>NC_064643.1:269813746-270122139 GCF_023864345.2 Schistocerca serialis cubense
ATTAATGTGCAGAACGACAACTCAAAACATTTATTAATGAAACTCACAAAAACTGTTACTTAAATATTTTCAAGAAACTAAGCTTATATGCCAAAGCACAGAGAAAACGATTTACATAAATACAATAATTCAATCAGTAGCTCTCGCAGCTGCTTGGATGGGAGGTGCATTCACGGCATACAAACCGTCGCTACTGAACCCAAAGGCATCAAAAGACGAGCTGTAGTCGAAGAATCAAAACAAGTGGAAGTGTGTGGCAGTGTAAGAAGGTAAGATGTTTCTCTGCATTTAGAAGACTGTTCAGATGTGTACTATACTCAACAGTCTCACTAGCTGGCATGTAAAGCAATCATACTAGATGACATGTACGAGGGGCGTTCAACTGGTATTGAAACAGATTTATTTCTTGGTGAATTTTGGTTGAGAATATTCGGAATTTTCTGTGGGCCATCGTGGAATCCGCTTTAGCAGCAATAGTTTCATGAAATTCCGATAGGGGACGACGCTATACGTAGCCTTCAAAATGGCGTCTGTAACGGAGGTGCGTTCCAAACAGAGAGTTGTCGTTGACTTTCCTTTGGCGAAAAACTAGAGCATCGCAGATACTCATAGACACGTGCAGAATGTATACGGAAACCTAACAGTAAACGTAAGCACGGTGAGAAGTTGGGCGAAACGTCTGTCATTATCGCAACGAGGTCGCTCGAACCTGTCACGTTTCCCGACTGCCGGTCAGTCCTCAAAAAACTGAAGAAACGGCTAGTGTTCGTCGCCACGAAAATGCAACCGAATTTCTCCTTCTTCATAACAAGGCAAAGCCTCAGACAAATCTGCGTCTCCGAGAGAAGCTCAGAAAACTTCACTGGACTTTTTTTCCTTATCCGCCCTACAGCCTGGATCTAGTACCTTCCCATTTCATCTGTTTCGTCCAATGAAGGTTGCATCCGCCAGAAGCAGTACGTGGATGACGAGAAGGTTGTTAATGCAGCAAAACGTTGGTCTCGATGTCGACTAATAGAATGGTACCAAGAGGCATACAGGCCCTCCTACTGAAATGGCTAAACTGCTTTCAGAAAAGAAATTTGCTGAATTATTTATTGAACGTCCCTCGTATTAAATCTGATTTCACAGCAACCAACTGGGTATTTAAATATGATTTCACTGAGTTAATTGTCATACTGCCCACTTATTTACATGTTAAGCAACAAAATGACTCTGGCTATTTCAAAAATAAACTATAGCAGAAATGCTCAAGGAAAAGGTTACAATTCTCACAGAACAAACTCGTGCTTATGGCTGTTAATTTCCTTACAGCTCCGCCCCAGGTGTGGATATTATAACCCAATCCCAACTCGATTTCTTCAGAATATATTAACAAATTCATAAACCGTACTTCTTAGAGTCATTAATATACACGAGGGATTATGTCTTAAAAACTAAAGTCACTCAGATTAAGGCTCAAAATTTATCATATATATCAGTGAAATAACTTAAAATCATGTAAATATGATTTAAAGTCATGCGGGAGGCAGGCTACCATTACCATAATAATCAGTAGTTCTGCGTTCAGGCTGACTGCGTCGCAATGGCAAAAGTCAAACATCAGGAAAGGAACGACTTTACTGCTATGACGCGTTTTTCAATTTATCCACCATAAGGAGCGTTTGCTACAAGTAGATATAGCGTTTCCAGTTGTATGCGAGCCTGCGAATGTTTGTGCCGCGCGGGATTAGCCGAGCGGTCTCGGGCGCTGCATTCATGGACTGTACGGCTGGTCCTGGCGGAGGTTCGAGTCCTCCTACGGGCATGGGTGTGTGTGTTTGTCCTTAGGGTAATTTAGGTTAAGTAGTGTGTAAGCTTAGGGACTGATGACCTTAGCAGTTAAGTCCCATAAGATTTCACACACATTTGAACATTTGCGAATGTTTGTTTCACATACATCTCGAAACTCTATATCTACATGCATCAATCCCTCCTGGGTACCTGATCATGGATAAATTCTGAATGACAATAAAAGTCGTTCCTTGCTTGATGTTTGACTCTTACCATAGCGACCCAGTCAGAATCCAGGACTACTGATGAACTTAAAATAATACCTCATTAGTCACTATCACGAGGAGCCCCACTTACATTCTAAAACACCGTAGGTAACTCAAAAGGTATCAAGTAACTTTTATGATCGAATTACTGAGCACTACAACACATTTCTTAAAATACAAGACACGAAATTTTTAATTCACACTCTTTGACCACCATTGTTACTCAGAATAATGAATTAGTTACATAGGAGAAGCACCAGGATAAACTCATGTCAATATATCACTTCTTACGATTGTGTAACATTAACGCCCAATGCCCAAGGTGGTAACAGCTTCTTAAACACAAGCCCCAACGCATAGCTATGTATGTGAGTAAGCCCGGATCTCGTGGTCGTGCGGTAGCGTTCTCGCTTCCCACGCCCGGGTTCCCGGGTTCGATTCCCGGCAGGGTCAGGGATTTTCTCTGCCTCGTGATGGTTGGGTGTTGTGTGCTGTCCTTAGGTTAGTTAGGTTTAAGTAGTTCTAAGTTCTAGGGGACTGATGACCATAGATGTTAAGTCCCATAGTGCTCAGAGCCATTTGAACCATTATGTGAGTAACAGCCACTACCAAAGCAGAGGCGCCGTCTTCGAATTCTGAACACATTTCCTTGTTTAAGCCGAACCACACGAATTCGGAAAGAAACCTCAAACCAGCTAGTATGAAATCCGCCATTTTCGACGCAGCCTAGACTAATCAAGGCACTTTACGTAACAGGAGAAACGTACCGCTTGTATTTCATATTCCTTGGATTGCCATGGATCAACTCACTGAAGATTTTCCCACCAGGGAAGTGCAGGTGTACTCATATAATACTCCCAGATGTCATAGATAATTGCAGTTCATATAGTGCTGGGCGCTAATCTGGATTCCAGTTCAAATGCAACCCAACAATGTGCTGTAGAAATGGTGGCCAAGAGTCAGAACATTATATCACACCGATCCCTGACTCTGCCATCCTACCGCAGCCGGTAGTTTACAAGTACTGCTGGTTGTGAGGCGTCAAAGAAAGAATGCACCTTACAGTGAATTCCTGAAGCCCTTCCGGTCTACTCGGCATGTCACATGACACAGTTACGTGAAACTGAACGAATGTTATTAAAATGCTGGTGTAACAAACAAGCCAGCATTTAGTGAATATAAGCCACTAACACTCACACCAGTAATCGCACACAAGTAATTTCCCTGACCCGAGCTGTGAGACGCAGTTCTGAGGGTAAGAGAATTTTACAACGGCAGTGCCCGTCCCATGTAGGCCGACACCTTTCGACACGGGGCAACTAGCAGACACAGTGAGACGTTTGCCGCCACTGCATAGGCAGTCGGCAAAAGCCGTCCCTTGTCCCTGCTTTTAACGATGACCCTTCCGAAAGCCTTTCTACAGGAACACGGCGTGAGATGCCATATAAAGCGTCCGGAGATGAAACGTTCAGAGAAACCCAACTCAGAACACAGGTGATTCATTGTAGCCACCTGCATTAAAAATTTGCGTTAAAGGAAACGCTGTTTACCTCAGTATTACGTAGCAAAAGCTAAACTCTGCCCTACAAAAGAAACGGCACCCTTGATAGGCTACAAAAACTCTATGTGGTGGAGTTATAACAAAGTACGAAAGCTCTGATTGGTCAGAAAGAAAACTAGTGGCCACCAGCTTTGATATCGGCAAATTGCGGACAGAGTAACTGACTCTTCTCTTGCAGACATCGTCGAGTGTTCGAGCAAGGCGACTCACGCCACTCTGAGACGATTGAGAGAATCATTATGTAAATACCTGTTCACAGGCTAATATTAACTTGTAAGGAGTTAAACTGTAAAGTCTCCTAGTATAGAGACTCGCACCGAACACTGACAGATAACTGCAGGGTATTCAAAGCGAATTGGCTGCAGGAAAACTATGAAGAAATCGAAAAACAAAAGATAGCCCGGAGGACTGACTCAAAATATAGAGGCTGATTCCATGATGATGTTACATACTTTCATGTATGATGGGGAACGGTAAAAGTATCAGTTTGAGGTAAGGGACACTTCTTCTGAAACACCGAATCTAAAATTATAAGCGAAAATCGTTCCGATACCTCTGACAGTGGAATACAGGTACCAGTAATGTCGTTGCGAAGATAATAAGGTAGGTAATCACGACGATCTGTTAGGTGTAGAGCCCGCATCTCGTGGTCGTGCGGTAGCGTTCTCGCTTTCCACGCCCGGGTTCCCGGGTTCGATTCCCGGCGGGGTCAGGGATTTTCTCTGCCTCGTGATGGCTGGGTGTTGTGTGCTGTCCTTAGGTTAGTTAGGTTTAAGTAGTTCTAAGTTCTAGGGGACTGATGACCATAGATGTTAAGTCCCATAGTACTCAGAGCCATTTGTTAGGTGTAGAGGTAATCCAACGCAGATGGCATACTGTGTATTGACGTGAGAAATCCTGGTGTACAACGTCTGTATGTAGTAGAATGCCGTCTCTGTTTACGAGTTGAAGTACTTCAGCCGTAACCAAATGGAATTGTTCCCGATGACGAAACTTGCATACTTGATATTCGTACACTGGTAAGCAACTGGAAGCAGCAGTAAAGCAGAAATATTGAACAGAAGCAAACATGTGCGTAGAAGACATTAAGGTCACTCCATGTTTCCAAGACGCCTCCATCGCTTAAGTGAAACAAGGGAATGGGCACCACAGTACAACTACCGAGAAGGACGTCAAACCACACGGACGCCCGACATACACTCCTGGAAATGGAAAAAAGAACACATTGACACCGGTGTGTCAGACCCACCATACTTGCTCCGGACACTGCGAGAGGGCTGTACAAGCAATGATCACACGCACGGCACAGCGGACACACCAGGAACGGCGGTGTTGGCCGTCGATTGGCGCTAGCTGCGCAGCATTTGTGCACCGCCGCCGTCAGTGTCAGCCAGTTTGCCGTGGCATACGGAGCTCCATCGCAGTCTTTAACACTGGTAGCATGCCGCGACAGCGTGGACGTGAACCGTATGTGCAGTTGACGGACTTTGAGCGAGGGCGTATAGTGGGCATGCGGGAGGCCGGGTGGACGTACCGCCGAATTGCTCAACACGTGGGGCGTGAGGTCTCCACAGTACATCGATGTTGTCGCCAGTGGTCGGCGGAAGGTGCACGTGCCCGTCGACCTGGGACCGGACCGCAGCGACGCACGGATGCACGCCAAGACCGTAGGATCCTAAGCAGTGCCGTAGGGGACCGCACCGCCACTTCCCAGCAAATTAGGGACACTGTTGCTCCTGCGGTATCGGCGAGGACCATTCGCAACCGTCTCCATGAAGCTGGGCTACGGTCCCGCACACCGTTAGGCCGTCTTCCGCTCACGCCCCAACATCGTGCAGCCCGCCTCCAGTGGTGTCGCGACAGGCGTGAATGGAGGGACGAATGGAGACGTGTCGTCTTCAGCGATGAGAGTCGCTTCTGCCTTGGTGCCAATGATGGTCGTATGCGTGTTTGGCGCCGTGCAGGTGAGCGCCACAATCAGGACTGCATACGACCGAGGCACACAGGGCCAACACCCGGCATCATGGTGTCGGGAGCGATCTCCTACACTGGCCGTACACCACTGGTGATCGTCGAGGGGACACTGAATAGTGCATGGTACATCCAAACCGTCATCGAACCCATCGTTCTACCATTCCTAGACCGGCAAGGGAACTTGCTGTTCCAACAGGACAATGCACGTCCGCATGTATCCCGTGCCACCCAACGTGCTCTAGAAGGTGTAAGTCAACTACCCTGGCCAGCAAGATCTCCGGACCTGTCCCCCATTCAGCATGTTTGGGACTGGATGAAGGGGCGTCTCACGCGGTCTGCACGTCCAGCACGAACGCTGGTCCAACTGAGGCGCCAGTGGAAATGGCATGGCAAGCCGTTCCACAGGACTACATCCAGCATCTCTACGATCGTCTCCATGGGAGAATAGCAGCCTGCATTGCTGCGAAAGGTGGATATACACAGTACCAGTGCCGACATTGTGCATGCTCTGTTGCCTGTGTCTATGTGCCTGTGGTTCTGTCAGTGTGATCATGTGATGTATCTGACCCCAGGAATGTGTCAATAAAGTTTCTCCTTCCTGGGACAATGAATTCACGGTGTTCTTATTTCAATTTCCAGGAGTGTAGATAATGCAGTGCTTGTTCGGGTAGACGAGGCACCTGCAAACAGTATTAGTTGCACATAACATGAATGTTTCACAGAGTACTGTATGGAGAGAGCTACGAGAAATGCAGCTAGACCTCTACCATCCACAGGAAGTCTATGCTTTGATTCCTACTGACTTCCGACCTCAGGTCTCGTCCATTCAATGGTTCTTACAGCGCCTTAGTGTTGGTCTTCACTTCTACGGGTATGTAATTTTCACCAGAGACGGAATGCTAAAGAGTCGCAGTAGTCATGTTTGGGCCGACGAGAATCCCCACCCAACAGTTGTGAAAAGTCGTCAACACAGATTAACAGGCAACGTGTGGGCAGTCATAGTCAATGATTACGTACGAAGTCCACTTCTTCTTTCTCTCCGCATGAATGTACCAGTGTATACAATGTTTATCAGAACCATATTACACAGTTTCCTGGAACAGATCTCACTTGTCATTCGTCAACGAATGTGGTTCCAACGTGATGGAGCCATACTTTATTTTGGACTGAGAATTCGTGAACACCTCGATCGGACATTCCCTGAAGGGTGGATAGGCAGAGGAGGTCCTGTTTAGTGGCCAGCACATTCACCTGATCTCACCCCACCTGATTCACTCTCATGGGACCATGTGAGAAGTCCTGTTGCGAGACGTCTGCCGAATCTGAAGAAGATCTCTTAGGAAGAATTATCACTGCGACATTGGGGATATTAGAACGGGTACGACTGAACTTTTTGCGACGACGTCATGACTGCATTGAACAACTGTTCCAAATGTAGCAGCTTGTGAAACTTGGCGGGAATATGCAATTCATTATTAGTGTACAGCAGACTTAGGATTTTTGGTCCCTCCGACAGCAAGTCACGTGGGCCTTTACTAGTCCTTCAACAGAGATAATTATCGGAGGGTACTGGGGAGTATTCATCGAGAATTTTATACGTCATGTTCAAGGTTCGGAAGTTGGGGCCATCAGTCTGAGCGCTGCGTGATGGTAAGGTAGATTTTCCCTTATAATTTTCGACTCGGTCGTTTCCCAACTATGGTCCCTTACCTCAGTTAGACACATTTACCATTCTCCATCATCCCTGAAAGTTGGTAACATTGTCACGCTATCAGACTATATATGCTGAGGCAGTCCGCCGAAAATCTTTTTCTTTTTCGATTTCTTCGCATTTTTGCTGCAATCATTTCGTGTTTGCTGCTCTGAAATTCCTATTTATTTCTTTCCTAAGGGTCTGTGATTGTCCGTTTGAAGGACGCCCACTACTTTTCAGCTGAAGTGCCTGCTCCTGTATTCATTATTACAGTATCCACGTCCTTTACGCTGGAATTCTACACTTATTTCCATCGCCGGGTCTGCTACAGTGGGGTACAGATGTACCCCAGATAAGAATGGACTTCGAAAATATTTGAATATTTATTTCAAAATAATATAATAAACACTTAAACCACACTTAAGAAAAAAAGAAAAATACCCAGACAGAAAAAATGCCACTACTGAAGACATGGAACACACACCTTTCGTTGATAGTCCAAACAAACAATTTTTTTATGAAACTTTTTCACATAAAGCACATTTAACTCTGGATTTTTGATCCCGAGAGCTACGGCAGAAAATACATGGCCCTGTTGTGGATTCTGGAATCCCTTGTGCTTCTTCTTCCTTTGGCAGAATACGGCTGGTGGTTTGACGGAGTTCTCTTCTTATAGTTGGTTTCTGCAAATAAACATCTTAACATGCGTGGTCACGTCACATCACTGTCACATCACATCACTGCCAATCTATTTAGGTAAGATCTTCTGTTCCGCAATATTCAATTATCTTTTGCAGAACTCCCCTTCAACAGTACTCGTAATATACAATTATATCCAGTAACGTTTAATAAGTTACAAAATAGTCAGAGACGCCAGCGACAAGTTTTCCTAACACAAAAATACAAATGACATAACTGGTCTAGCGTGTCAACACCTCCTTTGGTGGAGTTACAAAACTGAATAATTTCTGGGAGTTCTACTGCAGTTGGATCATCCCCTTTTTCATGCGTAATTGACAGCATAAGAACATTCTTTTTCTTTTGCTTTGGAGGCCAGTATGATATCAGGGTAAGGTGACCACTGAAACAGAACATTGCAGAATTTGGCTCTCTCTCCTTGATGCTGTGGAATGGTGGAGGAATCTGTCTTTTATTATTTTTCTCAGCTTACCAACTACGGTAATTTTTTTCTCTAAAAGGTTCTTCGCTGTTTCTATGAATGTAAACCAACTGTCCACAGTCATGTTTCTTTTCGTTCTAGGAAAAGTAGAAGTGAGTCTTTCACAGTAATATCGAGACACAGGGATATTACCCGGTGTAGATACCTTACCTGTATACACTTCTGCATCGAGCGCATAAATTGTTTCTGCATCGCAACACATCACTATCTTGATCCCGTACTTGTCTGGTTTGGAAGGAATATATATTTTCACTGTACGCCGACCTCTCAACTCAACTAATTGTTAGTCTATTGTGGTGTATTCGGAAGGTACGTATAGTTCCTCTATGTTGTTTATGGAGGGCTCAAATGCTTCCCGAGAAGGAATTAATTTGCCACCCGGTGTTCTCTGCCCTCGAATGTCTTCATCATCAAATCTGGGACAGTTTATTAAGAATCAGAAACGCGCATCAGGCAACGTTGCCAAGTAATTCCTATTCCACTGTTTGGGTCGAAAAGGTCTTTTGTAACGACACCTCCCATTTTCATTACTCCAGCATAGTAGGTCAATCCTATAAGAGCTCGAATTTCAATATAATCAGTGTTTTCGTTGTATGAAGGCTTATTGTCTTTATTGCTGCATCATTTTAATTTTTTACCATCCTTGTTTTTGTTGTATTTAGCTCTCTAAACTTCAATTTCTTTGTTAGTGCACTCTGTATCAAATCTACATTTTCTTTTGTAAAGTAGAGCTGCCAAGCATCCAATGGGCTCTTTACATGTCTTGCTGCATGTTTGTTCCATGGTAAATGCACTAGAAGATTCCTTTCAGGAGTGCGATGAAGAATTCCTCTTTCGCCACTCCACTTGAATTTACACTCCTGGAAATTGAAATAAGAACACCGTGAATTCATTGTCCCAGGAAGGGGAAACTTTATTGACACATTCCTGGGGTCAGATACATCACATGATCACACTGACAGAACCACAGGCACATAGACACAGGCAACAGAGCATGCACAATGTCGGCACTAGTACAGTGTATATCCACCTTTCGCAGCAATGCAGGCTGCTATTCTCCCATGGAGGCGATCGTAGAGATGCTGGATGTAGTCCTGTGGAACGGCTTGCCATGCCATTTCCACCTGGCGCCTCAGTTGGACCAGCGTTCGTGCTGGACGTGCAGACCGCGTGAGACGATGCTTCATCCAGTCCCAAACATGCTCAATGGGGGACAGATCCGGAGATCTTGCTGGCCAGGGTAGTTGACTTACACCTTGTAGAGCACGTTGGGTGGCACGGGATACACGCGGACGTGCATTGTCCTGTTGGAACAGCAAGTTCCCTTGCCGGTCTAGGAATGGTAGAACGATGGGTTCGATGACGGTTTGGATGTACCGTGCACTATTCAGTGTCCCCTCGACGATCACCAGTGGTGTACGGCCAGTGTAGGAGACCGCTCCCCTCACCATGATGCCGGGTGTTGGCCCTGTGTGCCTCGGTCGTATGCAGTCCTGATTGTGGCGCTCACCTGCACGGCGCCAAACACGCATACGACCATCATTGGCACCAAGGCAGCAGCGACTCTCATCGCTGAAGACGACACGTCTCCATTCGTCCCTCCATTCACGCCTGTCGCGACACCACTGGAGGCGGGCTGCACGATGTTGGGGCGTGAGCGGAAGACGGCCTAACGGTGTGCGGGACCGTAGCCCAGCTTCATGAAGACGGTTGCGAATGGTCCTCGCCGATACCCCAGGAGCAACAGTGTCCCTAATTTGCTGGGAAGTGGCGGTGCGGTCCCCTACGGCACTGCGTAAGATCCTACGGTCTTGGCGTGCATCCGTGCGTCGCTGCGGTCCGGTCCCAGGTCGACGGGCACGTGCACCTTCCGCCGACCACTGGTGACAACATCGATGTACTGTGGAGACCTCACGCCCCACGTGTTGAGCAATTCGGCGGTACGTCCACCCGGCCTCCCGCATGCCCACTATACGCCCTCGCTCAAAGTCCGTCAACTGCACATACGGTTCACGTCCACGCTGTCGCGGCATGCTACCAGTGTTAAAGACTGCGATGGAGCTCCGTATGCCACAGCAAACTGGCTGACACTGACGGCGGCGGTGCACAAATGCTGCGCAGCTAGCGCCATTCGACGGCCAACACCGCGGTTCCTGGTGTGTCCGTTGTGCCGTGCGTGTGATCATTGCTTGTACAGCCCTCTCGCAGTGTCCGGAGCAAGTATGGTGGGTCTGACACACCGGTGTCAATGTGTTCTTTTTTCCATTTCCAGGAGTGTATTTGGGGTCTTTACGACATTCACCTACGATGAATTAGAACTCAGAAAGCACTCTGGTCGATTATCTTTGTCAGGATCGGAAACGTGCCCAGCAGGACATTGAATTTGACGTGCAATAACATCTGATTGTTCTTCTTCATTTTCATGTTCCTCTCTGATTTTAAAATCTGGAATGACTCAATCCTCTTCAATGACTTAATCAGTTTCACAGTAAGCGCCTTCAGAATCTGAACTGAAGAACATACAATGCTTGTGATAATATACTCCTCCTCTGTAATGTCGAAAGTCTGTTTTCGAGATTTAGTTTTCTTTCACGTACAAAAAGTCAATTCACTAATAACCATCGATTATCCGCTGTAATTATTAAAACAATAGGTAATTTAAGCTTCAGAAGCAGCAATGTCATAATTTCTTGGTTTTACGTAAGTATAAATATATATACTTGACATTATACTTATAGATATAAAAAATCTTAGTCCTGAAATGTTTTGGACCTATTATGCTACCATAGGGCCCACCTGTACCCCAAGCGTTACGTAACGTATAAAGGATAAACACTAATTATTGTTTCAAGCTAACGGCCGTACGGCTTGTTAAGGCATGAAACTACAGGAAGCGCCGAAGTTCGGTGCTGTCTGATGTCCGTTAGCTACACTTTTTGAAAGCACTGCGGTACAGCTGTGGCTCTAGTAGTATTCCAGGGTTAACGAACCTCAAACACCCTTCGTCATTCCTCACTACTTCAGTATCACGGTTCATTTCAGACCGATTATTTCGGACCATTCTTTTAAATTTAAGTCTAGGTATACGATACAGTTTAATAAGCCAAGGCTGCAAAATACTAACACGAATTCTTTACAGACGAATGGAAAAACTGGTAGAAGCTGACCTCGGGAAAGATCAGTTTGGATTCCGTAGAAATGGTGGAACACGTGAGGCAATATTGACCCTACGACTTATCTTAGAAAATAGATTAAGAAAAGTCAAATCCACGATTCTAGCATTTGTAGACTTAGAGAAAGCTTTTGACAATGTTGACTGGAATACTCTCTTTCAAATTCTGAAGGTGGCAGGGGTAAAATACAGCGAAAGGCTATATACAATTTGTACAGAAACCAGAAGGCAGTTATAAGAGTCGAGCGGTATGTAAGGGAAGCAGTGGTTGGGAAGAGAGTGAGACAGGGTTGTAACCTATCCAAATCTGTATATTGAGCAATCAGTAAAGGAAACAAAAGAAAAATTTGGAGTAGGAATTGAAATCAATGGAGAAGAAATTAAAACGCCGATGACATTGTAGTTCTGTCAGAGACAGCAAAGGACCTGGAAGAGCAGCTGAACGGAATGGACAGTGTCTTGAAAGGAGGATATAAGATGAACACCAACAAAAGCAAAACGAGGATAATGGAATGTAGTCAAATTCAAAAATGGTTCAAGCGGCTCTGAGCACTATCGGTCTTAGCTGCTGAGGTCATCGGTCCCCTAGAACTTAGAACTACTTAAACCTAACTAACCTAAGGACATCACACACATCCATGCCCGAAGCAGGATTCCAACCTGCGACCGTAGCGGTCGCGCGATTCCAGACTGTAGCGCCTAGAACCGCTCGGCCACTCCGGCCGGCTGCAGTCGAATTAAATCGGGTGATGCTGAGGGTATTAAATTAGAAAATGAGACGTTTAAAGTAGTAAATGAGTTTTGCTATTTGGAGCAAAATAACTGCTGTTGGTCGAAGTAGAGAGGATATAAAATGTAGACTGGCAATGGCAAGGAAGGCGTTTCTGAGAAAGAGGAATTTGTTAATATTGAGTATAGATATAGGTGTCAGGAAGTCTTTTCTGAAGGTATTTGTATGGAGTGTAGCCATGTATGGAAGTGAAACGTGGACAATAAATAGTTTAGATAAAAAGAAAATAGAAGCTTTAGAAATGTGGTGCTACAGAAGAATGCTGAAGATTAGATGGGTACATCACGTAATTAATGAGAAGGTATTGACTAGAATTGAAGAGAAGAGAAATTTGTGGCACAACTTGACTAGAAGAAGGGATCGGTTGGTAGGACATGTTCTGAGGCATCAAGGGATCACCAGTTTAGTATTGGAGGGCAGCGCGGAGGATAAAAATCGTAGAGGGAGACCAAGAGATGAATACACTAAGCAGATTCAGAAGGATGTAGGTTGCAGTAGGTACTGGGAGATGAAGAAACTTGCACAGGATAAGGTAGCGTGGAGAGCTGCATCAAACCGGTCTCAGGACTGAAGACCACAACAACAAACAACGACAGTCACCTTCGATGAACTCTGAAGACACTTTGGTGGATTATCTTTTTCAGGATCGGAAACTATCACAGCTAGACACTGAATTTGACATGCAAGAGCATTTGATTGTTTTTCTTCATTTTCAGGTTCCTCTCTGTTTTTAAAATCTTGAATGGCACAATCATCCTCATTGACTTCATCAGTTTCACAGTAAAGGCCTTCACAATCTGAACTGAAAAACGTACAATGCTTGTGGATAATATACTCCTCCTCTGTAATGTCGAAAGTCTGTTTTCGGGATTTAGTTTTCTTTCACATACAAAAAGTCAATTTACTGATAATTTTCGGTTATCCGCTGATATTATTGAAAACAGTACTTTTAGCTTCAGAAGTAGCAACGTCATAATTTCTAGGTTTTAAGTAAGAATAAATATACCATACTTGACATTATACTTACAGATATAAAAAATCTTAGTCCTGAAATTTTTTAGACCTATTATGCTACAGTAGGTCCCACCTGTACCCCAAGCGTTACATAACGTTGTTGTTGTTGTTGTGGTCTTCAGTCCTGAGACTGGTTTGATGCAGCTCTCCATGCTAATCTATCCTGTGCAAGCTTTTTCATCTCCCAGTACCTACTGCAACCCACATCCTTCTGAATCTGCTTAGTGTATTCATCTCTTGGTCTCCCTCTACGATTTTTACCCTCCACGCTGCCCTCCAATGCTAAATTGGTGATCCCTTGATGCCTCAGAACATGTCCTACCAATCGATCCCTTCTTTTGGTCAAGTTGCGCCACAAACTTCTCTTCTCCCCAATCCTATTCAATACTTCCTCATTAGTTATGTGATCTACCCATCTAATCTTCAGCATTCTTCTGTAGCACCACATTACGAAAGCTTCTATTCTCTTCTTGTCCAAACTATTTAGCGTCCATGTTTCACTTCCATACATGGCTACACTCCATACAAATACCTTCAGAAATGACTTCCTGACACTTAAATCTATACTCGATGTTAACAAATTTCTCTTCTTCAGAAACGCTTTCCTTGCCATTGCCAGTCTACATTTTATATCCTCTCTACTTCGACCATCATCAGTTATTTTGCTCCCCAAATAGCAAAACTCCTTTACTACTTTAAGTGTCTCATTTCGTAATCTAATTCCCTCAGCATCACCCGACTTAATTAGACTACATTCCATTATCCTTGTTTTGCTTTTGTTCATGTTCATCTTATATCCTCCTTTCAAGACACTGTCCATTCCATTCAACTGCTCTTCCAAGCCCTTTGCTGTCTCTGACAGAATTACAATGTCATCGGCGAACCTCAAAGTTTTTATTTCTTCTCCATGAATTTTAATACCTACTCCGAATTTTTCTTTTGTTTCCTTTACTGCTTGCTCAATATACAGACTGAACAACGTCGGGGAGAGGCTACAACCCTGTCTTACTCCCTTCCCAACCACTGCTTCCCTTTCATGTCCCTCGACTCTTATAACTGCCATCTGGTTTCTGTACAAATTGTAAATAGCCTTTCGCTCCCTGTATTTTACCCCTGCCACCTTTAGAATTTGAAAGAGAGTATTCCAGTCAACATTGTCAAAAGCGTTCTCTAAGTCTACAAATGCTAGAAATGTAGGTTTGCCTTTCCTTAATCTTTCTTCTAAGATAAGTCGTAAGGTCAGTATTGCCTCACGTGTTCCAACATTTCTGCGGAATCCAAACTGATCTTCCCCGAGGTCCGCTTCTACCTGTTTTTCCATTCGTCTGTAAAGAATTCGTGTTAGGATTTTGCAGCTGTGACTTATTAAACTGATAGTTCAGTAATTTTCACATCTGTCAACACCTGCTTTCTTTGGGATTGGAATTATTATATTCTTCTTGAAGTCTGAGGGTATTTCGCCTGTTTCATACATCTTGCTCATCAGATGGTAGAGTTTTGTCAGGACTGGCTGTCCCAAGGCCGTCAGTAGTTCCAATGGAATGTTGTCTACTCCGGGGGACTTGTTTCGACTCAGGTCTTTCAGTGCGCTGTCAAACTCTTCACGCAGTATCATATCTCCCATTTCATCTTCATCTACATCCTCTTCCATTTCCATAATATTGTCCTCAAGTACATCGCCCTTGTATAGATCCTCTGTATACTCCTTCCACCTTTCTGCTTTCCCTTCTTTGCTTAGAACTGGGTTTCCATCTGAGCTCCTGATATTCATACAAGTCGTTCTCTTATCTCCAAAGGTCTCTTTAATATTCCTGTAGGCAGTATCTATCTTACCCCAGTGAGATAGGCCTCTACATCCTTACATTTGTCCTCTAGCCATCCCTACTTAGCCATTTTGCACTTCCTGTCGATCTCATTTTTGAGACGTTTGTATTCCTTTTTGCCTACTTCATTTACTGCATTTTTATATTTTCTTCTTTCATCAATTAAATTCAATATTTCTTGTGTTTCCCAAGGATTTCTACTAGCCCTCGTCTTTTTACCTACTTGATCCTCTGCTGCCTTCGCTACTTCATCCCTCAAAGCTACCCATTCTTCTTCTACTGTATTTCTTTCCCCCATTCCTGTCAATTGTTCCCTTATGCTCTCCCTGAAACTCTGTACAATCTCTGGTTCTTTCAGATTATCCAGGTCCCATCTCCTTAAATTCCCACCTTTTGCAGTTTCTTCAGTTTTAATCTACAGGTCATAACCAATAGATTGTGGTCAGAGTCCACATCTGCTCCTGGAAATGTCTTACAATTTAAAACCTGGTTCCTAAATCTCTGTCTTACCATTATATAATCTATCTGATACCTTTTAGTATCTCCAGGGTTCTTCCATGTATACAACCTTCTTTCATGATTCTTAAACCAAGTGTTAGCTATGATTATGTTGTGCTCTGTGCAAAATTATACCAAGCGGCTTCCTCTTTCATTTCTTAGCCCCAATCCATATTCACCTACTATGTTTCCTTCTCTCCCTGTTCCTACACTCGAATTCCAGTCACCCATGACTATTAAATTTTCGTCTCCCTTCACAATCTGAATAATTTCTTTTATTTCATCATACATTTCTTCAATTTCTTCGTCATCTGCAGAGCTAGTTGGCATATAAACTTGTACTACTGTAGTAGGTGTGGGCTTCGTATCTATCTTGGCCACAATAATGCGTTCACTATGATGTTTGTAGTAGCTTACCCGCATTCCTATTTTCCTATTCATTATTAAACCTACTCCTGCATTACCCCTATTTGATTTTGTGTTTATAACCCTGTAGTCACCTGACCAGAAGTCTTGTTCCTCCTGCCACCGAACTTCACTAATTCCCACTATATCTAACTTCAACCTATCCATTTCCCTTTTTAAATTTTCTAACCTACCTGCCCGATTAAGGGATCTGACATTCCACGCTCCGATCCGTAGAACGCGTTTTCTTTCTCCTGATAACTACATCCTCTTGAGTAGTCCCCGCCCGGAGATCAGAATGGGGGACTATTTTACCTCCGGAACATTTTACCCAAGAGGACACCATCATCATTTAATCTTACAGTAAAGCTGCATGTCCTCGGGAAAAATTACGGCTGTAGTTTCCCCTTGCTTTCAGCCGTTCGCAGTACCAGCACAGCAAGGCCGTTTTGGTTATTGTTACAGGGCCAGATCAGTCAATCATCCAGACTGTTGCCCTTGCAACTACTGAAAAGGCTGCTGCCCCTCTTCAGGAACCACACGTTTGTCTGGCCTCTCAACAGATACCCCTCCGTTGTGGTTGCACCTACGGTACGGCTATCTGTATCGCTGAGGCACGCAAGCCTCCCCACCAACGGCAAGGTCCATGGTTCATGGGGGGGCGTACAAAGGATAAAAACTGCTGACTGTTTCAAGCTAACAGCCGTACGGCTTGTTAAGGCATGAAACTACAGGAAGCGCAAAAGTGCGGTGCTGTCTGATGTCGATTAGCTATACTTTTTGAAAGCACTGGGGTACAGCTGTGGCCCTAGTAGCATTCCAGGGTTAACGAATCCCAAACGCCCTTCATCATTCCTCACTACTTCAGTATCACGGTTCATTTCAGGCCAATTATTTCGAACCATTGTTTTAAATTTAAGTCTAGGTATACGATACTAAATTGCCGTCCCCTGCCGATAAGACCATAGCTGCATATTCCGAGTCAGCAGGATAACTGAGCAGACGACGGCTGGAGTGAGGAGGACTGGACGTTGTGCAGCGTGAGGGGGGCTGGATAAAGCGCTGGAGGAGGGAGCCTAAACTGCTCAGGTTGTGCCGGGCGCCGGCCGGGGCTGGAAGGCGCCATTGTTCTCCGGGATTAGTCGGCCTGCGCTCGCCCCGATTTACGCTTTCTCATAAAGTGCGACAAGCCTCTTAGCGAGCGCTAAGTCTGGCGCTCCGCTGTGCAGGGGCAGGCCGGGAACTCGACGCGCATCGACAAGTGGCAATCGATAACGCCGCCACCGCTGCCGCCCCTCCCCCCTTGGACACTAATTAACTACTTTCTGAACTGGGGCAGGGGCTTCTGCCTCCCCATGGCGGCCCCTCTTTGGAACTTACCTTTCCCCGTTCATCGCCACATACAACGTGGCAGTGGCTTTCGTACTTACGAGTACAGTGGACTTACTACACACTACTGGCCATTAAAATTGCTACACCAAGAAGAAATGCAGATGATAAACGGGTATTCATTGGACAAATATATTATACTAGAACTGACATGTGATTACATTTTCACGCAATTTCGGTGCATAGATCCTGAGAAATCAGAACCCAGAACAACCAACTCTGGCCGTAATAACGGCCTTGATACGCCTGGGCATTCAGTCAAACAGAGCTTGGTTGGCGTGTACAGGTACAGCTGCCCATGCAGCTTCAACACGATACCACAGTTCCTCAAGAGTAGTGACTAGCGTATTGTGACGAGCCAGTTGCTCGGCCACCATTGGCCAGACGTTTTCAATTGGTGAGAGATCTGGAGAATGTCCTGGGCGTGGCAGCAGTCGAACATTTTCTGTATCTGGGAAGGCCCGTACAAGACCTGGAACATGCGGTCGTGCATTATCCTGCTGAAATGTACGGTTTCGCAGGGATCGAATAAAGGGTAGAGCCACGGGTCGTACACATCTGAAATGTAACGTCCACTGTTCAAAGTTTCGTCAATGCGAACAAGAGGTGACCGAGACGTGTAACGAATGGCACCCCATACCATTACCCCGGGTGATACGCCAGTATGGCGATGACGAATAAATGCTTCCAATGTTCGTTCAACGCGATGGCGACAAACACGGATGCGACCATCATGATGCTGTAAACAGAACCTGGATTCATCCGAAAAAATGACGCTTTGCCATTCGTGCACCCAGGTTCGTCGTTGAGTACACCATCGCAGGCGCTCCTGTCTGTGATGCAGCGTCATGGGTAACTGCAGCCATGGTCTCCGAGCTGATAGTCTATGCTGCTGCAAACGTCGTCCAACCGTTCGTGCACATGGTTGTTGTCTTGCAAACCTTCCCATCTGTTGACTCGGGGCTCGAGACGTGGCTGCACGATCCGTTACAGCCATGCGGATAAGGTGACTGTCATCTCCTTTGCTAGTGATACGAGGCCTTTGGGATCCAGTACGGCGATCCGTATTACCCTCCTGAACCCACCGATTCCATATTCAGCTAACAGTCATTGGATCTCGACCAACGCGAGCAGCAATGTCGCGATAGGATAAACCGCAATCGCGGTAGGCTACAATCGGACCTTTATCAAAGTCGGAAACGTGATGGTACGCATCTCTCCTCCTTACACGAGACATCACTACAACTTGTGTGAGAGAAATCTGTTGGAAACTTTCCTCATGTCAGCACGTCGTAGGTGTCGCCACCGGCGCCATCCTTGTGTGAATGCTCTGAAAAGCTAACCATTTTCATATCACAGCATCCTCTTTCTGTCGGTTAAATTTTGCGTCTGTAGCACATCTTCGTGGTGTAGCAATTTTAATGGGCAGTAGTGTACTTGTCAATCAGTTCAGACGAGTACTCGAATTGGGGAATTATTCTAGACCTTTTTCTTCTGGGTCATCAGTCTTACAACCGCTTTGATGTGACTCGCAGTGAGTTCCTCTTCAGTGTCGATCTCTTCTTCTCAGAATACCTATTGTACCCAACGTCCTTATTATTTTTTCGATATATTTCAATATCCGTCTTCCCCTACAATTTTTGTTCTCTAGCGCTCTTTCAAGCACCGTGAAAGTTATTCCTTGATGTCTTAAGATATGTCCTCTCATCCTTTCCCTTGTTACTGTCAGCGTTTTCCACTTGTTCTTCTCGAAAGATGTATTTATTTGAGTAAATCTTTCATTAGAACATAACCTATCAACTAGATTCAGTAGTTTATCTTTTCATACGCCTTCTTTATCACTTTCTACTCGGACCAATGCCTATGATAAGAGATTTGTGGGGCATGTGTTTCATTTTAATCCTGATTTTCCATCTATGATCAGCAGCCCCTATTTCACAAACATTCCGTGTCTTGCATGAAATCCATTCTCTTAGTTGGCCTGTAGGCTACGGTAAATTTTCTGCTCTTACCAAACATCGAGGGCTGAACCTTTGAATGCACAGGACAGTAATGTGGAAGAGCAAGGGTTGAAATCGAAGGACAAGGAGAGAGATAGTGACAGAAGATTCCAGCGCTCTATATCTTGACGTACTTAACTTGGGGCACGTAGGTGGAACGATCTTTACCGCCGAATTCGCGGGCGAGTGTTTCCAATGGTTCCTGGAAGTTGGTGGCAGATGAGACTAATATTTTGTCCAGTGAAGTTATGTGTTTTTTAATAACAATTTCTACCTCTGCTCCACCTCATATTCAGATTGAAACATGTAATGTCTCAGATTCACAGTTCATCATAAGTGCGAAGACACGGTAAAAATTTTTTTGAGTGAATGCTTGTAATTTTTAAAATCAAACTTCACCCTGTAGACAAGCTGCCCTTCGCAGTAGTTAGTTTAATGAAATTTTCACTCTGCATCGGAGTGTGCGCGGATATGAAACTTCCTGAGAGATTAAAACTGTATGCCGGACCGACACTCGAACTCGGGATCTTTGCAAACGTCCCGAGTTGGCACATAATTTTAATCTGCCAAGAAGTTTCACGAGGGCTACTTTTTTCATATTCCAATTGGTCGCAAAATTAAAACCACAGTAAAAATCCGATGCAGCTTTGCTCAGTGTCTTTAGTATGCCCGTCGATCGCGTTATGCCGCAGTTTTCAGTTCTGACTGCATAGTGGGATGCTTCTTCCTGTTACTGAAAAACTCAGTATTAAAGAGAAGCACTGCGAGAAGGGTCTGGCATCGGAGACGTGGACGAGGACTTACGAATTTGCGTGAAAGATACTAACAATAAATTATAATATACATCTGTGAAAGTTGAATTTCAGTTACTTCAATTAGTAATGTACAATTACAGAAAATTTATTGTAAGAATGTTTTATGGAAACATATTTACTGTTTTCTGCTTTTCATTCCCAAATATGAAATTACTGGAAACTCGAAATGACTTGGGAAATCGCAGAGAAAAGATTAACATATTAATTCGAGTATTTCATGGGAAGGATGGCACCTCACAGTGTGAATAAATATGTAAAATATGTAACGCCCCTTCTGTCATGATTAATCTGCGCTTTTATAAGACATTTCTGCGACATAAATGATTCATAAGGGAAAGTTAATCCCTGAGAGACGGGCAGCCTCGCCGCCAGCCCCGGGGCCCCGCCACCTCGTCTGCCGTGAAATGGCGGAGCACAAGGAGCGCCGCGGATAGGAATTCTGCAAATATTGACAGTGGCCCATGCAAAGGTGAGTGGCGGAGTCTTCATTAGAAGCACAAAGCCTCTTTAGGGAGCGCGCCGTACAGTCGCAGCCTCCTACTCCCTACTCCCTACTCCTGCTCGCCAGCCAATGGCGGCGTCAGACGGCTGTCGACGTATTAGCACACTGATTAATTTACCCGACACTTAGCTAACGCAAGTGTATTTCTTATTATCCTTAACGTTTTTATGTAGTCAACAATGTATTAACAGGTTTAGTACTGTCCCCCATCTCCTCCTATCTCTTCCTGAAATATTCGCCATTGCACACCTGTCGTACCCAACTTCGCTGCTAACTTTTACCTAATCTTCGTTTCCTTTCAACATTTTTCCCCTTCATTGCATTTTTAAATGAAATGTGTTCCTCGATACTTTATATTAGATCTATCGATTTAATTTCTAACATACACTTTTGCGCTATATTTTAAATGCTTTAGATTCTTAGTTTCTTTAGGCGCAAGATAGCCTCCCTCTGTCAGGCTGAAAAACAACTGTGTATGCAAATTTGTAAAGTTAGTAGAGGAGATAGGAAGAGACACTTTTGCTATGTGACACAAATAGTACAAATACACTGTTTTTCTGATAGGGTTTCTTGAAGGGTTTAACGCTGGATTTTCCTTAGACCAGCGTTCATACTTTTTGGTTACTTTAATTATGCACCTCTTTTAATTTGGACTCTGCAACACAATTACATCTTACTGCTGGGAAGTATAAATTTTCATTAGTGCTACCTAACAACTGCATTATTATCGTTTACTAGTCTTCTCCCCACGGCGACATCTCCGTATGCGTTTGACACATATATTGAATACACCGCCTCCTCCTCCTCCCTGTATCCAGCTTTTCCTCTTTCTGGCTGTCAATCTCATCCTCCAAACTCTACTTTTCCGTCTTCTCCTCCACACCCTCTGTGTCCCTTCATCCCCTCCTCCCCCTCTGCCCATTTCCTCCAACCTCCCCCTCCCTCACTGACCATTTCTTCATCTCTGATCACATTCTCCTACCCCTTTCTCTCTGACCACATCTTCCTCCCCTGACTCTCTGACCATATACACCTCCCTTTCATTCCAACACCCCCTCTCTCTTGCCACTCGTCCTCCACCCCTTTACACATTCCACCTGCCTCATGCATCTCCTCCTCCTCCTCCTCCTCCTCCCCATCTCTCTCTGTCAATTTCCTCCTCGCCCTTCCTCTGTTCAGCTGCTCCTCTGTCCATCTCAGTTTGCCCCAAGCCAATTGTGGCCCCTGTAATAGAGTTCAATAAAGCAAGCTGACACTACTCACATAGCATGCCTGTCATGCAGGGAAGACTACGTATCAAGGGTTTGAAAATTAATTTCCCCTGACATACAGTCTGTTGTATGTAGGAGGTCAATAAAGCATACCAATACTACTCTAACACAAAACACCTGTCATACAGGGCCCCTTACATCTCAGTGCCCAAGTAATCTGCCCTGCAAAGCAGGTTGATTTGACAGGCCGTTACTGTTCCCACACAACGTACCTGTCAGGCAGATCATACAACACGCAAGGGCCTGGGAAAAACACGTTGTTGCCCCTATCTACACTCCTATTAGGGCTAGAAGGTTATAAACCCTACAGTGGTGATACTCTTAAGACCTACAGTGCCAAATTTGGTTGAGCTCAATATATGGGTTTGGGAAGCGCAGGTACTTGGGATAACGGAACACATCCACGTGCTGAAGTTGACAGAGAACAGATGTAAACATAAGTAGAATGTTAGAATGCACACACGTCATTCCGTCAACCATCGTCAGTTGAAGAGTTGTGTGAGTAGAATGTACACCAACGAAGAGAAGGTAGAAATGCTGCTCATCTATGGGGAATGTATGTTAGCAGAACAGTAATTGCAATACTGTTTTCTTACGTACAGGTATTTAGTACAGTAGTTTAGCCCTTTCAAGTACTGACGTGTAGAGTAGGCTACAGTAAAGGCTGTCCTTCCTACAAACTGCGTCGACATAACGTTTTTTATTGTTGTTGTTGTTGGCGCTAGGCGAAATTCTACGCAGGCAGCGGAACTGTACAGACAGAGTTGTCCTGACTAGAACCCACTTTCCCGACGAATGTTTTATCGTCTTGTTGCGACGCTTTAGGAAACGGGAAGTTTCAACCAGCAACAAAGCAATCGTCGTAGCACTCGCAGACAAAGCTGCCGATGTTACTGTTCTCACTTCCGTTGGTATGAATCCACATGTGAGCACGCGACAGCTTGAACACGAGATTGGCATTCCTAAAACCAGTGTACATCGTATTCTTACAGGTCACCGGTTCTATTCTTACCATTACATCTACATCAAGAATTTCATGGGAATAATTTCCAGAGTCGTGTACAGTTATGTCAGTGTACACAGCAGCAAATCCTCGCCAACCCGAACTTCTTCTCCAATGTTCTATTTTCCGATGAATTTTCCTTCTCAAACAAAGGACAGGTAAATAAAAGGAACATGCATTATTGGCCCAGAGACAACCCACTTTATCTTAGACAGGTGGAACATCACCGTCAATGGACAGTTAACGTCTGGTGTGGGATGCCTGGTACTAGAATTATTGGCCCTTATTTCATCAATGGTAGTCTAAACGGCATAGCGTATGCCAACTTCCTCAGACGAATTCTTCCTCCCCTTCTGGATGAAGTGCCGCTGAGAACCAGAATGCTTATATGGTATCAACCCGATTGATGTCCAGCACATAATGACTTGCATGCAAGTCGTGTTCTGAACCGAAGGTATCCTGCCAGATGGATTGGTCGAGGAAGGATGTTACTTGGCCTGCTATGTCTCCTGATTTAAATCATCTGGACTTTTTTCTTTGGGGATGCATTAAAGACGTTGTCTATCGCGATATTCCCACAATGTGTCGTGCTTACTTGTAATTCTCTTCAGCAGGCAACACTGGAAGCTGTAAATAATTCTTTCATTCAACGAGTACAGCAGTGTATCGGTGTACAGGGTCACCACTTTGAGCATCTTTGAATGTTCTGCTCGGACTCAATGGTACAGGCGAGTCAAAGTCAATTTAGTCTTATGTGCTTGCCTGGTTTTCATTTGCTTGTCCGCAGCTCGTGGTCGTGCGGTAGCGTTCTCGCTTCCCACGCCCGGGTTCCCGGGTTCGATTCTCGGCGGGGTCAGGGATTTTCTCTGCCTCGTGATGACTGGGTGTTGTGTGATGTCCTTAGGTTAGTTAGGTTTAAGTAGTTCTAAGTTCTAGGGGACTGATGACCTCCGATGTTAAGTCCCATAGTGCTCAGAGCCATTTTTTTCATTTGTTTCCTGTCAACTCCAAGAAGTGGACGAGTTTGTGATCCCGGGCTAAAAGTCAATGTTGTGTTTTGTAATTAATAACGTTGTGTTTCAGTGAATGGCACACTGTGATACATTTTTGAATAGGTTTTTGGAAGAGGAAATGAATTACCGAATAAAAAATACGGGGTCCCATTTAAAAAAGTCATACCGCTGTTCATATCTTTGTAAAATACAAAGCTACAATAAAGTCAATCATGCTGATTGATGGATTGATGTCCCCCTGACGGCTAAAGAACGTTTGCTTGAAACGTTTTGTAATTTGCATTTAGACAAACAGTTATTTAGGGTGGTCAAGATAAATGGGAAAATATGTAATTTATCGGGAGGGAAGATGCAACAGATGAACAACAAGGGGCTTGTATGCAGGATGATTTCCAGTCAGGAAGCTACTAAATCCTGTAACACTGTAACGTCTAAGTGATTCGAAGGTTGTCTTTGTGAAACAGGATTCCTGAGATCAGACCAACGCAAAACTAATAGATCCTGCAGTGCTTAAACTGTTAAGTTTGAAGAATCTGTGCTGTACCGAAATGGCGACAACCACAGCACCAGCACATCCACAGCGAAAGAACCTAATACCTTCAACGTAAATTTATAGAACGCTCTGTATCAGACGACAACTGTTCCCAGCACGTGGAGTTTTGCCAATGGGTTCTTCAGTAAATTGTAAACATTCCTGAGGGAACATCATACTATATGATGGATTCATACCGCCAAGTTCTTTGCAAAGCTGACGCGATTTTGTAATCACTGAAATAGCATTGCACACTATCTCATCTTTTGAAGTTACGTTTCAGCTCCCCGCCTTGCGAGTGCTTCAGCTTTTTTTTTTTTTTTTTTTTACCTGTCACCATTCTTTTGAAGCGATGTAGTTTGGAACGTCGGCGTAAATCAGGCTGCAGTCAGTCGCTAAACTGAGAATTGTTATAAGAGTACTAAATAACTCTAAGTGATCCATGAAGAAGGACGACTACAAAGCTTATGTCTGAATGCATCACGAAGTTATGTCAGCGGAATGTATAAAGATTATGGAGAGAAAATACACTTTCGATAGCCTGACAAATAGCAATGTCAGTATTGACTGCAATGTACTGGACAATTTCATACTAATATACGTTCAGACACCCAGAAGAATTTTATGGAAACTGACAATGGCTGAGTCTGTGCTTGCGTAAATGAGACTTTGTCCCAGTCTCTTGTATTTTTAATTGTCACCTGGTTACGTTTTCGATAATGCAGCATTGTTATTCGCTGGAATATTAATGATCACTGATCTGGCGCTTCGTCCATGGGCTTTCATTTACTGGCAAAGTGTTTTGTCGTACCACCAGTTTAAAGACAATCAGCACCATGGTGCAAGTATTGATACTCCTATGTTCTTTACCATTAGCAAACATTTTTTGTAAATAGTATATACAGCATCATAATCATTAAACTACAATGGAAAACTGATGAAAATTGTGAGAGCAGCGTGTGTCACGGCCAGACTCAGGAGAGGGATTTGGGTCAAGACACTGTCAACACAATATACCGAGTGCTAAGTTCATCGCATAGTCGCAACAAAATACAAAGTGATCCAGGAAACCGTTTATGCCTTCATTACAGTTACAAACCACAATATTATACAACACAATTCCGTCACCTGCTGTATAGCATTGTGGTCTGTAACTGTAATAAAGAAATGTACTATGCAGGTGGAACAGTTCTGATATCGGCTGGTTCATGGAAGGTTAAAATTCGAACATGTTTATTTACAATTTCATTTATTTTATTTATTTATTCATTCTAGCCCACTTTCTTGAAGACAACGGTGAGCCGTTTACAGTTATTTGTGTCGTTACGAAAATATTTTTCTTTTCTACTTTGAATACTGAACGGAGTTTACAATACCTCTCACGCTGTTTTACCTTATCTCTGTTTCTACTACTATCGCTCTAACATTAAAATGGCTACCTGGACGCTACTCTACGTACAGTTATCCTATGGCATCATTTTCCACTTTCAGTCGAGTGTTCCTTTACTGTGACAGAGAGCCATAAGTTTTCCACGCACGGGAAGAAACGTATCGATGTGCTACAATACTACCATTACGTTAGTAAGTACGTGCCGGACTCCTAGTTGCAATAAGCCGACTTCGAGAATGTTCAAACCCGTCACACATCGCACGTGTAGCTGTAGAGGGACCCTACCTGGCGTCTTTTGCAGATGATGTCCTTCTCGCATAAAATGATAGCACCAGGTCGTGGGTTCGTTGAGATGTCGAGTACTGTTAAGTGATGCTCGGAGGATAGTCAGGAACTTGACTTCAGTAATGAATACTTCAAATAAATTTTAGAGATTCCAACTCTAATTACTGTCTGCAATTCCTACTGCAAAACAGTATCAAAATATTATAGTATCATTGATGTCACGCCGAAGGGTCCGTAACTACACTTTATAATACGCAGTGATACTCGATCATCACATCCACATTCGGTTTAATAAGTACGATTGGCAACATTCTCGCGACGATTTCTGTTGCCTGTTGACCATGGTACTAACTTTAATTGACAATAATTAAGACATTACGCAACACTTAGTGCGGCCCCTGACCAACACACGACTGTTTGCTTGGTCCGACACTGCGAGACTCCCCAATCAGTGACAGTGACGTTTCTAACTTCTTCGGCCAATCAGGAGCCTGGCTGTTTCTTAAGTCGCACATGCTTCGGGTGTTATCAGCCAATATCTAGCGAGGGCTGTGTTCTCAGTTGGGTGACGTAGCGCCGGGTCACCAAGTTGCAACGCTGGCACTTTCATTGAGTGCGCGTAGCATTCCATTAACAAACGGGATTACAATTCAGTACACTCGGCTTCGGGGTGGAGTGGCGGACCTAAGGAGGTAACGACGATAGCATCAGCCACAGTTCAAATAACTGCAACACTTTATTTAATAAAACATCCTGCAAAATGTGACAAGACTTTGAACCACTGCAGCTTAGTGAGTCAGTGAGGTGACAGTGACGAATTATTGCAATAAAATCTTACCTACAATTGTTTGAATTGTTTCTCACAAATCGTAGACACTTCTACATGAAGTTCTAAATTAATTACAGCTGTTAAGTGAATAAATGTGACAAATGTAAAAGCAAACGAAGTTGTGAATCATAAGAACTTCGGTTTAAATTTGTTGCTAGCTGCACCCTTCAATCAAAGTTTAATTCTACAAAAACAGCTCAATGAAGTGGCTTGGTAAAAGCATCCATGAAGAAATTTAACAACACTAAATAAGATACAGCAATAATTCAAAGTTTAAAAAAACTTCTTAGTTGGACAGTACTCCTTATGAACCACAGTGATGTTGCAGTCAGGTAGGATGCCGATGCAACTGCCCAGATATCAACGGCCGGGTCCGCATGGCAAGGCCACTTAAGAAACCCACTGACCAGACATATCACCACAGAAAGCTACAAAAAACTAAAACTTAAGTTGGATTAGAGAAGCCGGCCGTTGTGGCCAAGTGGTTCTAGGCGCTTCAGTCTGGAACCGCGCGACCGCTACGGTCGCAGGTTCGAATCCTGCCTCGGGCATGGATGTGTGTGATGTCCTTAGGTTAGTTAGGTTTAAGTAGTTCTAAGTCTAGGGGACTGATGACCTCAGATGTTAAGTCCCATAGTGCTCAGAGCCATTTGAACCATTTTTGAGATTAGAGAATTACAGGCCTATTAACGCACAAAACAAAACATCGTTAGAAGGAAGCGCAGAGAGGGCGTGATGGCAAAATAACCAGGCTCAACTGACAAGTCTTGATCCTACAGCAGTCCTAAGATTTGCGGGTAGCAACAACAAAACTGGTTGAGTATAAATACCAAAACTCAAAAGATCGTTTGATAACACGCCAGACAGTGATGGGTTTAAATAAGTGTCCTAAATATTTCGCCAACTAGCACCAAAATTATAATTACAGCTTGGGCGAATTTACCGGGGCTGTTACTACTAATAAGCAGTTAGAATAATTCGGCCTGCAATTAGTGGCCATTGGATAAAGGTAAACAGTAGGCACCTAGAAGTTCAACTTAACAGGTAGTAGATTACTTACACCCATGAATTCACGGTACAGCAATCGGCCTGAAGCTTAATCAATACGCTTACATAGATCTCCTTGTACAA
This sequence comes from Schistocerca serialis cubense, assembly GCF_023864345.2. NCBI lineage: Eukaryota > Metazoa > Arthropoda > Insecta > Orthoptera > Acrididae > Schistocerca > Schistocerca serialis. The sequence goes on from NC_064643.1 coordinate 269,842,056, forward strand.
TTACCAAGGAAATATTTCTAACTTTCAAGACTCTTAAAAATAGCCCACAATATGACGATTGTTACGCCCTGTTCCGCAGTATCAATGAAACAAGCATAGCAGTAATTTAAAGTCACGAATTGACTAGTGAATACTACAATTTAGAGTGGGTACTGCCTTTAACCTGTTCCGGTAGAGCGCCTTGCGGCCCACCACGCAATAACTTCATACAATTTAACGACCGGAAGACACACATAAAAGGTCAAAGTTTTAATTTATTGAGGAAAGGTTTAGACTGCACGTCCACAACAAGGAACCAGCAGCCCACTTTTTCTCGCATCTGGCAAATCCATGTCTGTTTGTCCCCCACAAGCTTACTAGCCGAGAAGCAGCCCGGTAGACACAAAGAGCGGATGCTGCTCGGCTACCGTGGCGTTCCTTGGATACAAGTCCACTGGCTTTCCAAAACATCCGCCTGCCCCAACAGGCTCACGGATTCTCCAGCTAACAACCTCTTACTTCACACCACGGTCCTTCCTTCGACCACTTACTGCTTGGAGCCCACCTTCCGAGGCGCTGCTGTCACGCCGCAGAGGAGCGCTCGGGCAAAGATGGTCGCACGATGCCACAACTGACAGTAGAGAGATCGAAGCAAGCTGCATATTCCATCTACGTCACCAAAACACCAAGTTGTTCTCCTGCCCAGAGCGAAGTCTTGAGGAGTATTGCATAACCTACGAAACCTAAGTAGCGGAAGTGTTACTATGCCTCCCTGAATTTCAACAATATTTTTGCAATGTTAGCATCATTATGGGCTGCCCGCCCGGTTGGCCGTGCGGTCTAACGCACGGCTTTCCTGGCGGGAAGGAGCGCCTGGTCCCCGGCACGAATCTGCCCGGCGGACTTGTGTCGAGGTCCGGTGAGCCGGCCAGTCTGTGGATGGTTTTTAGGCGGTTTTCTATCTGCCACGGCGAATGCGGGCTTTCCCCTTATTCCGTCTCAGCTACACTATGTCGGCGATTGCTGGGCAAACATGTTCTCCACGTACGTGTACACCACCATTACTCTACCACGCAAACATAGTGGTTACACTCGTCTGGTGTGAGACGTTCCCGGGGGAGGGAGGGGGGAGGGGGGGTGTCCACTGGGGGCCGAACCGCACAATAACCCTGGGTTCGGTGTGGGGTGGTGGAGGGGTGAAGTGGACTGCGGTAGTTGCCGTGGGGTTGTGGACCACTGCGTCTGCGGCGGGGACAGAGCCTCTCCGTCGTTTCTAGGCCTCCGGTTAACAAAAAAAATGTTCAAATGTGTGTGAAATCTTGTGGGACGTAACTGCTAAGGTCATCAGTCCCTGAGCTTACACACTACTTAACCTAAATTATCCTAAGGACAAAGACACACACCCATGCCCGAGGGAGGACTCGAACCTCCGCCGGGACCAGCCGCACTGTCCCTGACTGCAGCGCCTTAGACCGCTCAGCTAATCCCGCGCGGCTCCGGTTAACATACAACATCATTATGGGGTAATTGCATGATACGTATCTGGAGGTACTGACTCATCTTGGAAGAAAGGACCGAGGAGTGGTGGGGAGGGGGGATGGGGGGGGGGGGGTTGCGATGGTAATGCAGAAGCCTCGCATTGCGTATGACGGCAGTTTAGACTCGTGCATTCCATTGCTTAAAGTAAATGCTGAAGTGGTTCCTTTAAAAAGGATGGGGGCGAAATACTCCTCACATTTCTGTACTCTCTTGCGCAGACGTATTAATTCATGACGAACTGTACATTGCTATTGTCAATGTCGACCACTAATCGAAATTGGTATGCTGTTGGACGGTCTAGTTTCAGTTTACTCAGCTACGACCTGCTTAAGGGACTGTACCGCTGGCCTGAGATCGATATCATGAGGAGCGGGTTCAGCCCCGCCGCCATATAATGTTCATCTGCGACCAGTCGCCGGCCGCCGCCCACCGCCGCCCACCGCCTGGGCCGCCGCTAAAATTAGCTCCTAAATATTCATGTGCCGGGTCTCATTACTAAGGACGGGCGGGCGGGCGGCGCAACTTATACTGCAAGCGGGCTCATCTTGAGAGCGGACGGGATCGCGCCGGCCATTAGCATATCAAAAGCCCGCCGGGCCGGCGCGGCGGCAAGGAGGCTTGTGGCTCGGCCGCCAGATTGTCGGGCGGGCGGCCTACCTCCCGGGGCTGCGGCCTCCGCGCGCCGCCATCCTCAGGCGAAATCATAAACGTGGACGTCGGAGGTGTTTAGCGGTCGAGCTGTTTTATCCAGAGAAGAGCGTGACGCACTACGTTCTTCCGAGAGGGCGCATCACGTTCTCCACAGGCAGACAGCGGTATCTCCGTCGGACCTGTCATCATGATCCCAACGTAAGGTCAAACTTACCTGTTGTCTGCGCAAGAAGTGCCCTACCAATTAAAGTGATTTTGGCGCGGTTACTTGGGCATAGACGTAACACGATTTTATGTTGGTCTCTCTGTGGCAAAGTTTCAATATTGCTGCGTTGCAGCAACTCCGTAGACGACTGTTGTTTTGAGTAACGTTGCTTCGCTGCCGCCAGCAGCCTTTTGCACTTAGGGGGACTCGTACGAAGTATGAACGACTCTAACTAGTATTGTATTTAAGAAAAGCGATATTTCGTGATATTTTAAAAGAAAGATGAACCACTTTAGTCAGCCTCACAGATCTTGCCTCAAAAATTTACGCATGTATATGATCCAGTAATGTATATGACAGGCTTTATAATTATATGAAACTAATTTTTGACGTGTTACACTGAGCTTTCTTCACTACGTGTGTTTATATGTATAGCATGTAATTGATTTCATAGCTACACAGCTCCATCTTGAGATATCCACACGACCATCCAGCCGGTTAACTACGGAATATAGAGAATAAATCAAACAGCTTGTGCATGGAAGGAATTTTGTGCAACCCCTTTTTAATTGCACTTTGTTTAAAATGGATCTAAAGAAAAAAATCATTTCTTTCTGTGAAACAGCAAAGCAGATGCTCTGTTCTCCTCCCGGTCACGCTTCTCATACTTCTAGTTTTTCATTCAGTCACACTATTCTTTTGTTCTCTCTTTACTACTTGTGTTCTATATCTTTCATCTTAATCCCCCTGTCCCACCTCTTTTCTCAGTCCCTTGCTGCCATGACTGACAATCTATAACCAATTTTCCGCAATTTATTACTCTTTCCTTTATAAAGAAATGCTGATTAAATTTTTCTACTTATTGCGTACGCTGATCATGTCACAACCTTTTGTATGTGTTGGATCCCACGCTAATTGTAAGGCTTCTTATAACAAAAGAGTTATAATGTAAATATGAAATATGAAGAATTCCTGGTCAGATAAAATAGAGAGCGTTTCTCAGTATAAATAAATAAATAGAAACTGATATCCTTTCCATGGCATCTCATGCATAGTTGCGATCACTGAACCCGTATTCTCAGACGAAGTTACACATGTGACGATCTTTGTGTGTGTGTGTGTGTGTTTGTGTGTGTGTGTGTGTGTGTGTGTGTGTGTGTGTGTGTGTGTAAGCTAACCAGCAAGATGGTAGCAGCAAGCCATGATGGTGGTACTTTTAGATTTGCTTTAAGAAAGAAAAAAGTGTTTATGTTATTATATCTTCACACAACAGTAAAGTAAAGCATTTTTTACTTCTCAGATAACTGAGGCCAGTAAGCCGTAACACCTTCATGATAGGACATTGTGCAGAACAGGTATACTGCAAGGTTGAGGTTTCCAAAAGAGAATAGCCTCATACACATCATGGCTGCCAGTTGCCGATTAAGTTCACCGACATGATTATTTTCAAACGTTAGTTAAAAAAGACCACCCGAGTTTGTTTGGTGAACAACATATCTACAGAAATGTAGAAACGTACACTGGCCTCTGATAACAAGCAGGACATCTATTCCACTTGACATGAAGTTTGTACGATGTACAGTGTAACTGGTTGTTCACGACTAGACCACAAAGAAACTGGAACACAAATAACGGACTAAAATACCACAAATATGTTAGCGGGATACACAAATAATTGTCTACGAAGTAGCTTGAATGTCGTAACGCTGAAAAGGACAACAGAAGATCTGAACATTAAATTTTAAAGTCCTAACTCAGACTTGATAAAGATTGCATGGAAATCATGCTTGATCATTTCAAAGGAATTATCCCGGTTATATCCTGCAATAATTTAGGTAAGTGAAAAAAAATCTGATCAGAATAGTCAAACATCGGTTTGAACCTGGGAGTCCAGTATCAGATGTCCTACGCAGCATAGGAGTAGGAGGGAAGAAGAGGGTATCACTGTAAAAAATATGCAGAATAAGAATGAGTGGAAGAGTTATATGTGCCTAATACTTAACAATATTTTGGTTCTTACGTTGCATTTGCAAAAAATAGCGAAAAACGCAGGTTGTTTGACAAATAACTTTGGTGCTGTTTCTGAGTATTTTTAAACAACAAGAAAAGATGCACTGTCACGCAACGTGCTGGATACAGAGATGAGACACACTCTTACTTGGAATAGCTCTTCCAAGTGGATCCTGTATTCCGTCCTCTATTAATCATCTCAACGGGTTGGAGTAAATTTTCATTCATATTAACATTCCTAAGTTGAATTTTCAGTGACTCATTATCAGGTTTGATTCTCATTAGCGAGAAAACGTTAGACCCACTTCTCTGAAGCAATGTTAACACTGGCCGCGTCATTAATGTTGACTGCAGTTGCGAGTGACATCTCTACGTCCGTATAATTCAGTGGAGTTGGGTTCAGAATTTTTCGTTGATGAGAAGAATAGAACGGTGTGCACTCAATCTCATGAACCAATTGAGGAGAAAGACCGGGAGATCGTAGTACTGACCCCACACCTTCCGTACCGCACCATGATGACGCCACTGTCAAAGGACGACACGGTGATCTGACGGTACTGAATGGTCTGCCAGGGAGGGGGCACAGAGCTGGACTATCATTCGCAAATTGGCAGCTTTTTGCGAGTTAGAGTTCTTGGACACCTCGACGCACGCCGCACACAAAATGTGCCACAAAGCGTAATTTCGGGGCTTTAGCGACAGTTTAGCGAAATTAGAAAAACTGCAAAAAGAGCACAAGATCGATCAAGATTACACACTCCACAGGATAACCGATATACGGCTAGAAATGTACAATGAAATCCAAATATACAGAAAGGTGGCTTTGGGTCTCAGGAGAGGACAGTGATTCTGTTGGATAAATTTTTGAACGAAACGCAGACTATTACAAGTTTTGTTCAATGGAAATTACTGGTTTCCGTCGAAATAGGCCATGGTCAGATGTAAGCTAAGGCAGCAAGGCTATAACGAAAAGACTCGCGTCTTCTGGTCAATGAACGAACCATGTCGTTCAGGTAAGAATCTCCCTCGCTCGTACATATGCTAAATTCGGTTACACTGTAAATCATACGCATCCATAGGGCGTCAGTTCAGCTAAATAACTAGGAATTGCAACTACGAGCAACATAAATTGGAACGATCACACCGATAATGTTGTGGGGAAGACAAAGCGGAGACTGTGTTTTATTGGCAGAACTCTTAAAGAGATTGCGTACACTACGCTTGTCTGTCCTCTGCTGGACTACTGCTGTGAGTCATACGATCCTTTCCAGATAGGGTTGACGGAGGACATCGAGAAAATTCAAAGAAGTGCACGTCATCTTGTATTACCGCGAAATAGTGCAAAGAGTGTCATGTATATGATACGTGATTTGGGGTGTCAATCATTCTCCAACGTTCTCCTCCGAATGTGAAAATATTTTATTTGATGTACCCTTCGTCACAAACTATAAGGTATATGGTGGTAGACACTGTACTTCTGCCTCCAAAACTGGCATTTAAATTCAGGTACCACCAAAATAGACATAAAATGTCATTTTTTCTCAATAGTAGACAATGAAACACTAGAGTGATGATAAAGAACAGTTTCATTTCAATGAAACCAAGCGCAAGATAGCATTAGGACAAACATGAACATAAAGTAAACATCTCTCCAACCTCGCTGTACCAGACGAGAAAAGTCATCTTCCACAAATTAGCTGATATTAAAGTATATGGTACTGCACTTCGTTTGCTTTTTCTCCTTAGTGGTTGACCGAAAAACTGTACTAACAACAAAAAACGACAATAGTAAAAGAAAATTAAAAAGTACTTCACCAAATGTAACGACTACGTAACATCGAAAAATCATAACATGCTGTAGGATGTGTGGTAGAATTAAAGCCACCACCAAACACAAGCGTCATGGAAAGAAAACAGACATAAATCCCTCTGAAGATATTACATAAAGTGCTGAAACATATCTGAGTAAAACAAAACTGAAAATGGTGCACTGCATGAGGTGGAATTCCTCTCCAGTTTTTTTAGCAAGCACGGAAATAAAAAGAGCTACAACGTCCAAAATACAGTATGTCCAAATGATTTACGGGAGTCCAGACGGGTGATATCGTCTGAAACCACTGGTACTTCGACAGGTGCACGCCCCGTCACGTTAAAGACAAAACTGTAGTAAATAAGAACTGTGCAAGGTTTCAAATTGCCTTGCTGCAGTTTTGCCTTTAATATGACAGGGTGTGTTCCTGAAGAAATATCGGCGGTTTCAGACTTCGTCATTCGGAAACACTCCCTTAAGTTATTTGAACACTGTATACGTTGTGGGAAATTCACGTCTCACATCCAAAATAAAAGTAACAGTAATTAATATTAAGAAAGTTAGTATAACAGTTAGTTGGCTACAAACGTAGCAAATTTTCTTTTTGTTTTTCGGCCACGAGACAGATTTCGAAATAAATGACCTCAAAACTGTAATTCGACTCGACCTGATGTGATACCTATACCGTTCTACATATGAGAAAGAACCTATTCCTCTTCTAACAGTACTGTACCGTAGGTCGTTGGAGGAGTAAAGCGCAATCATTCCCGTTTTCAAGAAGGGTCGTCAGACTGGAACTCGTAGCTATAGGCTACTTATTTGACGTCAATATGTTGTAACATTTAGGGAAAAATTTCTGGAGACCAAAAATCTCTTTCGTAGGAATTAACTTGGATTCCGCAAACAATGAGCATGTGAAACCAAGATCACTCTGCTGGTCCACGGGAGCCAGAAGGTAGTATATACCGCCACCCCTGTTGACGCAGTGTTCCTTGACTTTCTGAAAGTGTTTGATAGAGGTTCGTACTATTGCATAATAAGTAAAATGTGACCACACGAAATATCAGTCCAGCTTTGTGACGAGAGTTAAGAGTTCGCAGCAAACAGAAAGAAGCATTTTATTTCCAACGGAGAGAAATCTTCAGATGTAAAAATAACTTTGGGTTGACTCCAAGGAAATTTAATTTTCATTTATTTCATTAACAGTACAGAGCAACCCACCGCCTTGAAATGTAAGGTGGATCGGATGCTTCTAAATGTTATAGGACTATTAATTTTCATAGTATATACACATGTCGAAAAAAGTTTTGCGTCATCGCGGTTCCCAGGACTCCTGAAGATAGCCGTTGACTGTGGATATTGTATCATAGACACAGTCCCTTTGACTGTTCAGGGATGTCACTAAAGCCGCCCAAAAATGAAACAACCATGCATGAGCAGCGCCTATTAGACGGAGGGGGACCGACAGCCGATCGCTTCCAGTCATTGCACCAGGAAGGAGGTACACGGCTCGTGTTGTCTATAGACGGTCAATACCGCTGTTCGATATCGTCCGCATTGTTACTTTGTGCCAGGAAGGACTCTCAACAAGGGAAGTATCCAGGCGTCTCGGAGTGAACCAAAGCGATATTGTTCGGACACAGAGAGACAGGAACTGTCGATGACATGCCTCGCTCAGGCCGCCCAAGGGCTACTACTTCAGAGGATGACCGCTACCTACGGATTATGGCTCTGAGGAACCCTGACAGCAACGCCACCATATTGAATAATGCTTTTCGTGCAGCCACTGGACGTCGTGTTACGACTCAAACGGTGCGCAATAGGCTGCATGATGCGCAACTTCACTCCCGAGGTCCGTGGCGAGGTCCATCTTTGCAACTACGACACCATGCAGCACGGTACAGATGGGCCCAACAACATGCCGAATGGATCGCTCAAGATTGGCATCACGTTCTCTTCAACCAGACAATCGCTGGACATGTGTTTGGAGGCGACCCGGTCAGGCTGAACGCATTAGACTCACCGTCCAGCGAGTGCAGCAAGATGGAGGTTCCCTGTAGTTTTGGGGTGGCATTATGTGTTGCCGATGTACGCCGCTGGTGGTCATCGAAGGCGCCGTAACGGCTGTGCGGTACGTGAATGCCACCCTCCGACCGTCAGTGCAACCATATCGGCAGGATATTGGTGAGGCATTCTTCTTCATGAATGACAATTTGAGCTACAATCTTGCCCATGTTGTGAATGACTTCCTTCAGGAAGCTCAACTAAAGTGGCTGGCATGTTCCCCAGACATGAACCCTATCGAACAAGCCTGAGATTGAAAAGGACTATTTATGGACGAAGTGACCCACCAAACACTGAAAGATTTACGCCGAATGGCCGTTGAGGAGCGGGACAATCTGCACAGCTCACTGATGCTCGATTTGCCTCATAAACACAAGCGATTCAAAAAACAGTTTCAGTTACTCTTTTTCAATGCTTGTAACAGTGTGTAGTAGGTAGCAGGCTATCATATGCACTAAGACTTGCAGGGGATCGACGCTTTGTTCAGGGATTGTCGTTCGACTCTCGGTCCATCAAAGAAGGAGGCAACTTGAAAAACATTCGTTCGGCCAATACTGGAATACTGATTAGCGGTCTGAGATCCATACAAGATATGATTTTAGGAGGAAATAGACAATATCGAAAGAAAAGCAATGCGTTTCGTGACAGGTTCACTTGGTGTGCGCTGCGCGAAGGCGTCACGGAGACGCTTATCCAGCACTACTGACTCACGCTACAAGAGAGGCGTTGTACGTCACGGTGTGATTTACTGCTAAACTGAGAGAGAACGTTACTAGCAGAAGCAACTGTCCCAGACCACCTGTATCTTGCGCAAACCGTGAAGATAAAATGAGAGAGATTCTAACTCTCGCGGAGACTTATCAACAGTCGTTCTTCGAGAGGAACGTTCGTGACGAACAGGGAAGGAGGGCAGAGACTGTGGTAATCAAATACCCTCCGCGCAACGTACCTTAAGGTGGCTTGCAGACTGTAGATGCAGAAGTATTGTGCTACATAACCATTCTTTGACCTATTATGTTGATGGCCATCACGGGAGGGGGGGGGAGGGGGGGAGTTACTTCTACGGGTCTGAATCGTTGTCCCCTCTCCGCTATGATACGTGCGACTTCTCAGTCTGGGCGGAGGTGTGCCTTGGAGTAGACGTGGCCAGCCGATGGCTGATCGATATTCTGCAATTCGGGTGGAGTTATAGTTGCTCCATACATAATGCATGCTGCGGAGGAGGCGGCGCTACGGAGCCCATCAGATTAGCCCTGCCTGCCGCCTGCTGCACGCTGCCCGATGGTGCGCCGCGGGCCGTTGTAAAGCTGCCTCCAGGAGCGTGCGCCCGGACCCGGCATCCGCACAAAATGCACAGCACACTGATGCTCGATTTACCTCATAAACACAACTGATTCAAAATACGGCTTTAGTTGCTCTTTTTCAGTGCTTGTAGCAGTGCGTCGTAGGTAGCTGGCTATCATTATCCGTATATATCTGAATATGTCTTGTTGCAGTTAGTGCGATTATGTACTGGACATTGACAAACTGTCTATGTATCGATGAATTCGAAGTGTAAAACACATTGGGAGCGGACAGGGGACTCTTTATTTCTAAGGACGGGTTACTGGTGGCTTCCGGAAGTTGTAGAAATTATCATAGTAACAACGCGATTGCTCCCAGCTCCGAGGATGACACCGCTGTATAAACCAGGATATTCAATGGGGGAGCTCCCAAATAGAGTTAGATCTGAAGCTGGCTAATCCAGTTCTCATATGTTGTGTAGAGAGGAACAAACCACGGTCTGCGTGCAAGATGGCTCTCTTTCTGAAGTTACTTGCTTATTACTCGTGAAGTACAGTCGTGCTTTAGTATGTTATATTTTAATAAACATTTACTATTAAATTTTAACCGTCTCTGCAGGGACCGATGGACTCAAAGTAGGTGACACTTTTTATACACTACTGGCATTAAAATTGCTTCACCACGAAGATGACGTCTACAGAACCGAAATTTAACCGACAGAAAGAAGATGCTGTGATATGCAAATGATTAGCTTTTCAGAGCATTCACACAAGATTGCCGCCAGTGGTGACACCTACAACCTGCTGACATGAAGAAAGATTCCAACCTATTTCTCATATACAAACAGCAGTTGACTTGCGTTGCCTGGTGAAACGTTGTTGTGATGCCTCGTGTAAGGAGGAGAAATGCGTACCATCACGTTTGCGACTTTGATAAAGGTCGGATTGTAGCCTATCGCAATTGCGGTTTATCGTATCGCGACATTACTGCTCGCGTTGGTCGAGATCCAATGACTGTTAGCAGAATATGGAATCGGTGGGTTCAGGAGGGTAATACGGAACGCTGTACTGGATCCCAACGGCCTCGAGCAGTCGAGATGAAAGGCATCTTATCCGCATGGCTGTAACGGATCGTGCAGCCACGTCTCGATCCCTGAATCACAGATGGGGACGTTAGCAAGACAACAACCATCTGCACGAACAGTTCGACGACGTTTGCAGCAGCATGGACTGTCAGCTCAGAGACCATGGCTGCGGTTACCCTTGATGCTGCATCACATACAGGAGTGCCTGCGATGGTGTACTCAAAGACAAACCTGAGTGCACGAATGGCAAAACATCGTTTTTTCGAATGAATGCAGGTTCTGTTTACAGCATCATGATGGTCGCATCCGTGTTCGGCGACGTCGCGGTGAACGCACATTGGAAGAGTGTATTCGTCATCGCCGTACTGGCGTATCACCCGGTGTGATGGTATGGGGTGCCATTGGTTACACGTCTCGATCACCTCTTGTTCGCATTGACGGCACTTTGAACAGTGGACGCTACATCTCATATGTGTTACGACCCGTGGCTCTACTCTTCATTCGATCCCTGCGAAACGCTACATTTCAGCAGGGTAATGCACGACCGCATGTTGCAGGTCCTGTACGGGCCTTTCTGGACACAGAAGATGTTCGACTGCTGTCCTGGCAAGCACATTCTCCAGATCTCTCACCAACTGAAAACGCCTGGTCAATGGTGGCCGAGCAACTGGCTCGTCACAATACACTAGTCTCTTCTCTTGATGAACTGTGGTATCGTGTTGAAGCTGCATGGGCACCTGTACCTGTACACGCCATCCAAGTTCTGTTTGACTGAATGCCCAGGCGTATCAAGGCCGTTATTACGGGCAGAGGTGGTTGTTCTGGGTACTGATTTCTCAGGATCTATGCACCCAAATTGCGTGAAAATGTAATCACATGTCAGTTCTAGTAAAATACATTTCTCCAATGAATACCCGTTTATCATCTGCATTTCCTCTTGGTGTAGCAATTTTAATGGCCAGTAGTGTATTAAGAGACAATTTGAACAGCTGGGGTCCCAACACAGCTCCTCGTGGGACGCCTGAAATTACTTGTACTTCTGCCCATGACTTTTCATTCACGTTAACATCCTGCATCCTCTTAACAAGAAATCTTCAATCCAATCACAGATTTGCTTCCATAAATTATTTGATGACACTTTCTTTAACCGGTGTTCGTCCGGTATGGAATCAAATACTGTTCAGAAATCAAGAAATATTCCATTTGCCTGATAGCCTTCATTCGAGAGATTAAGGTTGTCGCGTGACATATTATTTATGATACCGTTACAAGGGTCATAACCAAAGCATTACACTTACGTCAGAGGCACAGCGGCGACCACTCTCGCCCTGCGCGCCCCCTGGTGCTCTCCATGTCAGGGGGCAGCGCGGCCGTCGGCAGCGCAGGCGCGCCCAAGCCTGCCTCCACTGTGTGGGCGGCGCCACGGCACGCCGGGCCGCGCATCCATATTTTCCAGTCTGGTGGCGAGTCGCGAGCGCCAGCGTCAGGGGAGGGGCCTTGAGGAGGCGGCGGGGGCGGCGGCGAGCGCCGCGGGGGCTGCGGGGGGCGGGGGCCGAGGTGGGGGCGGGCCCTTACTTGCCGGACAGTGTCTTATCACGCGCTCACACTTGACTCTGCGTCATAGGTCGCTACCACTGTGCCTTATAGAACGCGGTTGTCACTGAAACAACCGGTTTACCGTTATATGGCTTATTATCGTCGGCAGTTTAATCCAACTGCTAAAACCGCTCAAAAAACAGGTTTCTTAAATAGATTTTCGGTTTTTTTATTTCTATAATTTTCTGCAATAAACATAGAAATCGAATAAATATTGAATATTTAGACTTCATTGTTTTCAAGATACTTAGAATAAAAATATTCAGTTAAATAGGCAAATAATAGAAAACTTAGTCTGTCCATTTCTTTGCTCAAAAGGTGATGAATACTACAAAGAATCTCCAGTATTTTCTGTTGACTATAATTTTTCTGAACTCTGCTCAAAAATCATGTTGTAACCGAGGATCATACCACTATTCGGACATTACGAACAGTCAGTGCTAAAGGTTGAAAAATGAAGTTTTTAAGTGTAATTTTATCGGTTTTCGAGTTCTACAAGCAAATAAGGGCATCTTATGTAAACACAGGTAGTAGATAAGGTACTTTCTATTTTTACTCTATCACAAGTTTCTTGTGGCACCCTCGTATTTAATCATTTGTAGCAAATGGAGCATTGTACTTCACTGATATCACACTTCATATAATACTTCCAGGCTATATCCGACGACCAGAGATAGAAACTATCATGTAGGCCAGATGGGATAAGTCTTGCAGTGTACATGTACATGTGCATGTTTACTGTCTAATAGGCCATCCCACATGGTAACAGGTGCTTTATTGTTTCAGTAATTCTGTACCAGTTCTTATGCCATCTCTTTGGTGGTGGTTTCTGTTGGCATTGTCATTAAAACAGCACCAATCGCTTTTTTCTATTTCCGGTTGTCAATGGGAATTTTACGAATAAACAATACTTGTTTTTTTTTTTAAAGTTTCATTCAAAATCAAAAATTTTGGCACTACTGCTATCGCTAGTTGATATTTCGGCTTTTTACTCTGTTATTAGTAAAAAATAAAAAAAATCTGCTATAATAGAGGCCAAACAAACTTCGAAAATTACCGGTTATTCAGAATTACAACACGGGTATCGGTTTTAACCAGTTTCTCCCATCCTTACCTAACGGTCCATTGATGTTTTTCTTAACGCTTTCTTAGTCGCGTATGTATCTGTGAGATGTATTAGCTAACTTTTCTTCAATGTTACTGCAGTAAATAGAGCTAAGTGCTTGCTAACGCAGGACATCTTGCGCCATACCTTACTTTTTGTTTCACAAAAGCTTCAGCTTTATCTCCATAGCCCCGAGGTCGCAAACGAGGCAGACGTCAGGACGTGTATCATGTTGTTGTGTGACATACATCGCTCCAGCCCACGTAACGTATTGTCGCCTCTATCGAATGCAACTATAGCGTTATTTAGTGTGTGTTCAAGTCGGTAGTACCGTTATTGTCAGATAAATGAGGTTACATTTCGTTATTTCAATGGACCCTGTTGTGGGTTGGCAGGAGAGCCAACACCGGGTACTAGAGGAAGCCGAAAGGCACGCGTTTTAGCTCACGCAGGCTGGCGTGAGGTCTGGAACAGGGCAAGGAAATTAGACTTTAGAAAAACGGACGTAGCTGGTGGAATACTTAACTTTAATCCATTAATGATGAGCGTCGCTCTTGACTGTACATAATTCAGTATCAATAGTAACTGGTAATGGCGCCTTGCTAGGTCGTAGCAAATGACGTAGCTGAAGGCTATGCTAACTATCGTCTCGGCAAATGAGAGCGTATTTTGTCAGTGAACCATCGCTAGCAAAGTCGGTTGTACAACTGGGGCGAGTGCTAGGAAGTCTCTCTAGACCTGCCGTGTGGCGGCGCTCGGTCTGCAATCACTGATAGTGGCGACACGCGGGTCGGACGTATACTAACGGACCGCGGCCGATTTAAAGGCTACCACCTAGCAAGTGTGGTGTCTGGCGGTGACACCACAGACCCAAACTTCCAAAAAGAGTGAAATGGGTGATTTAGAAAATCCTAAGAATTTGCATGTGGTACATCCCTTTCTTCTCCACAATGAGATAATCATTGAAGATCATTCTGTAGAAACAGATCCCGATTCTGAAGACATAACTGCAACAACATCTTGGAATCAGATGCAAATTATGAAGTTAGTGGAGAGGAAATTAATGAAGGGCAAGAAGGTGCTGAATTTTTTTTGCTGAGTAAGAAACACAACTCAAAAGTAGAGTACGTAGTAATAAATAAGGAAAGGCTGTGACTCTTTCGACTATACATGTATCATCATATGAGACTTCGGAAGAAGCTGAGAAAAAGCCAGCAATTATACTTCACTATAACGCCACCAAATCTAATAGAGTTGATGGAATTGACAAACTCTGTGCAACTTTCAATGTTGCTAGGTCAATAAGGGCATGCATGGCCTGTGGTGAATTTTTCCATACGCTAAGCGTTGCAACATTAACTCAAGAGTAATTTTCTTGGACAACAAGAGTAAATACTCTGATATTCGTGAATGCCTCAAAGCTTTGGTTCCGATTCACGGGAAAAGCATTTCAAAAGAAGAGCGCTAACTTCAAAAGTACATACCAGATATTATAAACTAAATGCTGGTAATATAAAGACCCAAGGACACGGCAAGAAAATGATGAATTTCGTTTGGATCCAAGGAACAGGGAAATCAAGAGATGCCAGTCATGTTACAAGGAGACATAAGAGACTTGCCTCAGCAAATATGGGTGTGAAAAATGATTCATCTTTGTTTGCAAGAGCATGCAAAATAGATTGTGAAAATATCTGTCTCTAGAGACCAAGATGCACTCTGATTAGTTCAGTGATTTACTTAAATCTATAATCAGCTTAAGTCTCTAGGTATAACTATTTATAATATACTTTTGTATTACATGGTATTAACCACTGATGTTGATTTTAAAATCTGATGAACCTGATGTTCAGCTCCTTACATGTGAAACCTATGACAAGAAAGAGATCTGCAATCTAAAAAAAAAAAAAAAAAATTTACGTACATTCAAACACATAAATCGTCGTCCGTATCCAGGAGATAAATCGCGACCAGCGACGTCACGAAATTTGATGCGCCTAAGGTTAAATCGGTCTAGATAAGGTAAAGGCATCTGAGGGCAGTTCTGATGTTGAGCTTGATAATGGGAGCAAAGCTTAACAAAAACTAAGACACTTTTATAGGATTTGTCCACCTACAAAAAGCGTTTGACACAGTAAAACGGTGCTAGATCGAAATTCCCAGAAAATAAATTGTAAGATTTAGAGAAATAAGGCTAATACACAATATCTATAAGAACCAAGAATGAGCAATAAGAATGAAACAGCAGGAACGATTTGTTCAGATTAGAAAGGACAGCCGTGCAGTCTTTCTCCACTGCTGTTCAATCTGTACATCGAAGAAGCAATGACGGAAATAAGGGTGGGTTCGGGACTGGTACTAAAATTCAAGGTGGAACGATATAAACGAAGACATTCGCTGAAAAAAAAGTTCAAATGTGTGTGAAATCTTATGGGGCTTAACTGCTAAGGTCATCAGTCCCTAAGCTTACACACTACTTAACATAAATTATCCTAAGGACAAACACACACACACCCATGCCCGAGGGAGGACTCGAAACTCCGCCGGGACCAGCCGCACAGTCAGACATTCGCTGATAACATCGCTATCCACAGTTAAAGCGAGAGAAAGATTTCAATACATTCTGGATGGAATGAATAGTCTAATTAGCACAGGATATGGATTGAGAGTAAAACTACGAAAGACGAAAGTTATGAGAAGTAACAAGAATGATATTAGTAAGGAGATTGCCATCGAAGTAGGGGAACACGAAGTAAAGGAAAGAGGTCTACTGCCTTGGAAGCTACGTAACAAGGAGGACATAAAAAGCAGACTTTTTTTAAAGTCATCAGTCTTCGAACGGGTTTGATCCGGCCCGTCACGAATTTCTCTCCTGTGCCAACCGCTTCATCTCAGAGCAGCAATTGCAACCTACGTCATCAATTATCTGCTGGATTTATTGCAATCTCTGTCTTCCTCTGCAGTTTTTGCTCTCTACAGTTCCCTCTAGTACCAAGGAAGTAAGTCCCTGATGTCTTAACAGATATCCTGTCAACCTGTCCTTTCTCCTTGTCAGTGTTTTTGACATATTCCTTTCCGCACCGCTTCTGCGCAGAACCTCCTCATCCCTTACCTTATCAGTTCATCTAGTTTTCAACATTCGCCTGTAGCACCACATCGCAAATGCTTAGATTCTCTTCTGTTACAGTTTTCCCACAGTCCACGCTTCTTTACCATACAATGCTGTGCCCAAAAGTATTTTCTCAAAAATACCTTCCTCAAATTAAGGCCTTTCTTTGATATAGTAAACTTCTCTTAGCCAAGACTGCCCTTTTTGCCAGCGCTAGTCTCCTGTTGATGTGTACCTTCCTCCGTCCGCCATTGCTTATTTTGCTGCGTAGGTAGCAGAATTCCTAACTTCGTCTACTTCTTGACCATCAATCCTGATGTTAAGTTTCTCACTGTTCTCATTTCCGATACTTCTGATTACTTTCGTCTTTCTTCAGTTTACACTCAGTCCACATTCTGTAGTCATTAGACTGTCCATTCCATTCAGCAGATCATGCAATTCTTCTTCACTTTCACTGAGGATAGCAATGTCACTGAGTCGTATCATTGATAACCTTTCACTTTGAATTTTAATTCCATTCCTGAACTTTTCTTTTATTTCCATCATTGCTTCCTCGACGTTCACATTGAACAGTAGAGGCGTAAGACTACTCCCCTGTCTTACACACTTTTTAATCCGAGCATTTCGCTCTTGGTCGTCCACTCTTATTATTCCCTCTTGGCTCTTGTACGCATTGTATATTATCCCTCTCTCCCTAAAGCTTAGCCCTGTTTTTCTCAGAATTTCGAACATCTTGCACGATTATACATTGTCGAGCCCTTTTTCTAGGACTACAAATCCTATGAACGTATCTATATTTTTCTTTAGTATTGCTTACAACATTAACCGCAACTTCAGTATTGCCTCTCGGGTGCCTCTACCTTTCCTAAGTACAAACTGATTGTCACCTAACATATCCTCAGTTTTCTTTACCATTCTTCTTTATATTATTCTTGTCAGCAACTTCGATGCCTGAGCTGTTAAGCTGATTGTGCGCTTGTAAGCTCTTGCAGTCTTCGGAACCGATATTTTTCCGAAAGTCAGATAGTATGTTGCCAGACTCATACATTCTACACCCCAACGTGAATAGTCGTTTTGTTACCATTTCCCCCAATGACTTTAGAAAATCTGATGGAACATATATTATCCCTTCTGCCTTATTTGTTTTTAAGTCCTATAAAGCTCTCGTAAATTTTGATTCTAATACTGAATCTCCTATCACCTCTAAATCGACTCCTGTTTCTTCTTCTGTAACATCAAATATTCCCCCTCATAGGGGCCTTCAGTGTACTCTTTCCACCTATCTGCTCTCCCCTCTGCATTTAGCAATGGAATTCCGGTTGCAATCTTAATGTTATCATCCTTGCCTTTAACGTCGCGGACGTTTGTTTTGACTTTCCTGTAAGCTGATTCAGTGCTTCCGACTATCAATACTTTTTCGATTTCCTGACATTTTTCATGCACTCATGTCGTCTTAGCTTCCTGGCACTTGCTATTTATTTCATTCCTGGGTGACTTGCATTTCTGTCTTCCTGAATTCCCCTCAACATTTTTGTACTTCCTTCTTTCATCGATTAGCTGAAGTATTTCATCTGTTACCTATGGTTTCTTAGCAGATAACTTCTTTATACCGATGTGCTTCTTTCCAGCTTCTGTGATCGCCCTTTTTATATGTGTCCATTTCTCTTGAACTCTACTGCTCGCTGGACTATTCATTATTGCTGTATCTACAGCCTTAGAGAACTTCAATCGCGTATCGTCATTCCTTAGTATTTCCGTATCCCAATTCATTGCGTATTTATTCTTCCTGACTAATCTCTTAAACTTCAGTCCACTCTTCATCGTCCTGCATCGTGATCTAAGTCTATATCTGCTCCTGGGTACGACTTACAGTCCAGAACCTGATTTCGAAATCTATCTGACCATGGTGTAATCTAACTGAGGTCTTCCCCTATCTCCCAGCGTTTTCCAAGTATACCTTGAACAGAGTATTTGCTATTACTAACTGAAACTTGTTACAGCACTCAATTAATCTTTCTCCTCTCTCATTCCTTATCCCAAGCCCATATTCTCCTGTAAACTTTTCTTCTACTCCTTCCACTACAACTACATTCCAGTTCTCTATGAGTATTAGATTTTCATCTCACTTTGCGTATTGTAGTACCCTTTCAATATCCTGCTATACTTTCTCTCTCCCTCTTCATCTTCAGCTTGTGACGTCGGCATGTATACCTGAACTATCGTTGGCGGTGTTAGTTTGCTGTCGATTCTGATAAGAATAATCCTATCACTGAACTGGTCACATAACACTCTCTCTGCTATGTCTTCCTATTCATCACAAATCCTACTCCCGTTGTACCATTTTCTGTTGCCGTTGATATTACCATATACTCATCTGACTAGAAATCCTTGTCTTCTTTCCATTTCACTTCACTGACCCCTACTATATCCAGACTGAGTCTTTGCATTTCTTTTTTGAGATTGTCTAGCATCCCTACCACATTACAGCTTCTGATATTCCACGCTCCGACTCGTAGAACATTATTCTTCCGTAGATTATTCAATCTTTTTCTCGTGGTCACCTCCCCGTTGGCAGTACCCTCCCGCAGATCCGAAAGGGGGACTATTCTGGAATCTTTTGCCAGTGGAGAGATCATCATGACACTTTTTCAATTGCAGGCCACATGTCCTATGGATACACGTTATATATCTTTAATGCAGTGGTTTCCATTGCCTTCTGCATTCTCATGCCGTTGATCATTGCCGATTCTTTCTCCTTTAGGGTCAGTTTCCCACCCCAACGACAAGAAAGTGCCCTCAACCTCTGTTCACTCCTCCGTCCTCTTTGTAAAAGACATTTGCAGGATGAGGGTGACTTCTTATCCCAGAAATCTTCGGCTGCCAATGTTGACGGTTAATCAAAATTTAAGCTGTGGCAGGTTTCGAACCCGGGACCGTGGTCGTTTTGATTATAAATCGAAGACGTTACCCCTCCCCCCCCCCTTTCTTTCGTTGTATTTTGTCGTAGCGGACGTCACATGACATCCGGTGAATTTCGTTGTAAATCATTTCACTCAGTTTTCTTATTACAGAAACCACCCAGCTCTCTGATCAACACGCTTAGCTATCGCGACGGCGTCTCCTAGACCACGGGTAAGTGGGCTAGCACGGATAAAGAGGGCATTGCTTGGTAAAAGAAGTCTACTGGTATCAAGATTTAGAAAGAAATTTCTGGCACTGTACGACTGGAGAAGAGCTTTGTAGAACTGAATGATGGACAGTAAGAAAACCGGAAAAGGAGAGGATAGAAGCGTGTCAGATGTGGTGCAATAGAATGTTGTTGAAAATTACATGGTCTGATAAGATAAGAAATGAGGAGGTTCTCCACAGAATCGGTGAAGAATCAAATATATGGATAACACTGACAGGAAGAAAGGAGCGGATGGTTGTACTTATGTTACGACATCAGGGAATAACTTCCACTGTACCAGAAACAATTGTAGAGGTTAAGAAATGTACGGGAAGACACAGACTGTAATATATCCAATAAATAATTGAACACGTTCGGTGTAAGTGAGACTCCGAGATGGAGAAGTTGGAACGTGAGAGGAAGTCATTACGCCGCGCGGGATTAGCCGAGCGGTCTTAGGCGCTGCAGTCATGGACTGTGCGGCTGGTCCCGGCGGAGGTTCGAGTCCTCCCTCGGGCATGGGTGTGTATGTTTGTCCTCAGGATAATTTAGCTTAAGTAGTGCGTAAGCTTAGGGACTGATGACTTTAGCAGTTAAGTCCCATAAGATTTCACACACATTTGAACATTTTTGAAGTCATGACTCGAAACAAGGTTCTTTATCCCTGTTGAATCAACAGAAGACCTTCAACAGTGTAAGGTGGCTCACCATAATGTCACCGTCATCTTAAACGCTCTACCCCTTGTTGCTGCAACGCTGCAAACTTGCTTCCAAATTTTGTGCAGTCCTCTTTATTTCTTGGTGATTTTGGCGCTTTCCTACTTTATAAGCGTGTTGTGTCGGTACAGTTTTCCCCATCGAGAGGTCGTAATTTAAGAATCTTTGGACTGTGAATCGGGTCCCTTAAGTAGCTACAGGTGCCCAGGCAAGTCAAAGGCTTCGACGATCTTTAATTTCTTACGTAATACATGAAAACAAGGACTAGAGCGTCATTTGTGTTTGCGCATTCGGGATGCCACGTAACGAATATTTAACGGGTGAAATTTAAAAAGAAACATACAGTACATTCCCGTCGACTTGTAACAATCAACCGCGCCATCGCTGACGATTCCGAAAATTATACTTCTTGGAGGATTAAAAGAATAAACGGCCCTGTAAATTGATTTGAATCTCCAACAATCCTCACCTCTATTTTATTAAATTGTGTTATGTCTTGTGCTGTGAAGCCTCCGATGGTAAGTGTACAATATTGCCTATATTTTTATTGCCTTATACACTCGGCTGAAAGTAATCTATCATAAACCTGATCTTGTAAGTAGCTTTTGGTCGATTTTAACGTCTCTAAGTAAAAACCATGCTATTGATAATTGATTTCCTTTTTTAGCTTTTCAAAAGCGGGATTTTCGCATTCAGTTCGGTAAGGAGGCCATTTGTTGACTTAAATGTTATACATTGAAAGTGAAAGCTCTCAGACTCACAAATTGTGGGCTGTAGTATTTGTGTGTTATTCCAGAAGCGGGGGCGAAGAATTTCGTGTCCACTAAGAGATAATGAAGAACATGTCAGAACCTAGGTAAGTTATTAGTTGCAACGAGGATCATTCTAAAAGTGAAGATCGTTTTGATCTGACGAGGTGCGCAGCTCTCCCACCACACCCGCCACTGCCTCACAGAGTTTCCTAATAATAGGATAGACGTTTCTTTACTGCTGGATTGAGCTCGACATTTCCTGAAATGCTTTGAACAGTTCTGTAGCAAATTGTTGTTGGTAATTTGGGCTACAGAAATTGGTGTGGCAGGTAAGTTCTTTAACTTTTGATAGATGAAATAGGAGCTACACTGACTTTTGTCACTCGGTACGATAATGATGGAGGGAATTTTTGAAAAACATAGGTACACGTGACAATTCTTGGGTTTCGCATAAAAGTCCATAAACAAAGCGCCAGTCGTTGAAACGACATCATTCACGATACCCTACAAAACGTAATGAGCCAAAGAGTTTCGGGATTAAAAGGGCGTGCCACCAATCCACTTTATGCCTAAAGTAGAATTTTAGAGTGTACTAGAGGATATTTGTCTGGTGGATTAGGTATACCGTGCAGTCTCATTTGCTGTATATGATTTAGAGCATTATTCAAACACACGCCAAATGTTTCTGAGATCTGTTTTATTTTTTAGTTTTATACAGTTAATTTCACAAAACATTTGGCGTTTTTTTTTAATTCTTTATTTATTTTGAAGGACATCATCTTTACGCCAGTGACTGTTACAAGTTTTTATTACACACTATTGTAATTTCGGCCTTAGGCCATTATCAAGTGCTGATATTACGGTCTTCAGCCATGTCAACGTAATGTAAGCCTAAGGCCGAAATTGAAATAGTGTGCAATAAAAACTTATAACAGTCACTGGCGTAAAGATGATGTCCTTCAAAAAGTTTTTTATGACTGTGAATCCCAGCTACAACAAGTGTATTCTTTTTTATTTTTCGTTGTCTTGAATACACAACTCTGGATAAACAAACGTTCTCTACTTTTAGGCCGACCCTCGTATTGAGCCTGTCAGTAATGCGTATCAAAGCACGGGTTCAAAGAGTCCGTTACTAAGACAGCTATCTTACACAGAGGTAACTAAAGTCAAGGGATACCACCTAATATCGTGTCGGAGCTCCTGCACTGCACTGCAGAAATATTAAGACGTGCTGCCTCTACAGACGTCTGTAATTGCGGAAGTGTTGCCAAATTCAAATGGTTCAAATGGCTCTGAGCACTATGGGACTCAACTTCTGAGGTCATTAGTCCCCTAGAACTTAGAACTAGTTAAACCTAACTAACCTAAGGACATCACACACATCCATGCCCGAGGCAGGATTCGAACCTGCGACCGTAGTGATCTCGCGGTTCCAGACTGCAGCGCCTAGAACCGCACGGCCACTTCGGCCGGCGAAGTGTTACCTGCAGGGTTTTGTACCGCGCTGACTTCTCGATTATTTTCCATAAGTGTTTGGTGTGATACGTGTCGGGTGACCTGGGTGACCAAATCATTTGCTCTAACTATGCAGAATTTCTTAAAACAAATCATGTTCAATTGTGGCCCGATAATATGGCACATTGTCATCCATAAAAGTTCCATCGCTGTTTGGGAACATCAAGTCCATAAATGGTTGAAAAATGGTCTCCAAGTAGCCGAACATAACCGAGGACTCAGTCCATTCCATGTAAACAGAGCCCACACCATTTTGGAGGCACCACCAGATTGCACAGTGTCTTGTTGGTAACTTGCGTCCATGGCATCGTGGGGTCTGCGCCGCACTCGAACCGTATCATCAGCTCTTACTGACTGAAATGAGGGCTCATCTGACCAGACCACGTTTTTACAGTCGTCTAGGGTCCAAGCGATGTGGTCACGAGCTCACGAGCGGCGCTGCAGGCGATGACGTCTGCTGCCATATACCGTTAACGCCAAATTTCGCCGCACTGTCCTACCGCGAACGTTCGTCATACGTCCCACATTGATTTCTGCGATTATTTCACGCACTATTGCTTGTCTGCCCTCTGTCGTTAAGTGACTGCATCTTCCGTGGTGAGAGTTAATGCCTGAAATTTTGTAATTTCGGCACAATCTACACACTGTAGATCTCGGAATACGGTTTACGCAATGAAATGTCCCATGCGAATAGCTACAACTACAAATCCGCGTTCAAAGTCATACCGTCATACCTCCATAATCACGCTGGAAACCTTTTCACATGAAGCACCGGAGTACAAATGACAGCTGCGCCAACGCACTGCCCTTTTATACTTTGTGTAAGCGATATTGTCTCCATCTGTATGTGTGCCTGTAGCTACCACGTAACTTTCTTCACCTTAGTGTGCAAGTCAAACGTGTTTTAAAATGCTCTTAAATCTTTATTGCGGATATCGAAATTTTCTTCGGCAGCTCGATACGTCTGGAATGTAACGCAGAGTAGAAGAGGGCGCTCAGAAGGCCCCACTGCACCGCCGAGTCTTGCTCTTAATGGCGGTGTTTTCGGGTGGTCGCCGAGCATCTTCGAGAGGCGGAGCGCCCGCCGTTTTCAGCTCCGCTGGGTATCAATGCGGCCTCCGCAGGAGGACGGGGCAGGAGCAGCCGCAAAAAAAACGCGATTACTGCGCACACAGCAGCGATGATGGAGGGACATGAATAGCAAGAAGTCTGCACGCAGAGAACCTCCCTCCCCCTGATCGCGCTCAAGCTTCACATTTATAACTAACCTCATCCATCTTCTTCTCCGCCCGACGCTTCCGAGGAGAGAACGGGTAGCCGGGGAACGGCGGGAGAAGACTCAAATGCGGCTCAATTTGTCAGAAAATCTAATGCGCCAGTTTCTTTCCATCTCCGCGCTAGCGCGGGCAGGGGGCGGAGACGGGGTGGCTATACTGCGGAGCGGATCCAATAAAGGCGAGATTGAGACGGCGCTTCCCGCGGCTGCCACTCTGCGGCAAGAAAGGCGCCATCAGCGGCCACATCAATCATCTCCCAGCGCCACCCAGCGGCAGCAGCCTACGCGGCCAGGGCGACGCACTGGCCGAAGTCCGACCGCCCAAACACCTCTCCCACAATGATGTCTGTCAACCGATCACATACTGAAACGACCGACAGATGCAGATACTCTCTGAGACGAAGGGGTTATCCGACTGGGACGGAAATCGGTAGATGTGACGTATATGTACAAACAGATGATTGCAATTTCAGAAAAACTGCATAATTTATTCGAGAGAAAGAGCTCCACAAATTGAGCAAGTCAATAACGCATTGATCTATCTATGGTCCTTAAAACGGTTCAAATGGCTCTGAGCACTATGATGGGACTTAACATCTGAGGTCATCAGTCTCCTAGAACTTAGAACTACTTAAACCTAACTAACTTAAGGACATCACACACATCCATGCCCGAGGCAGGATTCGAACCTGCGACAGTTGCTGTCGCGTGGTTCCAGACTGAAGCGCCTAGAACCGCAAAGCCACAGCTGCCAGCTATGGTCCTTATGTATGCAGTTATACGGCATTGACTGATAGAGTTGTTCCAAGTCCTCCTGAGGGATATCGTGCCCAATTCTGTCCAACTGGGACTTTAGACCGTCAAAATTCCAGGATGGTTGGAGGTTCCTGCCCACAATGCTCGAAACGTTCTCAATTGAGGACACATCCGGCGACCCTGATGACCACAGTAGGGTTTGATAGGCACCAAAACAAGCAGTAGGAACTTTCTCCATGTGCGGGCAGGCATTGTGTTACTGAAATACAAGCTCAGAATGGTTTGCCATGTGCTGTAAGAGTGCCGCGGATGACGACCACAGGTGTCCTGCTATGAAAGGAAATGTCACCCCAGAGCATCACTCCTTGTCTGGTCGTAGAGCGGGGTACGGTCAAGTTGGTGTCCCACCACTCTCTGAGAGGTCTCAAGACACGTTTTCGGGCCGGAATCTCATTTACTGGAGTGGGGCTGTTTTCAGTGATGAGTCCCATTTCAAACTGAGTCCCGATGACCAGTGAAGACATGTCTGGAGACGCCTAGGACAGTGATGGAATAACAACACTAGTCGCCCCCACACTCTACGCCCCGACAGCCGGGAATGATGGTCTAGGGTGGCACTTCGTTTCATAGCAGGATCCCTTTGGTTCAAATGGCTCTGAACACTATGGGACTTAACACTGAGGCCATCAGACCCCTAGAACTTAGAACTACTTAAAGCTAACTAATCTAAGGACATCACACACATCCATGCCCGAGGCAGGATTCGAACCTGCGACCGTAGTAGCAGCGCGGTTCCAGACTGAAGCGCCTAGAACCGCTCGGACACATCGGCTGGCCAGGACCCGTTTCATTCTCATCCACGGCACTCTTACAGCACAGCGGTACGTTGACGTTATTCTACGCCTCATTTTGTTGCCCTTGGTGGCAAACCTTCCTGGGCTAATATTTCAGCAAGATAATGCCCGTACGTACACGGGGGAAACTTCTGCTGCTTGTCTTCATGCTTGCTAAGCCCTACCTTGAGCAGTAAAGTCGCCGGATCTCTCCCCAGCTGAGAACATTTGGAGCATTATGAACAAGGCCCTCCAAACATCTCGGGATTTTGATGATTAACGCTCCAGTTGGATAGAATTTGGCATGATGTCTCTCTAGAGTACATCCAACAACTTTATCAGTGAATGCCAAGACAAATAACTGCTTGCGTACGGGCCAGAATTGTAACAATGCGCCGGCTGTGGTGGCCGAGTGGCTCTAGGCGCTACAGTCTGGAACCGCGCGATCGCTACGGTCGTAGGTTCGAATCCTGCCTCGGGCATGGATGTGTGTGATGTCCTTAGGTTAGTTAGGTTTAAGTAGTTCGAAGTTCTAGGGGACTGATGACCTTAGAAATTAAGTCCCAAGGTGCTCAGAGCCATTTGAACCATTTTTTCGGACAACACGTTATTGACATGCTCAATTTGTGAAGCTCTTGCTCTTGAGTAAATCACCCAATTTTTCCTAAATTTTAATCATTTATTTGTCTGTACATTGTCTCATATATATCAATTTTCGTCCTATTGGGATAATTCCTTAGTGTTGTGTCGTTGATTTTTCTTTTTCTTTTTTGTCTTCGAGTGTCATTTGTAGGTCTATATCTCCGACGCCAGTCTGTTGCATAATTATGCAACACATTCTACCGTACAGGCCGCCATTTGTTTAGAGAAATTGCTGAAAGTGCTTTATTGTTGAACTGTTAGAAGTCAATATTGATTA
The DNA here is from genome assembly GCF_023864345.2 of Schistocerca serialis cubense. Taxonomy (NCBI): domain Eukaryota; kingdom Metazoa; phylum Arthropoda; class Insecta; order Orthoptera; family Acrididae; genus Schistocerca; species Schistocerca serialis. The sequence continues at coordinate 269,868,426 of NC_064643.1, forward strand.
AAAACAGTCTTCGTTGCGATTTTAGTTTTTTATGTTTCAACGACGCGTTTCGCCTTATTTATGCATCTTCAGGTTATCTTAAGTTGGTATTTCTTAGAAGAATCCTTCAGTCAGTGTAGCCAAAGGGCATCGTCGAATATATCAGGCCAACATCGCCTTCGTTAAACTCAGTAAAAACTTCTTTAGATGGACGCGAGTGACACCAAGATCTGCATAACGCGCTTCCGTTCACAGGAGCGAGTAACTGTTACTCGCTCCTGTGAACGGGAGCGCGTTATGCAGATCTTGGTGTCACTCGCGTCCATCTAAAGAAGTTTTTACTGAGTTTAACGAAGGTGATGTTGGCCTGATATATTCGACGATGCCCTTTGGCTACACTGACTAAAGGATTCTTCTAAGAAATACCAAATTAAGATAACCTGAAGATGCCTAAATAAGGCGAAACGCGTCGTTGAAAAATAAAAAACTAAAATTGCAACCAAGACTGTTTTTAACCAATACTGTTAAGCACTGGTTTGCTGTATGCCACATATGGATTGGAACAATTTCTTAGAAGTCATTTTTTTCTTTCACGTCCTAAACTAACGCCCGTTCGAAGTACTGTTCCTTTGGATTACGTGCGACCCAGAAACGGCTTGCGGAACTTCAGAAGAAGAAGTATAAACCTCCTTCATTTTGTTTCGAAAAAGAAAATGTTTTCAAGAAATAGTAGAAAGCGTTGTCCGACCTAAGAGTACAGTGAAGACGGTTGTGCGCAAGTTTATTGAGAGAAAAAAGTGCGAAAACCAACCAGGAAGCGTTCGGCCTGCATTTATATCTGAGATGGAATAAACGACAGGTAAGCGCCCCAAAACTTGCTACTGCAGTTGAAACGCATACGGTAAAGTCTGCTTCAGTTCAAACTATGAGAATTTTTCTGTATGAAAGTGGTTATGGAGGCATAACAGCCCATAGAAAACCATGCCTCAGTGTGATCAACAGAAGAAAACGGATCGCAATAGAACATAAATCCGATGGGTTTGGTTTCTGGGAGAAGGTTGTCTCTACTGACGAGAATCGATTTGAGCTATTTAAACGAAATGGGTGAGTAACAGTATGGAAAAAATAAGAATTGTGAACGATCTCAGGTAAAAATGGAGTAGGTTAGTTGAATGGCTCTGTGCAACTGCAAAAGGCGTGGGTGATTTTTGGTTTTATTGATGGAATTATATACCACAAAGTTTACATATACAGCACAGAAGCACAAATATAGCCACAATCATAAAGAATATGGGTGTTTTAGAGGAATATATTTTTGCACAGGGTGATGATCCAAAACATATAGCTCCACATGCAAGGTTGTGGCTACTGTATAATACTCCCCGCTGGATGCCGACAGCACCGCAAGTCCCAGACCTTAATCCAATAGAGAATTTGTAGAACGTACTCGACAAAAATATGACGCATCATCAGATATCGGATGGAACTAAAGACGCTCTGCTAGAGTGCAAACAACAGAATCTCTGGTGAAATCCATGTTAATGAGAAAGCAACAGATTACAAAGAGGAAAGGAAGGTTTACTAAGTACTGAGCATAACATTCTACCTTCAGAGTGTCACTTTCAGTATTGCAAACGAATACTTATTTCCGTCCTAAACTGCCTATCTTTGCTTTTGAATGCTTAACCATGGTTATGTAAATGAAAATCTGTGTTTCTTTATTGTATTCCGTTATCACTGATTAATAAATCCAGCCCATGTCCCTGTTGTACTTTTATCTGACAATTTTCCACTATCTGTACACTCTTATATGTACACTTGTGTATTAGACCAATACTTTTTGGAGTGTGTGTACGACACGTGTGGCTCTGGGAGATGCAAGCAGAGTCTGATACGAAATGGTTGCTCTCTCTGTTTGCTCTCTCTCTCTCTCTCTCTCTGCTCTCTGTAGCTTTGCTCCAAGCTCCAATCCTATTTTTAGGACTTATACCCGCTTCATTTCAGTCGTAATGGCTCCTCGTGACAGGTACGCTGTCCCTTGGGGCAGCTTACTCGAATACATAGGATTTTGCCTACCAAACCCTTGAAACACCCTAGGAGTGTAGGACCACTTCTATGCAGGTTTGGGTTATGGTGGTGTAGCAAGGTCGTCGGAGCAGCCCGTAAGTAGCTTAGACAGACAGCATCGATAGTCAAAATATTTTATTGGATCCACGTTAATACACTGCTAACGTCTCGGGGAAAGCGACAGCCACGCCCCCACGCATCCCGTGATGACAGGTCGTGGAAGTGACGAGGTGACGGCTACCACACGATAAAGTCGCCACTCAGCAATGCATCCTTTAGCTTACGCAGCAGCATCCGGCCACAGTTAGTGGGACACGATCCTTTGTTGGCGCAGCCAGCAGCACTCAATATCGCCAGATTGTTTGCAGGGGATGCCAGCCTGCGGCGGTGCGACTCTCCCCTGTGAGTGACTGCGCGTGGCACCTAGGGGCTCGCACCTTTACCGCACGGGTCTTGGTACACTGCCCTCCAGTGCTCGAGTGTGTCAGCTGCTGGAGTAGATCAAGAGGCAGCCCGCCGGTAGAGAAGTAGCAAGTCCAATGAGGAGGACTTGCCCTTAGTAGAAGTTGTGGCAGTGGAAGCCTACGTACTATCCTATGTCGCTCAGTCGTCCGGTGTGGCATTCTCCTCTCCGTACTGAAATTGATGTTCATTTGTAATCGTGCACAGTGAACTTGTTGCGCCAACGCGCTGTTTCCAGCCACCCTCGGAGCAAGAAATTTCATGATCTTGGAATGCGAAGTGCCTTGCCTCGAACTACATGACTTCCCTGTGCCACTGTGGTTGCAATATTGCAGTTGATGTCCTGGTCGGTCTTATGGTGTCCAGTCCTCGATGCTGCAATCGACATGCCGGCATGTAAGCGCCTGCCGACTGATTTCCACTGCTGTGATCGAACTGTAATTTCTAAGATAAAGACAAAAAAATAGTGGGGGCGTTACAGCACTTTATCGATTCAATAATCGTATGGATTCTCAGTCTGCCACGTCCTCACTAAATTTCAACACTCGGCTCACCCTTTCACTTCATACTACGTTCACATATTATCGGTTTCTTCTTTGAGAACGTAAAGCACCTACATAAAAGAGTCAACACGGATACCGGACCAGAGAACTTGAAAAACCGCAGCTCGCTCTGTTCATCCATGAGATCCGAAGCGCCACACACAAAGGCGCCCATTGAAGCCTTATTCCTTGACTTCTGGGAGGCATTCGAGACAACTCTTTGAGACCTGTACAGCATTTACAGACTAACCTAAGCGATTTGTTGTTGGATTAGGGGCTTTCCTGCATCTATAATTCAACATGTCTTGCCCAATTGAACAAAATCGACATATGTAAAAGCAGTTTCGGGAAACGTAGAGAGACTGTCATAGGTCACTTAATGTCCACAATTTGCATTAATAACGTAGCTCATAACGTTGGAGACTACGTGACGTTGTTCTCATATCAAAATAACACAATAACATCCAAAATATTTAAATGATTTATTCACAACGATTCTGGTTCACAATAACACTTCAAAGTCCATAACAATTACACAAGTCCAGGGAACTCCAGTTCACATCCGAGATAGATGACACAGTATCCTAAGTTCCACAGGGTTCCTAATGCGTGTTGTCACTAGTCACAAGTACAACCGAAGGCAGGCGTAGGACTGGCTGTGCAGTGGCCTACACACCGTCCCGGTAGTCTGGGAATGCGGCGTGTGGTGGCGCCAGGGGCCGAATGGATATTCCCTTTCATCTCGCGACACCGGCACTCTAGTGGTCATCTCGAAATGGACTACGCGGCCGGTCGGCGAATCTATATGCCCGGTCCGCGTGTGTTACCTTTGCAGCTGCGTGGCTGGCCACGTTTCGCTTGTGTTGACGTCCGTCGCTGTCGGTCGTTGGCTGAGTGATGGCGGATATCACATGGACGATGCTGTTTTCTATAGGAAGCCTGCAGCACCAGAAGACTGTAACGAAATGCAGGATGACCTGCGGAGAATTAACAGTTGGTACAGAATCTGACAGTTGACCTTGCAGGTTAGTAAATACAGTGTATATCACATAAACAGGCGAAGAGATCCGCTACTTTTCGATTATACTAATTCTGAAAAATCACCTAGAAGTAATCACTCAGTGACTTAACAGTGGAACGACGATATAAAACAGGTGGTAAGAAAAACAGATGCCGGGTTGAGATTGTCTGGGAAAAACACGAGGAACTGTAATACATCCATGAAAGAAGTGACTCGCAGAATATTCGTTCTTCTGATTCTTGAGTATTGTTAATCAGTCTGGGTCCCCTATCAAAATGGACTGAAAGAAGAGCTAGAGAAGATCCAATAAAGATCGATTTGTTACGTCACCTAATCATTTATTTGACCTAATAGCATCACTCAGCTGTTCAACGAACTCCCGCAGTGGACACTACAATAGAGGCGCTATACATAGAGTAAGGCGTACTGGTAAAGATGTTGCCATCGTTTGTACCTTAATAGGAGTACGTACCAACTTCATTCTGGTTTTTCTCTGCGTCGAGATGATGTTTTCTGCATGTGTGTAACAGCACCACGAATTGGGCAACGCCTGTCAGTGTAGACTAAACGCGTAACGTCCACGCATTTACACGTCATTAGAAGATCTGCTGCCCGGGGAAAATAAATGCACCACTGGTTTAAAAAAAGAAACAAAAAAAAACAATAAAACAGGAATACGTTGTGTGACATAAACGAAAGTTGGTAGGCGCATTTCTACTTCTGAAAGATAACGTCTATTCAAATTTTGCGCCAGTCGCATAAGAGGCGCTACTAGCAATGAGGATGTAAATCAGGTTTGTTTTACATACACGGTGTAACGATCGTGAGCTTTAGTTGCCTTTGAGATAGGACGTGGTGAACAGATGTTAATCAAGAATCCATTTAAGGCGACAAAGACCTCACTGAGTTTGAACGAAATTGTGTAACAGATCTACGAGAAGCTGGATGTTGCCCCTGCGATACTGCGGAAAGACTTGGCAGGAATGTAGGCACTGTACATGATTGCTGGCAATGGTGCTCACTAGAATGTACGGTCGCAAGAAGACCGCGCTCCGGAACGCCAAGTGGCGCTGCCGACAGGGACGACTGTCGGGTTCGGCATGGGGCTTTGGCGCGTCGCACTGCAGCAGTTGGCAACACAGTGACACAACAAATCTGCTACTTCAACAGTTCCGAGCCGGACGCCCTCTAGCGTGCATTCCGCTGACCTCTGACCCCAAACCACCACCATTTGAGACTTTGGTGTGCAAGCGAGAGCTCATTGGAGGGCAGGTGGAGGTCTGTTGTGTTTTCTGACGAAAGCTGGTGCTGTCTCGCTGCCAGTGCTGGTTGTGGGTTGGTTAGAAGGAGGCTACTTGACGGCCTGCAACCAACCTGTCTGAACCTATACCTGTAGTTAGGGTATGATTTAGTACGACAACAGGAACACTCTTGTGATCATCCCACGCACCCTGACCGCGTATTTGTGAGTCAGTCTGCTGATTCGACCTATTGTGCTGCCATTCATTAACAGAATTATAGGGGGGCAGAATTTCCAGCAGGATAACGCTCGCCCACATACCGCTCTTGCAGCCCAAATGCTCCCACCGAGTGTCGACATGTTGCCTTGGCCTGCTCGACCACCAGATCTGTCTCTGTCGACCACATATGGGACATCATCGGGGTATAACTCCAGCGTCATCCACAAACCGTGCCTCTGTTGACTGACCAAGTGCAACGGACATGGAAGTCTATCCCATAAACTGACATCTAGCACCTGCACAACACAGTGCGTGAATGTTTGCACGCTTGTATTCAACATTCTGACGGTTACACCGGTTATTTATGTACACATTTGCGATTGCTTATCTAGCGCTTGGATTAACCTGTGATCTTACAATGTTTATCACTTAAATATGTTACCTAGATGAATGTACTCCCGAAATTCTATTACTCTACGATAATTTTTTTTTGGTGTTCCGGTATTTTTCCTTCAGTGTATTAATGCCTCCCTTGTGCCACCAGTACTTGGATGTGGTTACCGACCCAAAACATTTCACCAGTAATAGTTAATAATCTGCAAATGAAATAAATAGTGATACTCGTATCTATATCTACGTGATTACTCTGCTATTCACAATAAAGTGCCTGGCAGAGGTTCAATGAACCACCTTCATGCTGTCTCTCTACCGTTCCACTCTCGAACGGCACGTGGGAAAAACGAGCACTTAAATTTTTCCGTGCGAGGCCTTATTTCTCTTATTTTACCGTGATGATCATTTCTCTCTATGTAGATGGGTGCCAACAGAATGTTTTCGCAATCAGGGGAGAAAACTGGTGATTGAAATTTCATGAGAAGATCCCGTCGCAACGAAAAACGCCTTTGTTTTAATGATTGCCACTACAATTCACGTATCATCTCTGTGACACTATCTCCCCTATTTCGAGATAATACAAAACAAGCTGCCCTTCTTTGTACTTTTTCGACGTCATCCGTCAGTCCCAACTGATGCGGATCCCACACCGCACAGCAGTACTCCAGAATAGGGCGGACAAGCGTAGTGTAAGCAGTCTCTTTGGTAGACCTGTTGCTTCTTTTAAGTGTTCTGCCAGTGAATCGCATTCTTTGGTTTACTCTACCCACAATATTATCTATGTGATCTCTCCAATTTAGGTTATTTCTAATTGTAATCCCTAAGTATTTAGTTGAATTTACAGCCCTCAGATTTGTGTGACTTATCGCGTAATCGAAATTTAACTGATTTCCCTTAGTACTGATGTGAATAACTTCGCACTTTTCTTTATTCGGGGTCAATTACCACTTTTCGAACCATACAGATATCTTATATAAATCATTTTGCAAGTCGTTTTGATTGTCTGATGACTTTACAAGACGGTAAATGACAGCATCATCTGCAAACAATCTGAGACGGCTACTCAGATTGTTTCCTAAGTCATTAATATAGATCAGGAACAACAGAGGGCCTATAACACTTCCTTGGGGAACGCCGGATATTACTTCTGTTTTACTCGATGACTTTCCATCTATTACTACGATCTGTGACCTTTCTGACAGGAAATCACGAATCCAGTCGGACAACTGAGGCGATACTCCGTAGGCACGGAGTTTGATTAGAAGACGCTTGTGAGGAACGGTGTTGAAAGCCTTCTGTAAATCTAAAAATATGGAATCAATTTGACATCCCCTGTCGATAGCACTTATTACTTCATGAGTATAAAGAGCTAGTTGTGTTTCACAAGAACGATATTTTCTGAATCCGTACTGAGTATATGTATAATGTTGTTCAGTACACTGTCCGCAGTCATCAATAGAAATATCTACTACACTCTGTATATCACGGTAGGCTTACTGTTGAAATTCTGAGACCGTTTCCAGGAGCGTCGGTAACATTTTACTCCCCATTATATACGTCACGCGAAATGACCACAGTAGTAAAATCAGATACATTAGAGTTCATAAGTAGGTTTATCATTCTTCCCATCTATCATTCGTGAATAGAACAGGTAATGGGGGAAAGATGAAACCAGAAGCACACTCCACCACACACCCTAAGGGGGCTCGTGGAGAATACATGTAGATGTAATTCAGTTTCCTAGAACACTGGAGCGAAGTGGAGTTAATGCTTGAAAAGAGGTCAGCAGTTTGCATATGCTGGTAGCGAAGAAAGAAGGGTAACAATCTCATTAGTCGTTTACGTCATTACTCAGTGGATACGATGGGGAAAAGACTGAATCTTCTTTGAAGGAACCTATCACGGTTCCATAGCATTGGGGCGGTTTTTTCTCTACAGCCCAAGATTGTTTTGCGAGCAATGGACATATATCAATTGGGCGTTATTAGGAAAGAGAGGAAAACAGACAGATAGATTTGGAAACACATTGCTGACGAAAAGAACGAGCTTAATTCATAGAGTTTTAATCATGACCCCACTTGCGAGTACATGTCTTCAGTCCTACTAAACATGAAATCCTAGTACCAAAGTACCATTAAATGCTGTTATAGAAGCCTGAAGAAAATGGCACAGCACTACGATAAAGTGGAGTATCGTGCTTTACGTCGTTTTCTGTATTTGAATGGGAATAGTTTAAAATTCATGTTGAATTGGTGGAAGTGTACGACAAGAATGTACCATCATATGACACGATGGTCAGGAGGCGTAGGTGATTCCACTGCGGTCGAACGAGGATGAATGACGAAGAGCAAAGTGGGAGACAATTTCTCTGCTAAGAATCGGAAATCTAAAGAGAAGTGGAGGCCATGGTGCTCGACAGCCGGTGTATCACAATAGAGAAGAGGAAAATGTGCAAATCCGTCACGAATCAGTTATCAACAGTTACATGAGTACGTGGTGGCTGATCCTTCGGGCATGTCCGAAAGAACGGACACCACGCGAAACCCGCATGTGTGAGACATCTTATCTAAACTGAAGCTTGAGGGGGAGGAAAGAAAGGAAAGGATATCAACTGCATCGGGACTTTTGTCAGAATCAGCGGCGACGAGTGAAAATGTGTGCCGAACCGAGACTCGAACCCGGGATCTCCTGCTATTGCGTCTGTTCTTTCGAACGTGCGTTCGTATAATTGATTGGTCTTGATGGGAAATTAATGCACAGCCTTCAGTGAGGACGCAAATTTACGTTCGACCTCCAGCGGGAATCTGAAATTAGCGAGCATGGAGGACATAGGCGGAGACGGCTGTCAGATGGCGCTAGGTGGGAATGTGAGTCCGCCATGACGCGTGCCGTGATACTCTGTGCATTTGTGATAACCATTGTCTCCAAGTGGTGGAGCGGTTACCGCAACTCCATAGTAAGCAGGAGATCCTGGGTTTGAATACTAGTCCAGACACATTTTCAACAGTCACCGCTGATTCTGCGAAAAGTTCCGATGCAGCTGATATCATTAGTTCCTTTCCTTGCCTTTTCTGTCTCCCCCATCCACATTCAATTTGCATAGTTTTCAACATCTTGCACGACTTTTTGATCAAAGTTACTGCCTACTGCGTTTCGCACTGCTCACACCCATTCAAAAACCTGCCGAACCGACGCAGCACCTGAAATGTTGGAACTGTTTCCGACCAATCCACGTGACTCTTTTAGCCACCTAATCATGATGTACGAGTGCTTAAAACAAAACAAACAGTGGAAACATGTGGATTTGCCACCGCCTCCTCAAAAGTTGAAGATTCAACCATCACAGGGCAAGATGATACTGAATGTTGTTTGGTAGTGATATGGTATGCTGCTAACAGTTGTACCGTTTCAAATACGGCGATACGGTGTCGAATGGTTTTGCAGGAGTGCACGACACGTTGAAGAAGAGTCTATTCATTAGAAAGTGCCTCGCACAAACCAATAATTTAAGGTAACGCAATTCCTGCGGAATATTTTGGAACTCCACCTGGCCATCATGGTATAGGTGATCGAGTAGAGATCGAGCAGTGTTAAAGAAATCACAAGCTACTACTGTTGGCAGGGGAATACCCTCAAGCAAGCCTGGGAGAGTGTACTCCATGAAGACCTTGATGGGTGTAGCTGAAAAACATGCTGGAAGAACGTAGCGACCATGCATTCACTTGCAATTCCAACTCGTGTTGTAAACGTCTGAGCATGTATAGGCTGAACTGTGCTACGGGGCCGGCTGCCGGCCATGGTGGCCGAGCGGTTCTAGGCGCTACAGTCTGGAACCGCGCGACCGAATCCAGCCTCGGGCATGGATGTGTGTGATGGGTTAGTTAGGTTTAAGTAGTTCTGATGACATCAGAAGTTAAGTTCTATAGTGCTCAGAGCCATTTGAACCATTTTTTATGCTATGGGGATTTGATCCCCTCACAAATGCTGGTTGAGATAATATATTATTCCATATCTTCAAGGTTAATTCTTCAACTATAAATGTGAGTGGAAACGCAACCAACGGTGCCTGCGCGACAAACCAATGGCTGAACTTCTTATCTGGTCGGTGATCGGCAGGTAAAAGACTCTGCACACTAAATTTTACCAATAAAAGTATTTACCTTTCATGAACTAGTAATTAATTCTATTAGGCATGGAAATCATACCTATTGGTGGTACATTAAAATTTGTGGCTTATCGGGACAAAAACCCGGATTTCCCGGTTATCGTTTAATAAGTAATTATTAAAGAACAAAGGAGTATCGGACAAATAGTTATATCAACTCATTTGGTCTGAGGAGTCCACCCCTAAAGTTTGCAAAACCGCTTTGGACACTGTCCGTCTGTTATTCATCAAACGCCGGCCGGTGTGGCCGTGCGGTTAAAGGCGCTTCAGTCTGGAACCGCGTGACCGCTACGGTCGCAGGTTCGAATCCTGCCTCGGGCATGGATGTGTGTGATGTCCTTAGGTTAGTTAGATAGTAGTTCTAAGTTCTAGGGAACTGATGACGACAGATGTTAAGTCCCATAGTTCTCAGAGCCATTTGAACCATTTATTTTATTCATCAAACAAGCCCGCATTGTCTTTTAAATATGCTCAGTATTCCGCATTATTCCTGTTGAACTCCACATCAGTTACTTTACAGTGTGAAGTCATAAGCAATCTCTCTAATGTAGGATCTACCCGTTGTCGTGCAAGTAACTCGCAGCCAGTTAGTAGTATCTTCACCCACTGCTGAACTTGTCTATACTCTCGCAAGATAAGAGTACGTATTTGCTCTCATGTATGTATTGTAAGACATGACCGACTCCAGCAGCGTCCAGTTAGTCATATAATCAACGCCAACTACATTTACGCATTTTGATAATACATTAATTTAACATCTCTCTACGTTCAGAGGGGACTAAGCCAACATCTTATGAGGATTTAAGTGATTATTTCTAAAATATATTTTCATGCAACAAGTGTGTTATCACGGAATATCTGTGAGATTACCCATTAAGCCATCCGCAAACATAAGAATGAATTGCAGTAGTCCTACGACGCTTTTGTTCAACATCCTTAGTACTACACCCTTTTTTTGTGACTTACTATCCTTCCAAGACAGAGTGGCGCGTTTTGGTCTCTATGAACTTTACAGTTAGGTCACTTCTGCTGGATTCCGAAAAGATTTCTTTGCAGTAATTTTCTGCCGAATTCCTGTCCATGGTCCCTATGAACTTTACAGTTAGGTCACTTCTGGTGGATTCCGAAAAGATTTCTTTGCGGTAATTTTCTGCCGAATTCCTGTCCATGCTTTTTGTGCTATCTCTAATGACAGGTCGTACTCTAATCTTTCATCCATCCCGCGTGAATGTATTAGGTTGGTTCATAAGTTCGTAACATTTTTCTATAAATTTAATAAGAGAGACATTAGTCATCAATAACATATTTTTCTTCACTATTTACAAGTCTGCCAATACTAGAGTGACTTTTTCATTCAGCGACCGTACAAATCACACGATTTTGAACGCGAAGAACTCGTCGAGCCATATTCGGAGCGTATTTTCATCCGGAAAGGAAGCTCCTTGAAGGTAGTTCGATAGAGATAGGTGACAATCTGATGGCGCAAAATCAGATGATTAAGGTGGATGCTTTTTGTCCAGTCCAGCAGAATGCGGGCGAGCGTTATCGTGGGATAACATCACACCATCTTCCTGGTCCTTGTTCTTGGACTGCGTCTGCAAGGCGTCTCAGTTGTTGACAATAAATCTCAGCAATGATGGTTATACCTCGGGGAAGCAATTTGTAGTACACCACACCGCCGCTTTTCCATCAGATCCATAAGATTATCTTTTGTTGATGCGCGCAGGTCTTTGCACGGGCAGTTGCTGCTTTGTTTGCGGTCACTCATTCCTTCCTTTTCCTTATGTTAGCACAAAGATACTATTCCTCGTCACCAGTAACGATAGAGGATAGGAATGGTCGGTGTTGTTCGCTAGCCAGTTGATGAGGAACAAGCAGATGTGCACATATGGCCAGTCGCTAATTTTTGTGATTTCGACTTAGATCTTGCGGTACCTACACGCGCGATTTTTGACCCTTCCCCAACGCAAGCAATCACAGTTCATGACATCTGCTATTTCTCAAGTACACTGACATGGATCATTCTGGATTAATGCCTTTAAGCGATCTTCATCAAACTTCGAAGGTCCTCCTGAACGTGGTGTCACTAATTATAAAACGATCCTCCTTAAAACGAGCTCTGTTCCAATGAAATTATCTCCATATACAGCACAAAGGTTTCTGGCTGCCTCCACAGCTGTCACGCCTCTACTGAAATCAGACAGAAGAATATATCGGAAACGTTCCGATTTCTCCACTTGGCATTCCATTTTCTTGACTCTACAGCTCCAGTCCCTATCTCCAGATGACAAAATGCCAGTGTGTAATCCCAAATAGTAACATTGAACCAAAAAGAAATTGGTAATCGATAAGTGAACCCATAGCAACCGAAATATCAAATTGAAAAACAGGAAGCCTACGAACTTATGCAACAACCTAATATTTTTTATCAGGTTTCGGTGTGTTCTTGGATCTTAAACGAGTCCACTTGTCACCTCTGTCCATAGCTTACAGTACGTCACAAGATGAGGTCTAAATGATCAGTGGCCGGCCGGGATGGCCGAGCGGTTCTAGGCGCTCCAGTCTGGAACCGCGCGACCGCTACGGTCGCAGGTTCGAATCCTGCCTCGGGCATGTATGTGTGTGATGTCCTTAGGTTAGTTAGGTTTAAGTAGTTCTAAGTTCTTTAAGTAGGCTGCTTAGGTTTTTATGTTGGTAACGTCACGTAGCGCTCTATATGAAAATCACTGACTGCGCTGTGTGAAGTCTGTGGCTGGATGGCAATGTTGAAATAGTCGCTATTGTAGTGTTAGACAGTTGGATGTGAACAGCGCGTAGCGTTGGGCAGTTGGAGGTGGATGTGGGGAGAGAGACGGCGAAGTTTTGAGAGTGAATGATCTGCTCGTGTGTCCATCAGAGACAGTAAATTTGTAAGACTGGATCTCATGAACTTATATATATATATAATGACTTTTGAACACTATTAAGCTAAATACATTGTTTGACTTTTGAACACTATTAAGCTAAATACATTGTTTGTTCTCTATCAAAATCTTTCATTTGCTAACTATGCCAATCAGTAGTTAGTGCCTTCAGTAGTTAGAATCTTTTATTTAGCTGGCAGTATTGGCGCTCGCTGTATTGCAGTAGTCCGAGTAACGAAGATTTTTGTGAGGTAACTGATTCATGAAAGGTATAGGTTATTGTTAGTCAGGGCCATTCTTTTGTAGGGATTATTGAAAGTCAGATTGCGTTGCGCTAAAAATATTGTGTGTCAGTTTAGTGTTGATCAGAATAAGTAAAGAGAGTAACGCCTGAGTACGTTCAGTTTTGCTCAGCTGTTTGAAAATCAGATAACGTAAGAGGTTTATCACCACAGTAATTCGTAAATTTTTCTAAGGGGATGTTTCAGTTCTAGGGGACTGATGACCTTAGAAGTTAAGTCCCATAGTGCTCAGAGCCATTTGAACCATTTGAATGATCAGTGTTTCGAAACCATTGCGGTGCTGCGTGTGCCGTTAATTTCCACATTCGCTTTAATTTCCTGAGGAATTATAGTATTACATGGTGGCTGCTGTCTGCGTAGAACCGGAGTAACAGTTTCATCGATGACACCTCTCGCACTCAAGAGTAGTGGCGAATGTTCTGAATGTAATACTATCAATTATGCTGACGATGACAGAAGGCACGTGCCACGTGTTCATCTAACATCCTTCAAGTCGGTAGATGCGCTCTGTTTGTTCTGAATCGTTAGTGATGAATGGGAGTTGTAGCCGCCTTTTGTTGACGGTGCAGTATAGATAAGGGTCGGATCAGCGGAATATGTTCACCGTTCACATTTACACAGGCGGGCGCCGACGGCAGGGGATAATTTGCGAGATAGTGGGAATCGGGTGCGAGATCTGCAGCAGCGAGTGGGGTGCGGGTGAGTCCGAATGCTGTCTAGCTGGCACCCCTGTCCGGATGACTGGTGGTGCACAGTGACACAGCGGGGAGAATTATGCCGGCGAGTGCGGGGGAGATATTAACTGCATTTATCCGGTTCTTGTTTCAAATTAACCCCCGTGTCAACGACGCCGTTCGTCATGCCTGGATCTTGTATCAATCACGGAGCCTCGTCCACCCCCTAACGGACGCAGGGGTGGCTCATTAACATCACAACAGTGCCGCTGACGTCATCGCTCTGCAAACTCCGTGTCCTGTCCCTGCTTTATATGCCGCTGACTCGTTTCACTTTACGTCCGGCTGCGTGTCTGGTCCGGCCATCTCGCTATGTGAGATGGGATTTACAACAGCTGTGGTTTCCGATCGCAGCATGTCGGGTAGAACAGCGTAAATGATACACGGTAAATACTGCAGCGCTACAGCCCACTGTATCAATCAGCTCCTACACTAGTGATGCGCCGAAGCAAAAGCACTGACAAAATGTTAGGCACCGGTGAAACCTCCCATTATTCTCTAATATTTTTAGAGTAAATTCATAACATATTCTTTCACTCCTGCTGTTCAATGTATACACAGAAGAATAAATGAAGGAAATTAAACAACAACTCAGCAGTTGGACTAAATTCTGCGTGAAAAACTATATGATATCAGGGTCCTCTCTGTAAGCAAGAATAGCAGGACTTGTTGAATTGAATAAATAATCAAATGAGCACGTATTACTGAGTGAGAAAGACGAAAGTAAGAAGGAGTAGGAGAAACGAGATCAATGCACTTCACATCAATACTGAAGTCCCAAGTAAATGAAGTGAAGAAATTCTACAATCTTAGAAGTAAAGTAGCACGTCACCGATGAGGCAAGGATGACGCCATATCATAGCAGTATTGGTACTTTTGCAAAACGGTATTGAATGGAAATGAAACAAGAGTTGTGGGAAATCGAGATAGAAGGAATCGATGAACGTGCGATGTGGTGGTATAGAAAGATCTTGAAAATTAGGTAGACCGATAAATTGAGAAATGATGAGGTTCTCCGCAGAACTGGCTGGGACAGGAAAACGTGAAAAACAATGTCAAGTAGAAGACAAACGACACTAGTGCATTAAGGAATCGCTACAGTGGTAATTAATGTAGTTGAAGAGGTCAAAAACTTTAAACGAAAACAGAGATTGTAATATATTTCAGAAATAATTGAGGATTTAAGGATGTTCGGTGTATGCCCAATTATGGGTCGACGAGATTGCCACAGGGAAAAAAAACTGCGTGGCAGTAGCAAACCGCGCCAGTCCCACCCGCAAAAAAAAAAAAAAAAAAAAAAAAAAAAAAAAAAAAAAAAAAAAAAAAAAGGGCTGGTGTGAAGCAGATAGTACCGTCTGACGTGTCTGGGGCAGGATAGTTAACTAGTGTAACAAGTATGTCGAGCGACCAGAAGGCGAAGTTTAGACGACAAGTTATCAAACTGATGTTACCAATAAGTAAAAATGACAACAGGCGACTGTCAGAACCTATGGGGAAATCTGACGTTAAATTGCTGACGTAATGATATAATGACAATGTAGAAAACCCGTTGTTTTGCAAAACAATGGACTTCTACGTCATTATTAGAGTTCTATCGAAAACTTCAGAGCATACTATTTTGTAAAGAGCGAAAGAGTTAGCCGTCACTGAGATTGGGAGTAGATTACCTCTTTATCCTAACAGTAGAAAGTTTAATGTGAACTTTACCGTCATTAATCTTAACGCTGCATTAACCTGCACAGTATCGCCGTTTAATGTGTTTCAATTTTATCGGTGCGTCTAGAGGGATTCAAATGGTTCAATGGCTCTGAGCACAATGCGACTTAACTTCTGAGGTCATCAGTTGCTTAGAACTTAGAATTAATTAAACATAACTAACCTAAGGACATCACACAAATCCATGCCCGAGGCAGGATTCGAACCTGCGACCGAAGCGGTCGCTCCTTTCCAGACTGTAGCGCACAGAACCGCACGGCCACTCCGGCCGGCCTAGAGGGATTGGTTGCTCGGAATAAACAGTGGTATATCATCCAAAGTCGATAATTTAGTAGTGAATGGTAACAGAGTGAGTGGTAACAGAAATGCACCATTTCTCTGACAAATTCGGATTGCGTCATTGATATGAAGAGACAACAAAAGTAGAAAGTAATCGAGGATCACAAACAGACACGCTAGGTACGACATAGACAATGTGTTTGGCAGACATGGGTAATAGAGTTGAAACCACAGCTTATGTGTAAGTGTATTTGTAGTTAATGGGAGCTACCACATGAGGTCCTCCGGCCGAAGTGGCCGTGCGGTTAAAGGCGCTGCAGTCTGGAACCGCAAGACCGCTACGGTCGCAGGTTCGAATCCTGCCTCGGGCATGGGTGTTTGTGATGTCCTTAGGTTAGTTAGGTTTAACTAGTTCAAAGGTCTAGGGGACTAATGACCTCAGCAGTTGAGTCCCATAGTGCTCAGAGCCATTTGAACATGAGGTCCGTGTTATTAATCGTACTATTTCCTAAATTATTCCTTCATTTCAGTCTTTGACGCAAATAGCCTTGTTTAAAGTGACAATGTGTACATCTGATTTGTAGTCAATAGAGGTTTCTACTTTTTGCTTCATTTACTCTCCCATTTATGCTGAGACAGGGGAGTCACGAAATTAAATATTGTGACTGGATGATGGGAATAGAGTGGTGGGCACTCAAGTTATTCATCGATGTTTGTTTCAATCAAATTAAACTGTTATCATGTTAATTAATATGAAGTATTCCCGATGCCTACACCCTGTTGTTATTTACAATCACTTACATGACGCACTTTCTTGTGTTCTAGACTAAAGTCGATCCATATAGCCTATCGGAATGAATGGAAGTAAACGTACTGTAGGGAGGAGCATCTGCGCACTCTCGCTGGGAGAAGGTGTTAGGTGGGCCCATCCTGCGTCCAGCAATGAGCCAACACGTCTCCTTCTAGCCACATTATTACCTGCTGCCACCAGAATCCGCAAGTTCCTACTGTTTATATACCTGCATATGGTCACCATTCTTGAAGATGTTGTCGTGTTTTCTACAACAATCGCGTATGCCTTCAGACTTGAGCTGGATATGATTTTGCAATTTCCATACTTCCTGTTGTAGGAGATTTGGCTCTACTTTGTTGCCAATATTCTACACTTCGCATAGGTGTATTTGTACTTCTTTAAACTATGAAGAAGTAAAACACATTTTGGCACAGACACAACAATCTTGTCATTGGGCAACAAATGGTAGGGGCAACAGTTTGTCATAGCACGCTCATTCCTTAAGGTAGGGATGCATAACGAAAATAATTTAGATTAACAAATATGAAGATGTTTTACAGAAACGGAAACTGTTCATCATCAGTTGTATACATGGGTCTGGAGTAACACTAAATATGTTAAGCGAAGAGAGTTACGATGTCAAATACTGACCTTCATTGTCAGACTATGTAGAGACTGACTAAGAAAATACATTGAACCTTAAACAATTACAACATACTGTATCGTATACTCAAACAACTGCAGAGTACAGTAAGAAACAGTCGAGCTGTGTAGGATTTATCTAAAAGTAGAAAATTTTATGCATGGAAGGCATTATGATTCATTTAAAGTGATGCGATACCTGAGCAGCATACGTGACTAAGACACGAGTGTGATGCATTTGACGACCGCAGATTTGCACTTTCCCTCTATCGCCTACGAGATTTGGGCAAAAATATGGATCACCGCGAGAAATACATGCTTGAATATAAATGCAGATGGCAGCCAAACCTGCACGTCACGTTGTTATATTTGTACGCAGACGACTCCCGCGTAATGTCCTCAACACGTTGAAAGTGTCAGTAGTGGTCAGAACACTGATCAGGGTAGTTGTAAGTGCACTATGTTGGAGCCAAGTGTATTCGGACGTGGGCAAACAGTTAATGCTCCTATTCGGGTGCTTCCGAATCAAGGTGGCCGAAGTGTTCGGCGTTTCAAGAGGCACCGTATCGAAGATTTAAATCGTACACGGGGAAAGCGGAAGAACATTTTCCGCCTTCACAACGCTGACGAAAGTGTGTGTTGAGGAGGATAATTCGATTAAGATTGCGCCGTCTTTAACAGAGTTGTCTCGTATTCGGGAAAATGGAGGCCATAATACACATTTAACCATACTTAAGAAACTAGCTGAGAAATAAAATTCCTTTAGCTGTAAAATCCTTTTACTCTTAAGCATTACCGGTTTCACAACAATTAAAGCTGCAATCTTCAGGTGCAAATTAGAGTGAAGGGCATAATATATGTAAAGTATTACGGAAGGACCTAGCTTTCATAGTCTGTCCCTTGCAATAGATTGTCAGCAAAGAGGCGTACGTCCTACAATTAATAAGGTATGGTGGATAACAACAATGTCAACAGAGCTGAACACCCACTAGCGCACAGTATCCAGGTGGCAGTCCACAGCCTAAAAATAGCCAAGATACCAAGTGATAGTGGATCTTAACGTCTACATGTTAACGTTCGATTTTATAGAGTGGTCTCCACTATATTACCTGCAGGATGTTCGCTTTTTTTTCGGATAATCTATTGCCTGACTATGAACGCTTTGTCCTTTCGTAATATGTTATGTATATAATGACTTGGATCCATTTACAAGCTGAAGATGCTGCTCTAACAGCCACGAAACCGGTAGTGTCTAAGAACAAAAGGATTTTACAATACTAGCGGTTTTATTTCTCAACATGGTTTATCGTGGGTGTGACTCCTCACACTGTAAAGTTTCATGAAACTAGACCTGTAAGTATGTAAGCGTCTGTATATGTAAATTATGTATTTTGCTCTTAAACTGCAGTTCTACAACATGTCCATTATTTCGCAAAATAGATCCACCGATGAATAAAACTGCTATATCTACTGCTAGTACTATTACTATTATGCAGTGGAAAGAATGCATAACAAACAAAGGCCCTGTCTATTAAGAAAGAAAAATGAGAAATATGCATTTAATGGATTTTTCTTGTCCTTATTTCTTACTTTATATATTTTATCTGCTTGAATTCGTGTCACTTTAGTCTTTATTCTAGCATTCCAAAGCTTGCGCTTTGGATCCACAGCTTGTCACTGAAATTGGGTTTTTTTTTTTTTTTTTTGGTATGTCCGACCTTTTGACAGGAGGCCTTGGGCACCACGGACGTTTACTATTGTAATAAAATGAAACGCCTATAGCTGTCCTTATGATATTTATTTTATAGCTACCATTTTCGTTTCTTTCTGTATCCCCCTCCGTTATTAACCAGCAATTAATTCTGGGAAATATTCCGTGTACACTCTTGCCCTGTGAAGTTCCTTTCATTAGCGTCTCTAGCTACGCAGCGTGCTGAAAATGGAAAACACAAAAGCACTGTATCTCACAGATTTTATCTGATGTGAAACGTTATTTTAGGGGCTATTAAGTAAAACGATGAATGTCTTGCAAATTTCGACAGTTAATACAAGCGTTTTCCAAAGCATACACTACCATTCAAAGGTAGGCGTGTTTCGCTCTCGTCGAATGATGTGATCGAAAATATTTGACCTCTGTGACATGAAACACTCTGTAAAGCTCCCGCACTGCCGGTGGGAAGGCAGCAATGGCGACGAACTTGCAACAGAGGTGCGACCGCCATCAGCACGCTGCCGTGTATCTGCTTTTCTTGTCGGAATTCCCACGCGTGCCGAAGATTCTTGGAAGTATTTAGTATTCAATGAACAGTGTTCACACCAAGTCGATAGCCAGCTCACGGCTCGGTGGCCAGGGGACTTGCTGGCCTCTGGCATCCGCGATATCCCGGCCGCATTCCGCCGGCGTCGAACCTTTGTCAGTGCAGCGCGGGAACAGGTCGCCTGGCAACCAGTTCTGCTGCTGATTCCTCATTAAACCACTCCTCAGCGATGTGAGGCAGCTCGACGCTTCTCGTATTAACAATTAACCATTTCCTCAGAGCAATGCAGTACGAAAGACCGAGTCCGTCTGTTACAGTCCCTTTTCACCTCCTCCAATGTGCGACTGTGTGTTACAGTACTGCCTTTCAATATGAAAAACTCACTAGTGCAGCTACGTCATTTACTCTTTTTACCGGACAGTTGACACTAATATACTTTTCCCATTACATACGGCTGTATTGCCGATTCATTACGGTGATGTTGTTTTGCAAGGACTTTTTCAGGAAGGTTCACGGCACTTGCAGTTAGTGACGGACCACCTCGTCTGTTAGACATATAACGTTCATCATTTCATGTATACGCAGTTATCCTGGAAAAGTGGTCAAGAAACGAAAATCAAGCTAAATAATTTGCTTTATGGACTGATCAACACAGACAGTCCTGGCGGTCGGAAGGCTAGCCTGGCTCTAGTAAAGGAGATGGTTTGCTTCACTCGCCGTGAACAGGATCTGATTTCAAGACAACTGTATCACCTTCATTTGGAAATAGCATCCAGTCTTCGTTCTTTCACCTGGGAGTGGGTTGACGGAGTCACTTGGGCCAAAGCGGACTGGGCTCACAACAAGTCATATTCTAGGCAGTCATCGAAGTTCGCACGTCTATCGACAGCATCGCCGCAAGAAGGCACTTTTCGACGCTCCGTGGTTAATTTCACGGATAGAGTTTTGGACAATGCGACGCTGTCTGTACTCGGAAAAGGACTTAACTTCGCTCCTACACCTAAGACTCCACCTTTCGCGGATTTCATAAGTGCTATTGAAGAAGCTGTTAGACCCCCTTCCCAGCGACGCAGCTGAAGAAATCAGGCGTGAAACATGCCATGCACTTAAGAAAGCGACTCCTCTGAAGAACAACATTTCTTCTAGCGAAAGGGCTGCACTTCGCAAACTACGTGAAGATCGTGAAGATCCCCACACTGTGGTTCTCCGAGCGGACAAGGGCAATGCGACAGTACTTTTGCAACGAAACATCTACAACGAGAAGATTTATAGCCTCCTTGGTGAATCCACGTATCGGAAGATCGACAAGGATCCGACGAGCAGAGTAGAAAGAAAAACGACAGTTTTGTTACACTCTTCTACGCTTCCACCTGAAGTCATTAAAAGACTGAAACCGCGTAGCTCTGTTCCACCGAGGCTTTATGGTCTTCCGAAAATTCATAGAGGGACTACCATTACGCCCTATTGTCAGTAATATCGGTGCGCCAACCTATGACTTAGCACAACATCTGTCTTCGTTAAATGGTTCAAATGGCTCTGAGCACTATGGGACTCAACTGCTGAGGTTATTAGTCCCCTAGAACTTAGAACTAGTTAAACCTAACTAACCTAAGGACATCACAAACATCCATGCCCGAGGCAGGATTCGAACCTGCGACCGTAGCGGTCTTGCGGTTCCAGACTGTAGCGCCTTTAACCGCACGGCCACTTCGGCCGGCTCTGTCTTCGTTACTGAGACCTTATGTGGGCAAGTGTCCACATCACATTCGTAATTCCGCCGATTTTATTAGTATACTGAAGTCGCTCCAACTCCACAATTCTGACTTATTAGTGAGTTTTGATGTCGTCTCTTTATTTACTAAGGTTCCACTGATGGATTCACTGGCACTTATTAGCAGAAGGTTCAAAGCCGACATAACAGCATTATTTCATCATTGCCTGTCCTCAACTTATTTCTTATTCAATAATGAATATTTTGAACCAGTTGAAGGTGTTGCCATGGGCAGTCCTTTGTCCCCTCTGGTAGCAAACCTTTTTATGGAGGACTTTGAGGAGAAGGCACTCGAGTCGGCTGAATTTAAACCGAAAGTCTTCTCGCGTTACGTGGATGACACATTTGTAGTTTGGCCCCATGGAGAAGAAAAACTGACAGGATTCTTAAAACATCTGAATTCCATTCACAAGAATATTCAGTTTACCATGGAGGTCGAAAAAGATAGATGTCTGCCGTTTCTGGATGTCCTTGTCAATCGTAGAATCGATGGATCTTTGGGGCACTCTGTCTACCGGAAGCCCACACACACAGATCTGTATTTGCAGGCGACAAGCTGCCACCACCCTGCACAAACCATTGGTTTGCTGCGTACTCTGGTGCACCGGGCACATGTGGTATCTGATAAGGACAGCCTTCCTAAAGAATTAGAACATTTGCAATCCGTCTTCAGGGAGAATGGATATTCTACACGCCAAATCCGCACAGTTGTAACAAAGAAGAAATGTAAAGAGAAACAAGAAGAAGAAGACAAAGAGGTGGTCAGGTCCAGGGCGTTCCTTCCGTATGTGGGTAACCTCTCCTCTAAAATAGGAAGGATTTTAAAGAAGCATTGTGTTAAAGTGATCTTCCGACCACCTACGAAAATATCGGCTTTGCTTGGCTCTGTGAAGGACGATCTGGGTCTGAGGAAGGCGGGTATTTATAAGATCCCTTGTCAATGTGGCAAATCCTACATTGGCCAAACTACTCGTACAGTACGGGAAAGATGCGTGGAGCATGAGCGCCACACACGTCTACTACAGCCCAACAAATCAGCCATAGCAGAACACTGTATTTCGACGGGACACTCCATGGATTATTGTGGAACAAAAATTTTAGCGACAACTAGATCTTTTTGGGAATCCATTATCAAGGAGTCCGTGGAGATGCGATTGGCAGAAGATCTTATTAATCGAGACGGCGGCTTTCAGATGGATAAAGCATGGGACCCTGTAATTTCTTTAATCGCTTCACAGAGACATTGGTCTGCATCTAGTGTGACGGCTGACGAAAATTGATTTTATACTTTCGACTACCGCGCCTCAGCTGCGCGAAGGCGCTTTACGACAGATAGCGCAAATGTAGGTACACCACTAAGCATGCGCGGCCCGCTTCTGCTGGAGTGCGCGCCAAATTACATAGGGGGCGCGGTATTAGCCTTCTCCACTGCGCAGGCGCCGCCGCGCCAATTTTCGGTATATATAGAACGACGCGCACCAGTAATCTTCAGTCTCGTACTCACCTGAAGATGGCTGCATGTTTGTTAGCCGAAATATCGTGCCAAGATGTCAACGTGATCCGGCTGCAAGCCCGAAATATGATGGACCAATCAATACGCCGGGAAAACTTTAAAATATTTGTGTTGCTGATTATCTGTTCTGAAGGTTTCAGTACAGTGACACAGCCAGAAAGCTGTTAAATTGAGCTTGGCGAAGAGAAACATCGGAGTGTGTGTGAGCAGAAAAAGGGAATATGTGTGTGTGTGTGTGTGTGTGTGTGTGTGTGTGTGTGAGAGAGAGAGAGAGATGGAGAGAGAGAGAGAGAGAGAGAGAGAGAGAGAGAGAGACCCTAAAAATGAAATGTGGACGAATTAGAGCGCAAGAGCTTCACTGAACTGTTGCGTAATAAAGACAAAAATTTAATTCCGTGTGATATTCTCTACATTCTGAATATCGTACGCCTCTTTGGATGTGACTTGTCTACATTATTGTGCAAAATTATCAAATAATGCCTAAGTATTATTATTACTATATAATGAAGTCGCTATGCTGGATTTCGTACATACTTTATTATCAGTAGAACAGTTACCAAGTGGCTAGGATTGCATAATGAATCAGCAGACAGATGTCTGAAAAGTAGTTTTTTGTGGTTTGTTGATGGCTATCTTATCGATGCCAGCAATTTTAAAATCTTCACTCAGATCTTTCATCACTAAACCCAGCGTGCCTCTTACACTGAGACCTTTATCTGGTCTATGCCATCGTCGCCGAAGTTCGTTTTTCAGGTCTTCGTAAGCTTCTCCAACTAGTTTTCGTCCTTTCTACCGTCTCCTGAAACACCAGTGCCGATGATGCACTGCTCCATGTGATATTCGGTGTCTTGTCTTTCAGTGTTCGGTCAGTCTAAAGACGGAAGTCCATCTTTACTTCGGCTTGTCAACTGTTGACAGCTTCTTGCGGTATACGATCACACTAGTTATTTGCCATTAATACATAATACTTTTAGCTTAGGTTCCTGTGTATCATTTGCGCCATATCGTGGTTCCTTAGCTGGTAACCCGTTTGTGTGATCTTCTCCAACAACTGAGGAAGAGGTTTATTGTTTCATCAGCTTCCTCTTTACATCTTAGTTCTGATTTTGATAGCTTTATACCTGTATCGGTGCTCTTGTTCCACTAGAATCAGTCCTTCAGTTTCCTTATTCGTGATTTCATTAGCCAGACACCATCAGATATTTTCTTTGTTTAGTTTGCCTTCGATCTTCCAAAATTGTCAGTGTGGTGCTACATTTGCACTACTTATCAATGCGAGTTTTCATATATATTTTCCAGTACTGATTCGTTGTTTGTTGCATTTTCAGCAGCGACCTGGTGTTGATTTCCATGATTACCATCAAGCTGGTCGTAGGTTGGGTTCCAAAAATGAACAGCATAGAGACAGAAGTGATGACACTTTCTGTAGGACCTGACCACCATTTGGCAGGACAGTGCTCAAGCACGTATCAAGTAGTTACTGATTTGTTTGACTGATAGGTCTGCTAAGCGCTATACCACCTAATGCACTCCTCTGACTTAAGCCCTCCCGAGTTCTACTCGATTTCTGAACTGGAGTGGCCGTGCGGTTCTAGGCGCTACAGTCTGGAACCGAGCGACCGCTACGGTCGCAGGTTCGAATCCTGCCTCGGACGTGGATGTGTGTGATGTCCTTAGGTTAGTTAGATTTAATTAGTTCTAAGTTCTATGCGACTGATGACCTCAGAAGTTAAGTCGCATAGTGCTCAGACCCATTTGAACCATTTTTTGAAACACTTCTCGGCATTCGCTTCAGAACTTCTACAAATTCGTCGAGCAATAGACAGCTCCGCTCTAGCTGTCAAAACAACTGGCCCTGCAAAGAGCATCCTACGACTTCCACATCGCTGCCAACGGGTTATATACAATACTGGTGACTACTTTGAAGGCCTGTAAAACTTTGAAACACGTATCTGCTTTGTACGAGCTGTGAATAAATAGCTGTCACTATTAAAGTTCCAACCCTCGTGTATTAGAAATTGGCTGAAGAATCTTTTCTTATCATTATCACTATAACAGTAAACACAGCAAACAAATGCTCTGTGCTGGATCAGGTATTTTATCAATAGTCGGACGCTCACCGAAGCCCGGGATGCGGTCTGTCGAGGTATAACTCGAGCAGATCCAAGTAAAGTGGCTTCTTACAGTTACTTGATGTATACTTTATTAAAACTGATGGTTTTCTAATATCCACTAAGATCTTTCGGAACTGTTCAAAGATAGTCGAAAATCTCTGGGACCGCTTTCATTGGTTTACGCCAGACACGATTAATTCGATTTTCAAGTCCTCATATCTGACAAGTTTTCCAAGTTGTTTCTTTCCGATCTGCTGTCACCTGAGAAGGCAATGCCAGTGATCCTCATTTTATTTTTCTCCGCAAGCATGGTGTCGTGTGTTGTGTTCCAGCATTGGATCAATCTCACAACGCAAATCCCACAGTTGTTTTCCACGTTCATTTTCGATCACTTTCTCTGGCTTGTCATCCCACCAGTTCATTTGCTTAACGTTTCAGTGGATAATTCGTGCCACATGAATGTGCCACTGCTTGTATTCAGTCTAAGCCACCTCTTTGTAACAGTTCAAGATATGGTCACTTGTTTCGTGAGCTTCTTTACGGGGTCTGCACTTCGTGTCTTCTGTTGATTTCACAATTCTGGTTTGGATGGTGTTAATTTTGATGTGCTGCGCTTGTCCAGTAAAAAATCAGTATTTCAGTTTCATTCTTTAAGGTTGTTTAAGATCACGTCTCTTCTATTTTGCCTTCAGTCGTCTCCAAAAACGGCGCACGCAATGCTTTGTTATTATTATTATTACTAAATTACGCTTATGTCATTAATAACAAAAAAGCATAGAGAAGGTTTCGGAAATCTTTCGACATTTATCGACAACGCACTTATCTGTTTTCTCTGTCTTGCGTCTCTTCCCTTAACCGTTGGGAACGTAATTATTTTTAGCGTCATCCAGCATTCCAAGTCTTCTCCTCCCTCTGTCCTCTCTGCAGTCTTTCCCTGAGTGACACTTTGTTGCAAGTACTCGTTATTTCCTTGCAATATATGTTGCTGCCAATATGCTTTACTCGTTG
The DNA here is from genome assembly GCF_023864345.2 of Schistocerca serialis cubense. NCBI lineage: Eukaryota > Metazoa > Arthropoda > Insecta > Orthoptera > Acrididae > Schistocerca > Schistocerca serialis. The sequence continues at coordinate 269,894,548 of NC_064643.1, forward strand.
TTTTAATTTCCATTAGTTTTCTAGCTTCTCCGATGTTTAGAAGTATTTTCCCATCTTCATTTCGCTTTTAGCATTTTTGTCCACTACGACATTTCGGACCTGTCCAAGTATTTTTCTTCTTTCTTCTTAAATGTCCATTATTCGATGCCATACAACACTGCACTCTAGGTAAATCAATTTGCGAATCTCTTTCTAAATTTTATTGGAATTCATTGTACTGTCAGCAACTTTTCACCTTCTCAAAAGCGCTTTCTGTCACAGATATTCAACTTCTTATTTCCTCCAAACAGCTTCCATTTTTTTGTCACCAGTTTTCCTAAGTACTGTACCTATAAGGTACTGCTCGTTCCAAAGTCTTTCCTTTCAGTGATATTTTAAAGGAACTTTCATGTCACCAGTTTTCCTAAGTACTGTACCTATAAGGTATTGCTCGTTCCAAAGTCTTTCCTTTCAGTGATATTCTAAAGGAACTTTCATGTGTCTGATTCTCATCACTTTGCCTTTCCTAGATTTTCCTCATTCTTTACCATTTTCCCATATTTTTGATCTTATCCACCAGATATAGTAGTGCTTCTTCTGTTTCAGCCAACACTGCTGTATCACCCGATCAAAATTATCGGGACACCTGTTTGTCGGCATTATTATAGGATATGTCCACCTTTAACTTTATGACTGCTTGAATTATCCACGGAGCAGTGTCGATGAGGTGTTGAATGTCTGTGGAAAAAATGCACTCTAACCTTCCCCACGAGAGGTGAAGCCAGAGACGACAGTGGTGCTGGAGCGAAGTCGCCGTTCTCATTCATGCTAAATGTTTCCATTGGATTAAGGACGGGACTCTGGGCAGAGCAGTCCATTTTAGGAACGATGTTGTCAGCAAACCTCTGCCTCACAGATGCTGCTTTTCTCAGGGTGCATTATCATGAACCATCGCTTCTGAACCGCTCCTCTATTGTACGCGGCACACAATACTGCAAAATGTGTTCATAGCATTAGTAACGGGACCACAACCTAGCCACGAAAAACACATATCGTAATAGAACTCTCTCCACATTTCCCTGCTCGCACTACAGCTGGCAGGTGACGTTCTCCAGGCATTCGTCAAACCGAAACCGTTCCATCGGTTTCCACAGGGTATAGCGCGATTCATCACTCCAGTGTCTCGTTTCCAGTTATACACTATCCAGTGGTGTCGGTCGCTTTACATTAACTACGGAAATGTATGGCTTATGAGGGGCTGCTCCATCAGTGGGCCCCATTCTGTTTAACTCAGTCAGTGCGCTAGTTGGTAGCACTTTGGAACTCAGGAGTGATTCCTTCCGCCGACTGCTCGACGGTCCCTGTCCGTCGGTACAGAGGGTCAACAAATGGTGCAAATGGCTCTGAGCACTATGGGACTTAACATCTGTGGTCATCAGTCCCCTAGAACTTAGAACTACTTAAACCTAACTAACCTAAGGACATCACACACATCCATGCCCGAGGCAGGATTCGAACCTGCGGCCGTAGCAGTCCCGCGGTTCCGGACTGAGCGCCTAGAACCGCTAGACCACCGCGGCCGGCAGAAGGTCAACAGCTCTTTCCTTCGCTGTGGTTGTTCCTTCGAGTTTCCACTTCACAGTCACATCACAACCAATCGACTCGGGCAGGTTTAGATGGGTCGAAATGTGCCTGGTGGATTTGTTACTCAGATAACACCCAATGATTAGTCCGAAGTCACTGAGCTCTCCTGATAGACCAATTCTGCTGTTATTGCTTCGCGACTGAGAACATAGTATTAGCTGCCTTCTTTTATACTGGTGGGTCCGTCTCCCGTCACATCTCGTGCTCAGTTCGGCATTACACAGACATATTTCCTCAATTTTGATCAGATAGTATTCGTAGCAGTACTGGTCAGAATACTGTTGCAGAAGCAACGAAAGAAGCATGCCAAATTTAAAAGAACGCTGAACCCCCAAGAATGGCGACGTTTAACAGAAGCTGGAAATCTAGCACGAACTTCAATACGACATGTTTTTGATTGCCATAACGAAACTCTGACTCTAAATCTGCAGAAAACCCAAAGCGATTATGGTGGTATGTAAAGTACACCAGTGGTATAAGGCAGTGAAACCATCACTGCAAAAAAAAAAAAAAAAAAAAAAAAAAAAAAAAAAAAAAAAACCAATGGTTACGTTATTGATGACAGCGCCACTACAGCAGATTTACTAAAGATGGTTTTTCCAAGCTTCTCCACCAAAGAAGATGAAGTACGTATTCCAGAATTCGAATCTAGAATAACTACCAAAATGAATAACTTAGATATTGCCGTTGTAGCGAAGTAGCTCAATTCCTTTAATGAAGGCAAGGCCTCCGCCCCAGATTGTATACGAATCGGATTCCTTTCAGAGTGGTCTGACACACAATAGCTAAATACTTAGTAATCATAAAGAACCGCTCGTTCGTCTAAAGACCCGTTCCTAAATACTGGGAAGTTGCACAAGTCACACCAGTAACCATGGAAGTAAATAGGAGTAATCCGCTGAAATGGTTCAAATGGCTCTGAGCACTATGGGACTTAACTTCTGAGGTCATCAGTCCCCTAGAACTTAGAACTACTTAAACCTAACTAACCTAAGGACATCACACACATCCATGCCCGAGGCAGGATTCGAACCAGCGACCGTAGCAGCAGCGCGGTTCCAGACTGTAGCGCCTAGAACCGCTCGGCCACTCGGCAGACCCATATCGCTAACGTTGTTTTGCAGTAGGATTTTGGGACATCTACTGTGTTCGAACATATTGAATTGCCTCGAAGGAAACAAATTATTAACAAATAGCCGAAACAGATTCAGACAATATCGGTCTTTTGACCTTGTTTCTTATTCTCACGTTATAATGAGTGCTATAGACAGGGGATGTCAAACTGATTCCGTATTTTTACATTTCCTGAAATCTTTTGACGCCGTTCCTCACAAGCAAATTTTAATCAAATTGCATGCCTGCAAAATATCGTCTCAGTTGTGATTTCCCGTCAGTAAAGTCACAGTTCATAGTGACTGACGGAAAGCCATCGAGTAGAAGGGAAGTAATATCTGGCGTTCCTCAGGGGAGTGTTATAAGCCCCCTGCTGTTCCTAATCTATATCAATGATTTGGGAGGCAATCTGAGAAGCCCTCTTAGATTTTTTGCTAATGTTTCTGTCATTTACCGTCTTTTAAAGTCATCAGTAGATCAAAACCAGTTGCAAAATAATTTAGAAAAGAAATCTGTATGGTACGAAAAGTGGCAATTGTCTGTGATTAATGAAAAGTGTGAAGCACCATATGGAATCCCCTAAATTTCGGTTACACAATAAATACACAAATCTAAAGGCTATAAATGCAACTAAATACTTACGGATTACAATAACTTAATTTGTAACCATCAGCTAGAAAATGGTGTGAGGAAATAAAGACAAAGGTCGTAGTTTATTGGCAGAACGCTTCGAAAAGCAACAGGTCTATCAATCTTGTCACAGTTTTCTTTATTGGCAGTTATGGTTTTCAGTGGTAACTTATGTCAGAGTATGTATGATATTTGTGTTATTTTTCTGCCGTTGATGATGGTTTAGAATTGAAACTGGCAGCAGAATAAATAACAGTATCACAGACAGCACAGTGTTACGCATTTTGTAAAAAAAAAAAAAAAATGCTTGCACTACGCTTGTCCGCCATCTTCTGAAATACTGCTGTGCAGTGTGGGGTTCGAATCAAATGGGACCGACGGAGGACATCGAAAAAGTGGAAAGAAGGCCAGCTTCTTTTGTGTTATCGCAAAATAGGTGTGAGATTGCTACGGATATGATGCTCGAATTAAAACAAAGGTGTTTTTCGTTGCGGCAGGATTTATTTCTTCTCAGAGTGTGAAAATATTTTGTTTGTGCTCACCTACATAAGGAGGAACGATCATCATTGGAAAATGTGAGAAATCGGAGTTCTCACGGAATGATATGTGTTCGTTTTATCCGTGGCGCTTTTCGCGACTAGAACGTGTGAGAAATAGCTTGAAGGTGGCTCGATGAAGCCTCTGCCACGCACTTAATTGAGAACTGCAGAGCGATCGTGTAGATGTAAATGTAATTTCTCCTCGCATTATTATGCCTCTTACTATTTTTTAATACTTTCTTCTTAGCATAAATACTGAAAAACTTTGACCGGGAGCAACACCCCTGGCAGACACCTCTTCCTCTACCTTTCTTATTTCTTTCACCATTGCTAATCCTTAATGCCAGTTGCTGTAATGAACGGAGTGTCTTTATAAGTCTTTTGTCATTCCAGTCCATACCAATATCTTTACGGTCTTCAGTAGGAGACAGAGAATTATCGTTAATTTTCAGAGGTGCCGTGCCACCGGGCAGCTGTAGGGCGTTGGCGATGTTGGAAGCTGGCAACGTCACGTCTCAGAGCCGGGATCCATTTCGGCAGATCGGCCCTTAACCGACAGCTGGTGTGAGGCGATCGTGGCTAAGCCGGCGTCCCGGCCGGCGGACACGACCCGCGCCGCCGCCACTGTCCTCCGGCCTGCGCGCTGTGGGCGGAAAGGGCGGTCCGCGACAAGACACAGGCGAGCCTGCTGTCAGTCGACTGGAGGACCGCTTGCCTGGCTGCCAGCCCTGTCACTACCCCCTCACACCACTCATACGGCCGCGTGGGTGGACGAGCTAAGGCCGCGCTACCCGACACTGCTAACATGTCGCAGTCACTGTCATGTAAAAGTAGCCTCTCGCTCACCAGTTTAGGCATGGTAGGGCGAAGGATGCTCATAATATTGGCGCCACAAGGCTACTCGAAAATTACTTAGTGTTAGAATGAGGAGAAGTGGGAGAACTGAAAAGAGCAAACACTTATAGCTTCCTCACTGCTAAAAACCATTGAAAAGCCAAGATCGCCAAAACATTTCTTTTTATTCAAGGCAACCAGTTTCAAAAGTGAAACCTCCTGGCAGATTAAAACTGTGTGCCGGACCGAGACTCGAACTCGGGACCTTTGCCTTTCGTGGGCAAGTGCTCACCAACTGAGCTACCCAAGTACGACTCACGCCCCGTCCTCACAGCTTTACTTCTGCCAGTACCTCGTTTCCTACCTTCCAAACTTTACAGAAGCTCTCCTGCGAAAGGCAAAGGTCCCGAGTTCGAGTCTCGGTCCGGCACACAGTTTTAATCTGCCAGGAAGTTTCATATCAGCGCACACTCCGCTGCTGAGTGAAAATCTCATTCTGGAGTTTCAAAAGTCTTAGCTTTTTTTTCCCTAGTGTAACATGTTCATTTTACGCGGACCTCATGCACAAGATGTCAAGTGGATAAAACTCAACACATTATAAACGTTTGTCATCGCTATATACTTACCGTCTTGTGCACGAGATCAGCGTAAAATGAAAATGTTTTACTAGAAAAAAATGTTTAAGACTTTAAGACGACAACTAAGAATGTTGAAACAGGTTGCCTTGAATAAATAATATTTTGTGTGAAATATTTCTTTAAGACGTGTTTCACACATTCCTCTTAGCCCAGAATCACTGCTGCTTAGCGCTGTGTGTATGGAACTACCACAATTTCCCCTCGCGAATGCACGGCGTATTCTCGATGCGCTTGTGCTAATTCTCTGTGAAAATACATGCTGTTGTCAGTCTCCACCATTGTCAAAAAAGTAGCATAATCACACAGATTTAAATGATATGATAGAGCGCAGGGCGTATCAAGAGAATGGTAGTGATGTGTAGCTCACACCTTTCCCGCTCACCTCGCCCGCATCTACACCCCCTCCCACTTGCCAAACTGAAGTATCTGTTATCAGTGTGAAGAAAGCAAAGGTATACCTAGCGTCGTCAAATCTCAACATTATTTCATCATTCATCGCGGAACTAAAGTCCTATATGTACTTCTTCACTCAAAAAACTCAAACACGACAAAAATCTTCCTTTTTAGATTATCTATATTGCCGTTCTCATTTTGAGCTGTGGAAGAGGTCCTCTGTCAATCATGACGCCCAAGGAATGTACTCTTTTCATAATTTCGATCTCCTACATTTTCAGTTTTTTGATTCTAACGCGTAACTTTACGAACAAATATCAGTTTTTGGTATAAATATAAAGAGGACAAGCTGATTTTCAAAGAAGTTGTATTCAGGATTTGATCACTCGCCAAGAAAATATTCAGACCTTGAGGAGACAACACTGAATCGTGTGTCAAGCCTCTCTCACTTCGCAGCGATGTAATTTTTGGGGCGCAGTAGAAACTAAACTATTCCATTTAGCAACTTAACTGTCTTCACCATGGCCGTGGCATTGGTGCTCGCTATGCTATCTGCAGACGTGATTAGAAACTTTTGAAATCAGGTGCTACAGAAGAAAGCTGAAAATTTCGTGGGTGAATCGAATAATTCATGCAGAGGTACTGAATCGAATTAGGGAAAAGAAGTTTGTAACAGGCCTTGACTTAAAGAAGGAGTCGATTGAATGTAAGCTTATGGTTCAGTGGCCATTGCCATTGTTGGATTCAATAAAATTCTTCTGGGTCTTTGACCGCATTGTCAATGTGTAAAGCATGCGACATTTCGACCGCTATTGCAAGTGGCCTTCCTCAGGATGGCTTTTTGCAAGAAAAAACACCCTGAGGAATCCCACTTGTAATAATGCCCGAAACGTCGGAAGTGTTGTAACCCTGGAGAATTTTATAGACAAGGGATCGGTTGTTTGAACACATAGTGGTATATCCATGATCTTCAGCTTTGTAATGGAACTGCGAGGGTAAACAGTACGGAGAGAGAACAGGACTTGATTACAGTTAGCAAGTTAAGACGGATGTGGTTTTCAATAATTTGCAGAGAGAGAGAGAAAGAAAAAGCCTTACACACAATTGAATAGCATGGACGAGCTGCATCAAACTAGTCCTAAGGCAAGGGGAAGCAGTGCAGTGAAAGTCATTAATATTCTGTCTATTCACTGTTTCTGGTAAGAGACATTTTATTTTCACACATTTCAATAAATGAAAAAAATGCACTAACGGAAATAATTGTTTTGTATCACATTATTTTCATACATATTATTTGACCGCTTAATACTACAGTGCCTATAATGTTCGGTTACAACAAAACTGAATGCAGGACTAATATTGGATCGGAATACTTGGTGGGACATCCTTTCTGCTATAACCGCTTTGAAACGCTCTCGCATATCACGCTGTGTATTCAGTCCCGATTATTTGCTATTCTTCCTTCGGCTTCTTTTCAGATCTTGCTTCGAGATGATCGCAATCTTCCTAGCCCTCGTATCGAATTCATACCATGTACTAGAGAATTAAGATCTGGCGACAGATGTGACGTCTGAATAAATTTGGGGCAACAGCGAACAAGTCATTCTATAACATGGTGTGACATGTGCATCGGCTCATTACCTGGGAAAAATTATAGTCTAGATCTAATTACCAATTTGCGTCCAACGCAGTGAAAATTTTGGTTGAGGATACTGAGATACTCATCGTTGTTTAACGTGCTTTCACTGGGTGTTTTCTCTCCAACACCAGATGGTGAAACGGAGCGCTATCTCAAAACACTCGCCTCGTCGTGTTTACCCTGCCTCTCGCCATTTGGCTTTCAGAACACCATATGTTGAAAAGACGTTGAAGTTGTCCTCATCAACAAATAATCATTCCATCACTCAGACCTTTGGGAACCGAATCTCTATGTCTTCATGACCTTTGTTCACATATGGCTTTTCCCTTGTTATCCTTCTGTTGTACCCTTCTCCGATAACTCATCGGACGGATGAGACACTTGCTTACCACATGTTTGTAGTAACCGGATTCCTACTGTAGGTGCACTTAACTGAGGTTTGCAATTAATCTTTCTTACGATTAATCGCCTTTCTCACTTCGTTAACATCCTGCCCTTCTTCAGGACCACATTCTATGCGATTCTCCTCCTCAAATTGTCATAATATCTCCAACAGTATTTCAGTATACATTCAGAAAACTAGCGAAACCTCTATGACTACGATCCTTTGCACGGTGAGTGATGCCAAACTGCCGCTCTTCTAACGCCGTTTCAGTTCCCTTGCGCCTCATTCCGTTCTTACTGATCACGCGACAGGGTGGAACAGTAACAAATGTGCAGACAGGGAGAAATGGAACGTATCAAACCACAAACAGCGCGCAGTTATACAAGGGAATCCAAGTCATGCTCTTACGTGACCGACGGTTAAAGATTCGTTACTTAATACTTTTACATTAATTATGTAGGAAAACATGGTTAGCACCTAACAATTTAAGTGGGCTGTATTACTTCTAAGCAATGCTATCTTATTACTTTACTACAGTAGACATATAGCGAACTTTACCATTTTCAGCGTTGTTCTACCCCACAGTATCACCCATCCCTACCGTTGGGGAGGTGGGCTTCTACTATCTAGCCACCACTGCCATACATCTACTCCCTCCACCTCCGTTTCATACAAGAAACTACTTGACGATAACATTTTGTACACATAACTATGTTACTACAATCTCTACGCTACATAAATTTGATTGTATTTGACAGGTTATAACTGTGCAGACAACCATCACCGCTTCGCATACCTCAGCTCTCCCAGACTAGAATATCCAATAACAGGTGCTGAACCACCTTCTACCCTCCTGCCCTGTACACATTTCAGTCTTATTATGCAGAGGCACCAGCAGCTGCGGTATAAAATAGTTCTTGGGTCCTTAGAAGTTCTGATGCTTGATTGGTTGGTAATGGTTGCCTTCTGGCACTGTGCCGATGGTCTTTTACGGATCCGGTGGAGGCAGATAGGATACGACCCATGACTCGTAAGGAAGCTTGTGAGGCCTTGCGATGGAGTAAGATGCTTCATTTTAAGATGGAAAGAGGGCATTAAACTCTTATCTGTCCCAGTCACTTTGCCAGATATCTAGCGTTCATTGGCTTATGTCCTTGAGGCATTTACGCCTCTCTTCAGTTCAGATTTGTTTTTATTTCGTCACATAGTACAGAAAGGTTCACGCTGCTGAGATCCAGCAGGTAGGTAAGATAGGCTGCACTCCTCATACCACAAAACGACAGATGTTCAAAGAGCTTGAGAACGGAGGTGCAAGTAGGAGCTGTGTCGTACTGGGGAGTGTAGACAACGCGCTGATTCACACTACAAGGATGGAGGCAAACGTATCCCTTTGTTCATTAGTATTGGCCATTTAAAAGTTTGTATCCGCCTCCAACTAGGCTGTTGATGTTGTACAAACTGACAGCTTCCTAATAATGGTTTCAGAAACTCTAAAATCAAGATCAAATATTAATTAGAATTTTTAAGTAATGTTGTCAATCAATGGTCGTCTAAAGCGACCAATCAGAAACGCACAATGTGACGGTAGGCCCGAAACACTGAAGCTATCTCAGTACCCAGTCTTCGTAGAGACAGCATGTATATACTGTGAACGGACATGTTTTTCCACGTAAAAGTGGAATAGTGGTTAATAGTATCTCGGAGAACGTTTATATTCTGTCTCGTCTGCGTGGGATTTTGTATGGTCGTTCCAGTCGTGTGGCTATAATTTTGTGAATTTGAGATGGTCCTCGGTAAGTGGAGATTAGACTGTTTTTTTTATTATTTTTAATAAAAATAAAGTGGCATCCTTTTATTTCGAGACTTTCATTGTAGTGGCGTTAACACTTTGCTCACTTGCCATAGATGGAGACAGCTGAAAATGTGCGCCCCGACCTGGACTCGAACCCAGGATCTCCTGCTTACATAGCAGACACTCTATCACACTCTATCCATCTTTTTTTTTTTTTTTTTTTTTTTTTTAATTCACCACCGGGCTTGTGGTGCTTAGGGAACTGGGAGAAACAGGAATCAACAGTAGTGGAAGGCGTTGTTATTTATTTATTTGCATGTGTTTTTGTAATATTCACTAATAGCATGAAATTATGGGAACACATATGCGAAAGATAAAAGAAATATAAATTCTAGGTAAAGAAAACAAAGGAAAAAGGAAAAGCAAAAAGAAATAAAATCCGCGCAATCTGCGACGCGCTCTCCCATCCGCGGAGGTCAGAAGTAGAATAGATCGTAGGCGGTTGAAACTCAGACACCGCCGGGGGAGGAGGGGTGGGTGCCCTCTGTGCCAGGCACCCCCCAACTCAGTGGAGGTCTAACTAGGACCGCTCGAAGATAGTTAGCAAATAATGTTCGGTAACGTGGCGTGTTTTCGAGAGCTGCATGGGCTGTTCGTAAATAGGTCCAGAAGTCGAGGCGGGATTTAGGTCCCTCATTAAAGAGATAAGCGACCGCCCACCCTTTGACCCACGTAATAGCATGACATTTGGCGGCGGGAAAATGTCGGTCCTCCGGGTATAGAAACATTCGAGGCTCGACTGTGTCTGGTGGAACCCGTAGATAGCAGGCAATGATTTGCTGCACGAAGCGCCATACATCTTGCGATGAGGCGCATGTCAGACGGTGTTCATCAGTGTCCAGTTGCTGGCAAAGGAGACAAAGAGGGGATTCTGACAAGCCAATGTTGTGCAGGCGCTGCTTCGTGGCAAATTTCCTGTTGACTATGTGATACCACAGCGCCCGGACGTTCGTAGGGAGGAAGGGCTGGTGGACGGTAGTCCACACTATGGGCCACTGGATGGAGGGGTGTTTGGTCTCCATTACATTCCGGGGAACACAGCGCAGCAACAGGCTGTAAAAATCCTTAGTCCTAGGTGGGCGTGTATCTGGGAGACTGGTATGTATATAACTGTAGTCGACGAAAAAGGTCGAAAGATGGGACAAATGAGGCACGATATGGCCGACAGACACTGGTGGTGAGGTGGAAGCTGGTAGGAGGACCTCAAGCAAGCTGCGTGTTAGAGATGTACCCTGGCCCATCCACTGTTTTCTCATGGTACTCATGTACAAGGCTGCAGATCGCATACGGACATTGACGAGCCCGACGCCACCATACCGTGTGGGCAGGGTAAGTGTCTCATAACGGACTTTAAACATTGAACCAGCCGTGACGTAATAGCCAAAAGCCGCCTGAAGGTTGCGCCCAATTGCAGTTGGCAGAGGGAGAACTTGCGCGATGTGAACCAATTTTGATGCCACATAAAGATTAATAAACGCAACCCTTTGAAGTGTGTCCTGGCGGCGCAAGAGGTTCTGGCGGACGTCGTTGCGGATGACGTGTAACAGGCGACGGAAATTCGTTGCCGCCGTGCGTGTGACCGTGGGGGTAAAGGTAATGCCCAGGTACCGGAAAGTCCGCATAAGCGGCAGTGGTGCCACTTCACCCTCCTGGAGGCCTCGTCCAATGTGCATTGCAGAAGATTTGGCGACATTCATGGCACTGCCAGCGGCAGCCCCATAACGGGTAATCAAGTCGAGGACATCCCGAATCTCAGAGCCGGAGCGAATGAGGAGGAGGAGGTCATCAGCATATGCCCGACAGCGAAAAGTGTGTTGGCGTAGGGTGAGGCCAGAAAGCTGGGTCGTCAAGCCCCCAATAAGGGGCTCAAGGGCAATAGCATACAGGAGGGTAGAGAGGGGGCACCCCTGCCGTATCGAACGGCAGATAGGTACCGGCCCTGCTATACGTCCATTGACTTGGACACGTGAACTGGCACTGTCGTAAAGACGCCGGATGACGTCGAGAAACGGAGGGGGGATGCCCATTCGGGCTGCCACCGAAAACAGGAAACGATGACGCACTTTATCGAAGGCGCTGTCGAAGTCTATAGCGACGACCGCTGCCCGGAGCCTGCAGGCCGCCGCTATCGCAATTAAGTCGCGGCATTCCCCTGTGGCAGTCTGTATGTTAATCTGTCCGCCAGGCGTCGTTTGTTCTGGCGAGAGGATATGAGGGAGTGTAGTTCGGAGCCGCATTGCCAGTAAGCGCGCGAAAATCTTGTAATCGGCATTGAGGAGGGTGAGCGGTCTGTAACTCGTGACCATCGAACCACGGGCTGGTTTGTGGACTGGTATAATGATGCCCTCAACAAAGGCGGGTGCGATTGCTTGGTCAGATGTTATCAGTTCTTGATACATAGTCGTCCACCGTGGGGCCATGAGGTCCCGAAAGGTACGGTAAAACTCAATCGGTAAGCCGTCAATGCCGGGCGATCTGTTGACTGCACCTTTGGCGATTGCGTTGTTGACTTCGTCTAGCGTGACCGCCACTGTCAAAGCATCCGCCTCCGTGTGGGGGAGGGTGCGCGTGACGTAATTCAAAATGGAGTCGTCTGCTGCAGTTTCAGCGTCGTCATCACTATAAGTACGACGGTAGTGCTCGACGAATGCGCGGACGATGTCATTCTGAGTGGTCACCTGCGTTCCATGAGGCGTTGTCAGAGTGCTGATGATCTGCCGACGACGCCTTCGGTTGTCGGACACTGTATCATGCATGGATGGAATTTCTAAATCCGCGTGATCGTGGCGCCGCGTCCGTATCACGACCCCTTGCAATTTCCGGCATGCCAGCGCAATTATCTTCGCCTTAGTTCTTTGCCGTTCCAACTGGTTGTCCGGGGTTGGCGGTTGAGCATCCAGATCTCGGAGAATCGCGTAATAGAAGTCAACAGTGGTGCGATGCCAGTCGGCCATGTCCTTCCCGTATCTCATCAGTGTCCTCCGGATCGCCGGCTTGGCGCAGTCCAACCACCATGTCAATGTCGAGCGGTAGCGGGGAAGGCGTCGTTCGCAGGCTGTCCACGTGTCAGTGACTTGTTGGCGACACGCCCGGTCATGCAAGTGTGAGGTATTGAGTTTCCATGGCGCACGGCTGCGCCATACTGATTGCGGCGGAAGGAGGACCGTACAGATGTAAGCGCAATGGTCGGAAAAGGCCAGCGGCCAGCGTTCGGCGCCCCGTATCGCAGATCTAAGAGTTTGTGAGACATATATCCTGTCTAGTCGGCTTGCGGAATGACTTGTAAGAAAGGTATGGCCAGAAAGATCGCCGTGTTGTACTTCCCAGGTATCGTGAAGCAGGAGGTCTCGCACCACTATACGTAGCTCCTGGCATGTAGTATAGTGGGGAATCTGATCTTTAGGATGCAGAACGCTGTTAAAGTCACCTCCTAGTAGGCAATGGTCATAACGCCCTAAAAACAGGGGAGCGATTTCCTCGGAATAAAACTGGGCTCTTTCATGCCGTCGTTCGGTGCCTGAGGGAGCGTAGACATTAATGATACGTGTCCCCATGGCAGTGAGTGCCATGCCCCGAGCTGATGGAAGGAAGGCGACATCGGTCACAGAAATCCCGTGGCGGACGTAGATGGCCACCCCGCGGCCCATAGGATCACTCGCGGAGGCGTGGGCGGTATAGCCATTAATATCCGGGAGACTAGCCAAGTGAACTTCCTGCAGAAGGGCGAAATCAATATCCGAAGCCCAGAACATCTCCTGCATAAGGCGGATTTTCACCCTGGAACGGATGTTGTTGGTGTTGATGGTTGCTATCCGGTAGGCCTGGTGTCGGATTGCTGGTGGCTGGTCCACTCCGCCGTCCGCGCAAGGGTGTGGGCGTCGCAGCGGAACGTTATCCCGCTGGGCCGCAGGGGAGTCTGGGGAGAGTATGATTAGTGGTGCGGCCGTGACGGCGCAGGGTCCCGTAACGGCTCCTGCTCCGTGACCTCCTCCTCGTGCCACGCCGTGGAAGCGGAAACTGGTGTATCGTCCATTTTGTCTTCAGAAGATGTTGTAATTGTGCGTGGTGTCGTGTCGCCTGTGAGACGTTCATGATTTAGTTCAGCGTCAGCACGGGGCGCAGGCACACCGATAGATGTCTCCGCGCTCATGACGTCTTCGTCAGCAGTAGCGGGTTCTGAGGCTTCGTGCTGGTCGACGGGTGCGTCCTCCTCGACTTGTAACGTCTCCTCTTGGCCGGAAACGGTGCGACGTCTTCGCTTGCGACGTTTCGGGGAACGTTGTTTCCTTGTGCGACCCTCCGTGTCCGACGACGGAAGGGAGTCACGTCGTTCTGGCAGAAAGGCCGCTGTAGGAACGATGAGCGAGTCGATCTCCATCGTGTTTCCGAGATCAGGGTCAGCGTCTGGTTGCGTCGGCATCTTCGGAGCGGCGTCAATGGCCGGCCGAGGCGGCGGGTCGTCCGAGGCGCTCTCCGTCAGTGTCTGGTCGGGCTCGTTGGTGGCGTCGTTTGTGGTGACCGGGCGACGTTGCAAAGTGGTAGGAGACGCCAGAGCAGCGGCATAGGTCACCGGTAGCACTGTAGGTTGCGACGTGGGTGGTTTTTCGGCAGCTGGAAGTTGCGTAATACGCCGTTGTAGGCATTCGGATCTAAGGTGGCCTTCTTTGCCGCACCCGGAACAGGTCCGAGGCTGGCCATCGTATATAATTATGGCACGGCATCCGCCGATCTGTAAGTAGGACGGGACGTGGCTTCGGAGATCTATGGTGACCTGTCGGACCCCGTTTAGGACAGGATACGTCCGAAACTGTGTCCACTTCTCCGCAGTGTGGCCGTGGACTGTGCCGTATGGGCGTAGTGCCGCGACGACTTCCTCAGCTGGAAGTTCGAAAGGCAATTCGAAAATGCGTATCGTTCGCATACCTAAGCCTGCGTGGTCGACGGTTACCTCGCCCACATTGCCATCAGCGTGACAGAAGCGGAGCCCCTGTTTGGTCTCACGTAGTATGCGTTCGCACGCCGCGTCGTTAATGATTTTCACATAGACCGTGCTGCTCACGATGGACAAATGTATGCCTATAATATCGGTCGCCGGGATCTTCACTTCCTCTCGCAGAAAACGCTCCACCTCAAGTGCTTTGGGTCGGGCATAATCGTTGCAGAAAGTAAATCGGAGTGTTGATTTACGGTAACGGCTCGCCATGGATCGTACAAGGTAAGCCGGCACTTAAGCAACGGCCGTCAGAAAGTAAACAAGGCGAGCTCGCGCGCCGCACGAAGTCAACACGTACGCGTCCGCTCTGTTGCCCTGCCGAAGGCAGACTATAAATTATCCTAAGGACAAACACACACACCCATGCCCGAGGGAGGACTCGAACCTCCGCCGGGACCAGCCGCACAGTCCATGACTGCAGCGCCTCAGACCGCTCGGCTAATCCCGCGCGGCTATCCATCTAAGCCACTGAGGACACGTATGAATAGTGCGACTGCAGGGACTTATCCGTTGCATGCTTCTCATGTGACCCACATCTCCAACTGTCCACAACCTACATACGTAATGTTTCTAATAGATACTTTGCCCATCCACTCGTTACTTGTTTCCACTTAATTGTGTGCATGTTAGGATTTGCAACCGGCGAAGAAGATAGCATATAGGAGCATAAAGACAGCTTTACAAGAAACCAGGTAAGTCAACCACCCTGTGTTGAGGTATGAAAATTACGAGACCTTTAAACTTCTGTAAAACAGTCTTGATCGCAACAGAAGTTTATTTTACTTGGCAACCTGTTTCGGTCTATAATTTCGACCATCTTCAGGCCGTAGGTACCATGATGGTGGTAGTGGAGGTGGACGGAGCAAGATCCTTAAGAACACGGATGGTTTAAATTATTGACCGAAAGCGGCTGCCAACCAAAATAAACACGTCTTGCGCTTACAACAGTTTTACTGAATTTTAATATTTGGCACCGATCGCAGTTCACTCTCGATCGAAACAATGCATTCTAAAATGTTACAAGACGTTTGCTGGACCTTTTCTTTACGAGTTGGTCATCGTAGCCCTCCAAATGGAGCAATTCGCAAAGAACAACGCAGTCTTGGCAGGGACGTTCTACATCTCATCCTAAACAGTTAATTATTTAGGAAGGAGTAGGAACGGCGACATCCTTAACTGATGCTCTCTGGATGCGTATTAAGTCTTGTAGCCTATTGTTAACTGAATAAAAGACTGAATGTTGTTTTATTATTAAGTCTAAGGGGCATGGACCCTTATTACAAGAAGGTCATTGGATAGACATGTGCCGAAGCCACCTATGCGACTTAAAATGACGTTTCTCTGTATTTGTCTCACAAGGGTGAGTCTGTGCTCACATACACTGGAGCCAAATCCCACAAATGTGGCAAGTAAGCAGTTATGAGATATATAAACTGCTCTCGGTGAGAACTCGTTGTTGCCCAGTTCTGAATAATTTATTAAACAATGCAGTGGACTTAGCTGCCACTTGCTCTGTAGGAAACGAAACTCCATTTTTTCACATACAGGGTGGTCCATTGATAGTGACCGCGCAAAATTTCTCACGAAATAAGCGTCAAACGAAAAAACTACAAAGAACTAAACTTGTCTTGCGTGAAGGGGGAAACCAGATGGCGCTATGGTTGGCCTGCTTGATGGCGCTGCCATAGGTCAAACGGATATGAACTGCGTTTTTTTAAATAGGAACCCCCATATTTTATTACATATTCGTATAGTACGTAAAGAAATATGAATGTTTTAGTTGAACCACTTTTTTCACTTTATGATAGATGGCGCTGTAATGTCACAAACGTATAAGTACGTGGTATCACGTAACATTCCGCCTGTGCGGACGGTATTTGCTTCGTGATACATTACCCGTGTTAAAATGGACTGTTTACCAAATGCGGGAAAAGGTCGATATCGTGTTGATGTATGGCTATTGTGATCAAAATGCCCAACGGGCGTGTGCTATGAATGCTGCTCGGTATCCTGGACGACATCATTGAAGTGTCCGGACCGTTCGTCGGATAGTTATGTTATTTAATGAAACAGGAAGAGTTCAGCCACATGTGAAACGTCAACTACGACCTGCAACAAATGATGATGCCCAAGTAGGTGTTTTAGCTGCTGTCGCGGCTAATCCGCACATCAGTAGCAGACAAACTACGCGAGAATCGGGACTCTCAAAAACGTCGGTGTTGAGAATGCTACATCAACATCGATTGCACCCTAACCATATTTCTATGCACCAGGAATTGCATGGCGACGACTCTGAACGTCGTGTACAGTTCTGCCTCTGGGCACAAGAGAAATTGCGGGACGATGACAGATCTTTTGCACACGTTCTACTTAGCGAAGAAGTGTCATTCACCAACAGCGGTAACGTAAACTGGCATAATATGCGCTATTGGGCAACGGAAAATCCACGATGGCTGCGACAAGTGGAACATCAGCGACCTTGGCGGGTTAATGTATGGTGAGGTATTATGGAAGGAAGGATAATTGGCCTCTACTTTATCGATGGAAACCTAAATGGTGCAATGTATGCTGATTTCCTACGTAATGTTCTACAGATGTTACTACAAGATGTTTCACTGCATGACAGGATGGCGATGTACTTCCAACATGATGGATGTCCGGCACATAGCTCGCGTGCGGTTGAAGCGGTATTGAACAGCACATTTCATGACAAGTGGATTGGTCATCGAAGCACCATACCATTGTCGGCACGTTCACCCGATCCGACGTCCCCGGATTTCTTTCTGCGGGGAAAGTTGAAGGATATTTGCTATCGTGATCCATTGCCAATGCATGTGCGAACATTACGGAAGCCGAACTACTCGCTGTTGAGAGGAATGTCGTTACACGTATTGCCAAATGGATTGAGGTTGACGAACATCATTTTGAGCATTTATTGCATTAATGTGGTATTTACAGGTAATCATGCTGTAACAGCATGCGTTCTCAGAAATGATAAGTTCACAAAAGTACATGTATCACATTGTAAACAACGGAAATAAAATGTTCAAACGTACCTACGTTCTGTATTTTAATTTAAAAAACGTACCTGTTACCAACTGTTCGTCTAATATTGTGAGCCATATGTTTGTGACTATTAAAGCGCCATCTATTACAAAGCGAAAAAAGTGGTCCAACTAAAACATTCATATTTCCCTACGTACTACACAAATACACTCCTGGAAATGGAAAAAAGAACACATTGACACCGGTGTGTCAGACCCACCATACTTGCTCCGGACACTGCGAGAGGGCTGTACAAGCAATGATCACACGCACGGCACAGCGGACACACCAGGAACCGCGGTGTTGGCCGTTGAATGGCGCTAGCTGCGCAGCATTTGCGCACCGCCGCCGTCAGTGTCAGCCAGTTTGCCGTGGCATACGGAGCTCCATCGCAGTCTTTAACACTGGTAGCATGCCGCGACAGCGCGGACGTGAACCGTATGTGCAGTTGACGGACTTTGAGCGAGGGCGTATAGTGGGCATGCGGGAGGCCGGGTGGACGTACCGCCGAATTGCTCAACACGTGGGGCGTGAGGTCTCCACAGTACATCGATGTTGTCGCCAGTGGTCGGCGGAAGGTGCACGTGCCCGTCGACCTGGGACCGGACAGCAGCGACGCACGGATGCACGCCAAGACCGTAGGATCCTACGCAGTGCCGTAGGGGACCGCACCGCCACTTCCCAGCAAATTAGGGACACTGTTGCTCCTGGGGTATCGGCGAGGACCATTCGCAACCGTCTCCATGAAGCTGGGCTACGGTCCCGCACACCGTTAGGCCGTCTTCCGCTCACGCCCCAACATCGTGCAGCCCGCCTCCAGTGGTGTCGCGACAGGCGTGAATGGAGGGACGAATGGAGACGTGTCGTCTTCAGCGATGAGAGTCGCTTCTGCCTTGGTGCCAATGATGGTCGTATGCGTGTTTGTCGCCGTGCAGGTGAGCGCCACAATCAGGACTGCATACGACCGAGGCACACAGGGCCAACACCCGGCATCATGGTGTGGGGAGCGATCTCCTACACTGGCCGTACACCACTGGTGATCGTCGAGGGGACACTGAATAGTGCACGGTACATCCAAACCGTCATCGAACCCATCGTTCTACCATTCCTAGACCGGCAAGGGAACTTGCTGTTCCAACAGGACAATGCACGTCCGCATGTATCCCGTGCCACCCAACGTGCTCTAGAAGGTGTAAGTCAACTACCCTGGCCAGCAAGATCTCCGGATCTGTCCCCCATTGAGCATGTTTGGGACTGGATGAAGCGTCGTCTCACGCGGTCTGCACGTCCAGCACGAACGCTGGTCCAACTGAGGCGCCAGGTGGAAATGGCATGGCAAGCCGTTCCACAGGACTACATCCAGCATCTCTACGATCGTCTCCATGGGAGAATAGCAGCCTGCATCGCTGCGAAAGGTGGATATACACTGTACTAGTGCCGACATTGTGCATGCTCTGTTGCCTGTGTCTATGTGCCTGTGGTTCTGTCAGTGTGATCATGTGATGTATCTGACCCTAGGAATGTGTCAATAAAGTTTCCCCTTCCTGGGACAATGAATTCACGGTGTTCTTATTTCAATTTCCAGGAGTGTATGTAATAAAAAATGGGTGTTCCTATTTAAAAAAAAGGCAGTTAATATCAGTTTTACCAATGGCAGCGCCGTCTAGCGGGCCAATGATAACGTCATCTGGTTTCCCCCTTCAAGCTAGGCAAGATTCGTTCTTTGTAGTTTTTTCGTTTGACGCTTATTTCGTTAGATATTTGGCCCGGTCACGATCAATGGACCACCCTGTATATTGCAACCTTCTCTTTCCTTATTAATTGATCATCTATCCGAATGGTAAAGTACCATGAATCAATGACATAACTGAATTGCGATCGAAAATTATGAAAAACTGTACTAACGAATATTAATGGCAGACTGTGTGCGTTGTAGACTGGCCGACTACTGAGAGCTGTGATGTAGAGAGAGGGGAAGTCCTTCAGCCGTAGCCGCTATATGAGCGTCACGTGACGGCCTGCTGCAGGACAAAGGCGAGACGCCTGCACAGGCGCCGCCATAATTAAGACATCTGCGTCGCAGACGGGGGACACCGCGCCGCCGTGTTTGCACTTTTCACCCACTCACCGGCCGGGTTAACACTGTGTCATCCCTCCGCATTTGCTCTCGCTGTGCCATTGTCAAATTATACAATTGGCGATACCCGAGGGGTGAATCCTATGAATTCTGGAGCGTCGCGGAACGGTAGGGGACTTCACAATGAGTCGCTGGCGGCGCCTGTGTTTGCAGAGGCGCATCTGACCGCCTCTTTCAGACCCGCGCCCGGCCCTGCGTATCAGTGTGTCATCCGCCGGTGTCCTCTGCCTCTGGTCCAAGACAAATAAAAGCCCTCCCTAGCAGAACCCATTTCATAGAAGGTATTTAGGGAGGAACCTTTCTCTCAAAGAGTCCCCTTTCCCCCGGACGACTACCCTTCGTTCTTTAGCCGAATGCAGTTCTTTCAAGGAATTTTCACCACTGTGCTTTTTACTCTTTTCCGGTGCTCTCTGATAAGAACGTACTGAAGGGTGGTGCTTCTTTGCCTTCCTCACAAGGAATTATCAGTATTTCAAAAAACAGAACCTTTGCTACATAGCTTATTATCGATCATGTAGCTGAAGTCAGTATCGCATAGATGAGTCAGGAGGAGGAGTACTTTATACGGAAGTGGATGGTACCCTCATATGATGACAGATGGGAACACGTAATGCACAGTGGAACACCGTCAAACATTATCGTTTTGGTGGTCCAGGTGTTACGTTGCGGGGAGGCATAATGTTGCTTGAGCATACTGATCTCCAAATTTTTGAACATCTTACACTCACCGGTCCACGTTTTATCGACACTGTCCTCCTTCCCCTTTCGTCTTTCCATGGGTGCATGCGGCCCTGACTTCATTTCTGTGGATGAAAATCCGCATCCGCATCAAACAGCGTAGGTGGAGGGGGTTTTGGAACGAGAGGATATCCGGGGAATGGGCTGGCGTAACCGTTTCCCCGACTAACGTGTCATGGAGAGCGTGTGGGATGCGATGGGAAGACGTATTCTAGCGCTTCACATGCACCAACAGCCATTCAGCGTTTGTCAACCCTCGCTGGAGGAATGGAACGCCCTAGCACGAGAACACCTTACCAACGAAGTGGCCAGCATGGGAGCACGTTGTAGAGCATTCATTGCTGTCCTTGGTGATTACACAACCTATTATGAACCATTTGTAACGCATCTTCAGGTTTCGCGGTGCTATGGTTGCTCCACTAAATTCCGGGTGTGCAGCCACACACATTCAGCTTCTTCTTCAAAAATGTCGGCTGTACATCGTTCAGCCATCTTGCGAGTGAGCCGAAAGACTGACGCTCCAGCACTCGTTCCGTCCTTTTAACCTCACGGTCCGCGCCACTGCGCATGCGGCAACAGGCACGCAGGAGCCACAGACGTTGATCCGCGACAAATGGTTCAAATGGCCCTGAGCACTATGGGACTTAACATCTGTTGTCATCAGTCCTCTAGAACTTAGAACTACTTAAACCTAACTAAACTAAGGACATCACACACATCCATGCCCGAGGCAGGATTCTAACCTGCGACCATTGCGGTCACGCGGTTCCAGACTGAAGCGCCTAGAACCGCACGGCCACAACGGCCGTTGATCCGCGACAATGAAGTACAATTTATATATTCTAAGATAGTATCTGTTCTTTCGGACATTTCCGAAAGAACAGATACCATCTTACTATATATATAGTTAAGGCTCACCGGCCACTTGACCATCTTCTTCTTCTTCTGTGCGAACGCACAAACAGTGCCCGAACTCTTACGGGAATCGGCAACGCGCCGCGAGTAATGAGTATAATGGGCGGGGGCACTACGAATGTAGTGCGGGACAATACGTTGAGAATGTGGGTTTCCCGAGAGGCGTGTCAGGGATAAAATCCCTGCAGTTGCGCTATCCTCTGTGTCCTCGGTGGCTCAGATGGAGGCGGCATGGTAGCTCAGCGTGTTCGGTCAGGCAGCTGGTTGGCCTCTGTAATAAAAAAAAATGAGTGAAACGATCAACAAACGAACTTAACCGGATGTCATGTGACGTCCGCAACGAACAAACACATCGGTCAGCAACGAACAACATGGAGAAAAAAAACTGATAGAGCGTCTGCCATGTAAGCGGGAGATCCCGGGTTCGAGTCCCGGTCGGGCATACATTTTCATATGTCCCTGTTGACGTATGTCAAAGCCTTTAAGCAGCTAAGGGTGTTCATTTCATTGTAAGTACAATTTATGCGGCCCGCACACACGAAATTTAATAGAACACCATTTTTAGTGTCCAGGGGAGCATCATAAATCGCTGTGACTTCAGTGTAATTATTGTTTGTGAATAAAAGTGTCGTATTTGTCAGTATCGTTACGTATTTCTTTCAGTTACCTTCTGTACTATACTACAGCAATTTTTTATGTGTACGGTCCAAGTTCCCTCGAGCTATGCTACTTGACACTGACACTTAATGCGAACCTTACCTTTGTACTTAAGTTTTGAACACCAGTGTAAATTATTCGTATCCAGTTTATACTTCATGAAGTAAAAATTAATTAAACTAGGCCCACATCTTCTAAAAACACGTATGTCGTGTTGTGATAAATGGGCCGTGCTCCGGCTCGTGTTTGAGCCGTTGACAGGTTGGCATCGTGTATTCGGATTGTGTCCTCTAGTTTTCTTAGTCCGTTCACTGGTGCCACTACGTTTGCTCGCTTTGTCTGTCCGTGAGTGGCAGCAGCGACGGTTATCGATAGCGAGTACTATGGTATTATCTTTGGAGCGACCTCTAGTATTTCCGGGTCGTCGTGTGTCAGAGTTCAGTGGGAACGGAGCAGCTGTGAGGTCAGACAGCGCCAGTACTCGCCGAGGGAGCTGGCGGTATATGCACTGCCCGATGGAAGGATGTAGTCGCGAGAGCGCACGACCACGTAGCGGTCCGGATTCAGCGAGTTTAAGTTGAATGGATATGCGAGTAGTATAACTTTCACTTGTGTGTGTGTGTTTCCGTCCGTCGAAGTCACCACATCCCATTAAGCTGTCAATTGGCAGTTTTATACTCCGACGTTTCCCTTGCCTGACTTGACTGGCAACGACCTATGGTTGGTCGTTCGGTCGGTCGACTCAGTAGACGTCGTGTATCTGGTCTTTCGACCGTTTCTGTGTTCTTAACGTTCATGTCTACGTGCAATTCGTCTTGTTGCTGCATAGTGACTGTTTTAGCATTGTCTGAGTTGTTCGTGAAATTGTTTTTTGCGGTTCCATGTGCATCTAGCCAGATTTTGAATTGGCAGATTGGTCTTAACCCTGGCTGCGTACTAGTATTTGGA
Organism: Schistocerca serialis cubense; assembly: GCF_023864345.2. Classification (NCBI taxonomy): domain Eukaryota; kingdom Metazoa; phylum Arthropoda; class Insecta; order Orthoptera; family Acrididae; genus Schistocerca; species Schistocerca serialis. Next base: position 269,917,627 of record NC_064643.1, read on the forward strand.
GGAGCCAATTTATGTAATTAAATGCTTATAATTTGACGATGTTACCTGTTATTCTATCTTGGTACTGGTTATCGCATCTTACAAGGGAACCTCCCCATCGCACCCCCCTCAGATTTAGTTATAAGTTGGCAGAGTGGATAGGCCTTGAAAAACTGAACACAGATCAATCGAGAAAGCAGGAAGAAGTTATGTGGAACTATGAAAAATATAAGCAAAATACACAAACTGAGTAGTCCATGTGAGATAAGCAATATCAAGGAGAGCGTGAGTGTAGGAGCGCCGTGGTCCTGTGGTTAGCGTGAGCAGCTGTGAAACGAGAGGTCCTTGGTTCAAGTCTTCCTTTGAGTAAAATTTTTAATTTTTTGTTTTCAGACAATTATATCTGTCCGTCTGTCCGTCCGATGCGATCACTTTTTTGGGAGTGATAATCACATCCACAAGAAAACCTAAATCGGGCAAGGTAGAAGAATCTTTTTACCCATTCGCCAAGTGTACAAGTTAGGTGGGTCGATAACATATTACTGTCATATGACGCACATGCCGTCACCAGTATCGTATAGAATATATCAGACGCGTTTTTCTGTGGAGGAATCGGTTGACCTATGACCTTGCGATCAAATGTTTTCGGTTCCCATTGGAGAGGCACGTCCTTTCGTCTACTAATCGCACGGTTTTGCGGTGCGGTCGCAAAACACAGATACTAAACTTATTACAGTGAACAGAGACGTCAATGAACGAACGGACAGATCATAACTTTGCGAAAATAAAGAAAGTAAATTTTTCACTCGAGGGAGGACTTCAACCACGGACCTCTGGTTCTGCAGCTGCTCACGCTAACCACGGGACCATTGTTTTAAAAATTATTTTGGTATTCTCAACGTGTAGTTGTCTTCCTCACTTGTGATTCAGGCCTTCAACCGTTAATTGTTCTGCTGGTGGCTTTCAGCCGACAAATAACTTTGAATTCTTTCGTAATAAGGTCTTCAGCCGTCAGTGTAGCTTGTGTTACAGTCAATTTTTTTAAATGATTGTTTCTAAAAAATTGTTTCCTTAAATAAAGTGTATGTGTTTACTGTGTCCCCTCTCATATTTCTATCTTACTCTGAGTAATTCGATTTTCCTCTCTAATTGCACGCAGTGAAAAGTTGCTATTCCTTCACATGCTGACTTCCCACGCAGCGTCTCTCGTCACCTGGGTGGTCCGGTGACAGGCGGGCTGTGCTGAGCTTGAAAGGGTTAAGCCGACAGGTGTGAGGGACTGGATGCTTTCCAGACGCCGACATTGTCATAAGAGCGGGAGCGACATGCACACAGGGGTCTGACGGAGTGGCTGGGCTAGAGATTCCGTTACTTTGCAGAAACTTACTGAAAACACTTTCTGGCGGGCTATCAGCGAGGCGTGGGAATGACTTGTGTTCCCAGGCAGTCTTGGCGGGCAAATTCCAGCGTTTTCTGCAAAATCATAACTGTGATTGGCTGGCTCAGGGGATAGCTCTGTGACGTAGCAAAATCGGCGCAGAAATTGGCGCCAAGTATCTCCATTGGTGGAATAGTAGTGCGTCGGCAATAGAGTGGCATTTTCCGCCGGTTTTCGAGTTGCTGATTGGAACGTTTAACCACGGCCACCGTCGTGGGGGCGGGAATGTTCTGTGTTCGTCTTCTACAGGTGCTCTTGAGAGAGTCGGCTCTCGCCTTTCGGTCGGAGTAGGTTACAATACTGAGCTCTCGCTGCTCTGGACAGCCTGTCTTCCGTTGGCTGTCTAATATACTTTCATTTAATTGTAAGTGTTTGATGAAGTTGCTGAAGTTTCGACTTCAACGTGACTTTCCGAGTACAGTTGGCAATTAAGCGTTCTGGGTACAAGCGGCCTATGTTGTCCGTCTTGAGCAGTTTTGGCTAAAGTTGACTGTATCGGAGTTACTCTGTGACTTCGGTTGTTAAAATCACTCACTGTACCGTCAGTGCTTGTGTAGCGAGCCTTTTTCGTCTCCCTCAGAGGCGTCTTTGTGTTGCTAGGAAGTCTTTAGTGTGGAACAACCAGACCAGGAGAATTTGTTTCGGGCTGTACTCGCGACATTATCATCACCACGACGGGACGTCGAAGCAACCAGCCATCGCCTCCGGTACGCCAGATCGTGTCCTTGCATTTAAGAAGACAGCTTGGTAACGTATGTCTGCAGCACCGGCAGATTAGGGAATTTTGCTCTGTGATAATCAGAGCTCAGCAGAGCGCGCCTGTTCCCATCTTTTCTTACGTGGTTCTGTCTTGGATGTTCATTGTCTGAGTTCTCACTACTGTAGCAGCAATTAATGTTAGGTTGGCTGGGTGTTTCTCTTAAGATTTGAGTTGCAAGTAATTGGCTCCACATACCACTTGGTCATAAACGTCACAAGCTAGTTTATGGACAACTTCACCTTCACAACATTTATTTGAGTATCCATTTTGACGTATTGTAAATGTTTCATGTGTTTTGTTTATTATTTTGAGTTTAGTCATAATAAATCAAATTGTTTTTTTGTACAGAACTTTCATTCTGTGAATCGGTAAAGCAACCCTTTCATTTCTCACTATGTTAATGAAACTTTCCTTTATCTAATTAACTTCTATTCAACTGAATTATTTCAGGTGCAAACTCTTTTCTACTCCACTTGCAGGGTCGATTACAGTCAGTTCGCGTTTGTTGTTAATCCATGTGCAACAGCAAAAGTCGGAGTTAGAAAAGGGGGGGGGGGGCTTAGAGCATAAGGTTCTAGAAGAATTTAGTGTTAAATATACTGCTAGCCCCGGCCCCTCGCATCCTAAGTACCCATGTTTCAATGAAGTTACTGAAGAAGTAAGCGATTGATTCGACGAACCCTAAATGCGTATGTTTTCAAGCAGAAAGCTACCAATTCACCTCATTGGGACTTAATGCACAGTACCCGTAAACAGTTACTAGTCCGTGCAAAAGTCACGCCTACCGTTGCAGTAATGTTCGGAACGAGCGTTAGAGCGGACGATGCGGCCCATTGAGCGCAGCCGGACAGAGGTGTCGCCATCGGAAAGCAGTTTGCGTTACGCGCCGGCCGCCCATCCGGTTCGGGCGCGGGCCGCTGCCGCCGCCACTGGCTCCGCTACTGCTACTGCCGCGGCCGGTTTTTGTGGCGGCGCTCGGCGGCGGCTGCGGTCGCGCCGCGGTCGCTGCGATTACCGACAATTAGCAGCGGGGAGCGCGCGGCCACGCGGAACGCCGTGTGCTCGCACAGCGCGGCGCGGCCCGCCGGCCGCCTAACGCCCGCCACGCACGCCAGTGGGCGTGTCCCTCGGCTCACGCCAGCACCTCCACTCGTCCGCTTTTCTTGCACTGCCTCCAAGGGTGAGGCGGAGAGCCACATCACGTTCTGCTTGTATTTGGCTGGGCTGCTATCAAGGACAGCCTGTAATATGTCATTTCCTGGCCGCGCCCGTGAGCTAGTCCGGTGGCTGCCGTGTACGCTAAAGGCAATTTCCAGCGTCCAATGGAAGGAGGATTCCTCATTCCTGAAGATGACAAACAAGTTATTACCCGTTTTCTTTCCTTTTACTAATTATCAGTCTTCTTCCACATATACATTTACATATACCAGGTGATCAAAAAGTCAGTATAAATTTGAAAACTGAATAAATCACTGAGTAATGTAGATAGAGAGGTACAAATTGACACACATGCTTGGAATGACATGGGGTTTTGTTAGAACCAAAAAAAAAATACAAAAGTCCACAAAATGTCCGACAGATGGCGCTTCACCTGATCAGAATAGCAATAATTAGCATAACAAAGTAAGACAAAGCAAAGATGATGTTCTTTACAGGAAATGCTCAATATGTCCACAATCATTCTTCAACAATAGCTGTAGCCGAGGAATAATGTTGTGAACAGCACTATAAAGCATGTCCGGAGTTATGGTGAGGCATTGGCGTCGGATGTTGTCTTTCAGCATCCCTAGAGATGTCGGTCGATCACGATACACTTGCGGCTTCAGGTAACGCCAAAGCCAAAAATCGCACGGACTGAGGTCTGGGGACCTGGGAGGCCAAGCACGACGAAAGTGGCGGCTGAGCACACGATCACCACCAAACGACGCGCGCAAGAGATCTTTCACGCGTCTAGCAATATGGGGTGGAGCGCCGTCCTGCATAAACATCATACGTTCCAGCAGGTGTTTATCAGCCAGGCTGGAGATGATGCGATTCTGTAACATATCGGCGTACCTATCACCCGTTACGGTAGTAGTTACAAAACCAGAATCACGCATTTCCTCGAAGAGAAAAGGCCCGATAACGGTAGATGTGGTAAATCCAACCCATAGTGTGACTTTCTCGTCGTGCAATGGAGTTTCCACGATAGTTCTGGGATTTTCGGTAGCCCAAATTCTGCAGTTGTGGGCGTTTACAGACCCTCGGAGCGTGAAATGAGCTTCGTCGGTCCACAACACATTACTCAACCAATCGTTATCTTCCGCCATCTTTTGAAACGCCCACACCGAAAATGCCCTCCGCTTCACTAAATCGCCAGGTAACAGTTCATGATGCCGATGGATTTTGTACGGATAGCATCGGAGGATACGCCTAAGTACCAGCCAAACAGTAGTGTATGGAATGCCGGTGCGACGTGTGACTGCATGAGCGCTGACTTCACCCGTGCATAGACGAACCCGCTACAGTCTCCATTTCTTCCTGAACTGTCTCAGCAGCATTACGCCTTGTGCTCGGTCGGCCACTACGGGGTCTATCGTCTAAACAACCCGTGTCTTCGAACTTTGAAGTCATTTTCGCCCCAGATGCATTTGTCAACGGACCTTTAACCGTTCTAATCTCCTTCCTACGGCGATAGGATCGTAACGCTGAATTAGCACATTCCCCATTCTGATAATACGGCTTCACTAAAAGCGCATTTTCAGGTAACGTCAACGTGCTGCGCCTGCTGGCGCATCTGATTCTCTCTCTCATTACAGCTCCTTTTATACACGATTGTCATGCGCAGTCACTGACGTTTTGCTCTCCAGCACCATCTGTCGGACATTTTGTGAACTTCGTTTTTTTTTTCTTGTTCTAATAAAACCTCATGTTATCCCAAGCATGTGTATCAATTTTTACCACTCTATCTACATTATTCCGTGGTTTATCAAATTTTCAAATTTATGCTGACTTTTTGACCACCCGGTATATCCCGCGAGACATCGTACAGCGAGTGGCGGAGGGTATCCTGTACCACTACTACTTCGTTTATTTTCTATTCCACTTCCAAATAGGGTGAGAGAAAAACTGCTGCCTATATGCCTCCGTATGAGGCATAATTTCTCCTGCCTTCTCTTGCTGGTCCTAATGCGAAATGTATGGTATTAGAATCGTTCTGCACTCAGCTTCAAATCCCAATCCTCTAAATTTTCTCACTAGTGTTCCTCGAACGTCGCCTTCCCTCCAGGTATACCCATTTGAGTTCCCGAAGCATCTCTGTAACAATTCTGTGTTGTTCAAACCTGCTGATAACAAATCTAGCAACCCGCATTAAAACTGCTTCTATGTCTTCCTTTAATCCTACCTGGTTCCTATCTCAAACACTCCAGCAATACTCAAGAACATGTCGCACTACCGTCCTACATGCGGTGTCCTTTACAGATGAGCCCCATTTTGTCAAAATTCTCTCAACAAATAAAAGTCGACCATTTGGTTCCCCTATCACAGTTCTCACATCCTCGTTCCATTTCATATCGCTTTGCAACGTCACGCCCAGATTTTCGAACAGCGTGACTGTCAAGCAGGACGCTACTAATGCTATATCCGAACATTACTGGTTAGTTATTTATACTCATTCGCTTAACTTATTTTTTTTTTACATTTAGAGTAAGCTGCCATTCATCTCACCAACCATAAATTTTGTCTAAGTCATCTTGTATCCTCCTAAATTCAGTTAACTTCGACGCATTTTACCGTACACCACAGCATCATCAGCAAACAATCGCAGACTGCTGCCCACCCTGTCTGCCAGATCATATACGTATATAGAAAACAATAACATCCCTGTCATACCTCCCTGGCTCACTGCTGACGATACTCTTGTCTCTAATGAACACGCGCTGTCGAGGATAACATATTGGGTTTTTACTGGCGTGGTGCGGCCCGCCACGACTTCCTCTCTTCATCTCAAGGCAACACTTACTCCCAGTGTCCCAAATTACTTCTTGGATATATTCTGTTTTCTTGCTTCACTTACAGATTTTATCCCATTCTTTCTGAGTCCATCAGTCCCGAGTGCAATAACATATTAGCTATTGCTTCCACCCCTTTCCTCACTATCATCGACATTAGAACCTAACTAAATTTTTGAATGTAAAGGAACACTTGTATTTTTAAAATTACGAAAGATAAAAGATATATAGTTTTTGTAGGTGTTTTATTAAACCAAGTACTAATGAGTCAGTGAGACAACTGGAACTGCTTATTTCTAAAAAATTTTCTTGTAGAATAAAGAAACAATTCTCAGTGCATCGGAAGTGCTATTTACAGCTCCTTGTCAGAAAAGAAAACTAACTATCCACATTGACGGTAGACACTTGTCACAAAATTCTCTTCCTAGAAACACTTGTTTCACCTACACCATGCTTCGCCATTTAAAATCAAACAAATTAAAATGTGTGCGTTACACCGATTATAAGTCACTTGATTCTGACCTCCTTACTCCTGACCTGGCAGAACAGAGAAGACATCAGGCTGCCAATGATTTGTGTCTGACCACTGCCGCTAATAATCATAATAATAATGTGTAGTAACCATTTCATAGTTCTCTTGTGCTGTACATTAGCTCGTTTATGTGTTGCGAAGTGAATAATGACGCAATTTCTGGTCTCTTGCGAGAACAACCTACAATTCGGAGATGGCACTTTCATGAGATTTTCAAACATACGAGTGTATGTCCCAGTTTTACTGTCACAAGTGCACGGTTCACAGTACGAGGTATGTATGGACAACACGACAGACGAGGAAGATGCTATTCATTCAATCGTTTCTAAGCTTCACTATACTACGTCACGTGTTAATTCTACTACACGCACACGCACACGCACGCACACACACACACACACACACACACACACACACACACACACACACACACACACACACACACACACACACGAAGACGCATCACGACGGAATTATCCAAATAGGACTGAAATAGGTAGATGTGATTAACATGTACAGATACACAAATGATTACAGTTCCAAAAGAATTTATTTATTTATCGAGGAGAAAGAGCCTCACAAATTGAACAAAACAATGATGTGTTGTTCAACCTAAGGCCCTTATGCAAGCAGTTATTCGTCATGGCATTGACTTGTATAAAGTTGTGTCCTCCTGAGAGATTTCGTGCCAAATTCTGTCCAATTCGCGCGATAGACTATCAGAATCCCGAGGTGGCTGGGGTGCACTACCCATAATGCTCCAAACTACCTCAATTGAGACTACATCTGGCGATCTTGCTGCCCAAGGTAGGATCGGCCAAGCGAGAAGACGACCAGTAGGAACTCTCCCTGTGAGCGGGCGGCCATTTACGTCCAGTTTGGCTTTCATTTAAGGGCAAAAGAAAAACGGGTCATTGAGTATCGTCGACGTACCGTTATGGTGTAAGGATGCCACGGATAAAAACGAAAGGGGTAATGCTATGAAATGAGATGGCACCCGAGGTCACAAGTTCTGGTTCTCGGGTCTAAGGCTGCCCACAGTCAGACAGGTATCCCACTGCTGTCTCGGACGTCTCCAGACACGATTTCGGCCTGGAATCTCATTGACTGCGGTGGAATTGTCTCTAGTGGTGAGCCCCTCTTTGAACTAAGCCCAATTGACCAACGACGAAGTGTCCGGATCCTTACATCACTGCGGTGCGTCGACGATATTCTGTTTCGCGTTTTGTTGCCCTTCATAGCAAGTCATACTGACATTTCAGCAAGATAATGCCCGCCCGTACACGACTATAGTTTCTACTACTGGTCTTCGATCTTGGTGAACTCTACCTTGGCCAGATAGGTGACCAGATGTTTACCCAATCGACATTTGGACTATTATGGGCAAGATCGTCCAACTGACTCGGGATTTTGACGATATAAGACACCAATTGAACATAACGTGTCACGATATTGCTGAGGAAGACATCCAACAACTGAATCAATGCCAAGCAGAATAACTGCTTGTATAAGGGCTAGAGGTGGACCAACGGATTATTGGCTTGTTTAATTCGTGAAGCTCTTTCTCTTCAATAAATCATCCAGGTTTTCTGAAATTGTAATCATTTGTGTCTGTACTTGTACATCAATCTAGTGATTTCCGCCCCATTCGGATAATTCCTTCGTGATGCGTCGATTTTTTCTTATCTTCCAATTTATTTGAGGAAAGTGTGATTATTGGTAACTTATTACAGTATTACGGCATTACTGAATAATTATAATAGTATTAATATTTTGAAAATAATTTGCTTTCGTGACCGAAATACAATCGAACCCTTTCGTTTTTACCCATTGTAAAATATCACTATATCCCTCAAAGAGTAATTGCCACAGGTTGGGAATCACTGCTCTAGTGTAACTGAACATATTTTCTGGTGTTAAAACATGTCCTCTCGTCCTGCCATTCTTGAAGATACTGCGGGAGAGTGTTGTACTTGGAAGACACTGTACCTAGAAAGCTTGATATTTCCTGGACAGTGTTTCAATCTGGAGAGCAGTTTTAGAATGATAAGAAAGAACACACACTATGGAAATCCATAAGCAGTTTCCGGCATTTTCTACAAGTTTTATTTTTGTGAGACATGAAATTGTGTTGTGGGCAGCGTTTGTGAATATTACGAGTTGTATATATTTGACTGCTGTGTAATGTATTAAAGCCATTTAAGATATATTATTACCTCATCCGTTACTGAATTTCATTGCGAATAAACTTTAGTACACTTTTAAAACACTGCGCAACAAAATTAAAGGATCACTTTTTCGAGATCCCATAATCGTCTCCCATTGCGGCGCATCGGTCTTAAATTTGGTTCAAATGTGTCTACAATTCTCCTCTGTAATGGTGCAAAAGGAGGGACCCTGCGATTCATCCTCAGAGAAAAACGCCACAGATCACAAATTCATGTGAGCTGTAACATGTGTTAATGACGTCACAGTGCCACCAAATTTCTCCACGATTTGGTCGAACGCCACCATGGACGTGTCACATACTGAGAAGTTTGTCGCAACTCTTCTTACCCACATTTCACCCCTTCTCTTGACGTCTGTGCGATGGAGGTCAGAACCACGACATCCAGCTTTGAAATCACACGGTTTTCTTATGTGTGGCCTAGGAAAACGTTTTACACACACCATCGCTCAGAATCGACACGAAAAGGCCTCAGGGGGTGGGGTAAAGGATGTCAATGAAACTATCCCTTTTAGTGTGGCGTTGATTCACACACGTTTCGCCTTTGAAAACAACAGTTTGCAGTTCGATGAGCAACAAGAAGGTGTCCTTGATAACCTACTAGACTGCCGAGGCCCTTGGAAGTTCAACCCTTCTCTAAGGAGACTGTGGGGCTGCATGCCCATTGAGCGTGATTGTACCCCTTTAGATTGCATTGTGACGGCAATTTCTGCTGTCGTGCACCGTTCAAAACCGGTCAAAGAACATTGAACGTGATGCGAAGCAGGAAAGGGTACTTACGCTTTTTCGACCCTCTTTTTTACGCCCTCCTGTGGCGTGATCACGCAAGGGTGCAACACTAGCATATGCGTGAAAAATATGGCAAAGGAACTCTTTAAGACCCCCACCCTCCCTCCCCCCCGCCCCCCAGTTCGACTGCACCCTTGGCGCCATAGACGCAATTTTGTTGAGCACGTTACGTATGTAACTGTAACAAGCTTTGACACCGGCTCAGCCTGGCAGCCGCTCTAGCGCCTAAAAGTATGCAAACCCCCACCCAAGGTGTGTCGATGGGTTTGCCTAACCCTCAGGCCCTAGGGAAACCACTAGGCTGATTTGGTGTCGAAATTAATTGGTCCAGCTGCTTTTAGTCTCCGACCAGTGGTGCTGAATGACACAGAATGTTTTAAAGCGTCCATTACTTGTTCTGGGATGGCAGGCACAGTTGTGAAGTAGTTACGATAAGCTTAGAGCACAGTACAGCGATCTTCCTTTGTGGTGGTCAGACGCTGTCGACCATAATCTCGATGACGAATATGCCTCCTCTCACGGTCCCATGCAGTCCAACATCGGACCACTGTCACAACTAAATGCCTCACAAATCTGGATACTGCACGATTCGACCAACCAGCCAAATGGAAATACATAATGAAGCCAGTTTCAAACTCTGTCATTTATAATGTCTGATTTCAGTACACCTCATCTCCATATCGCTGAGAGTGATTAGTTAACATCTGACGATTTTCACGGCCTTTATAAACACAAATAAAAATAAAAATAATGCGCTCTGGTGGCCGTTCTACTTGTCACCGATAATTGCCACTCTGATAATTTGCGTACCGGTCGGTCGATGGTGTATAGATCTACGAAGTTTTGCATGATATTTGACGATGTCTTCTGGGAGATTCTTGTTTTTTTGTCAGGCAGTGTATATGTAATACAAAAAGTGACCAGCCGTCGATATGACTAAACTTCCCATATCTACAATGTAAAAGCTCAAGAGAAGCGGAGCGAGGGCTGATCCCTGTGGTACACCGTCTTTTAATTTTCTTGATGTAGCTGTTGTCGGATCCCATGACTTGGAACGAACTGGTTGTCCAGCACGCGAGCAAGCGAAAGTATATGTACACAAACCATCAGACGAGCAGAGTGCAAGGCGTGATCCATCTCCCAGGTCGTCGACCGCTCACAGACCATCGATGGCAAGTTCGCTACATCCTATCGCCATGATATATATAAGAACAACAGAAATAGTGTCACATAGCTAAACAAGCAAAAATACACTCACATACATTAACACTGCCATTTGCCAATTGTGGATTTTGGCCGAAAGGTTAGGAATTGAACGGTGGGAAAACTGAGGGGCCATCTGATGTCAGGGTGAAGGGAGGGAGGAATGGCAATGTGATCTCGCGTGGCTCTGAGCCGGTGTGGAAGCGCCCCGCCGTGTCGAGGTAACCCTGCCCAGGCCGATGTCTCGGCGCCGTCGGATCAGCAGAGAGCGTGGCCGGACTTTTATCCACGTCTCAGATGTCCGTCTCATGCTCCCCAAAATACGCTCGGCGCTCCACCGTCACGCAGGTCGGCCAGGACGGACGGTAAGTGCCCCTCTCAGCTCTTCTAGCGGGCTCCAGCCGCCACAGGCTGTTAGAGGTAGAGTGTCACTCAGGTAAAGGGCAAACTTTTGTTTCTAAAATATAGAGACACAATGATAAGGAAGTTATCGGACATGTACAAGTATCCTCCATAAGTCACCATACAGTCTATGGCGAAAGCAACTTAGTACCAGTATTAACGATCTTCTGTCCTACTCGATTCGTGTTCTGAGTGAAGGGAAAGCGATTATCTCTATGCCTTAATCTATTTCTCATTATCCTTATGCGATATATACCATGATGATAGAAACATGATCTCACAATCATCTCCAAATACTTCCCATTTCAGTTCGTCCATAATTTCTTTTACACTTTTATATGGACTACGCAGTCTTTCTAAAAGTAAAGTTGGGTACAGTGTTACATGCGAATAATATGTTGACACCGGAGAGGAATTCGTGGCAGGCAGCACGAAGACAGCGTCTCTAAATTAATCCGATGTGTACTGTCATTCCTCTTTGGAAAGAAATCCAAATATTCCAACAATACTTTAGAACTGGTTGTAGTAGTGTCTTGCATGAAATTTCCTTTACAGAAAGTATGCGTCTTCCCAGAACTGTTAGCCATCACGAACTGCAGCATTTATGGATTTATGGAATATTCTGTGGGCACCTGAACACAGGTATATTAAAAACATAAACACACAGTACCGATGATAAACAAAATATTTATTTTATATTTCGTTATGAATCGGTTTTCGACTTTTTTGACCATCCTCAGATAAAACAGTCTACACAACATCAAAGAGAATTTATGGTTATATGAAGATTCTTTTACACCTTTTACAATTTCATATATATATATATATATATATATATATATATATATATATATATATATATAGGTGGTGGTGGGTAGTGTTTAACGTCCCGTCGACAACGAGGTCATTAGAGACGCAGCGCAAGCTCGGGTTAGGGAAGGATTGGGAAGGAAATCGGCCGTGCCCTTTCAAAGGAACCATCCCGGCATTTGCCTGAAACTATTTAGGGAAATCACGGAAAACCTAAATCAGGATGGCCGGAGACGGGATTGAACCGTCGTCCTCCCGAATGCGAGTCCAGTGTGCTAACCACTGCGCCACCTCGCTCGGTATATATATATATATATATATATATATATATATATATATATATATATATATATAACGATATTCACGAAGAGGCTATGAACCAATAAATCATATATTACTTTAAAATCAAATACTAGAAGTATGAGAATGTACAGGCGAAAGACGGAGTACGAGTGAGTACTGGCACTAAGTCATATGGACAAAGTTTGTGAATGTCATGAACAGGCCAAAAAGTTGGTCAGAGCGGAGGTAGCAGTATATGGAATATGGGTGGAGAACAATTATACTGTTTAAGACAAACATATTATCTAATGGTGAGAAAAATATTAACAGGCTGCTATTACTTTAGTCACGCAAATAATGGAAATATGCTGTTTAAGTCAGGATTTTTATTGCTGTTTACCGATAGCCAGAATTTCTGCTAACGTTAGTTTTACGCCTTTAGTTCCTCTATGGAGAACATCGCATTCAATATCACAAGAATGATATTCATTCAGGGCAGCCACCAACTCCTTTCGTGGACAGTGAGTCTGTTAGTTATGGTCCTGCCTGAATGATGTACATATAAATTGCTACTCAGATAGCAGGAAATCCTATAAATTACACTCTGTTACATAAGTGAACCTTGACGATATCGATGAACAGAATGTGGCAACAGTATTCTTACTATAAAATGCTGGTGTATATTTCCGGATTTCAGTTTCGTATCTGGTACCCATTAAGACCTATCTGCTGATAGTACCATTTGCTGTCACTGGGATTTAGTTCCGTGTGAGGAGGATACACAAGTGATGTAATTCTGTGTCCCTTCTTTCTGCTAAGTACATTATCTATTAGGACAGGACTATAACTGTTACTGTGTATTTCTTTAATTTATATTCAAAATCTGATTAGGTTTGTGCTACAGGTAGCAGGGGGTGCACGATGGAGTGGAAGGTTGCATGTTTGTGTGTCATGGGATGCTGGGAATTGGCAGATATTAACTGTGTCTGTGGAAGTTACTTCCCTGTGTATCTTAAATAAATGCTTTAGCTTGCTAATGTCAGCTATAAGGATTGAAAAGGTGACTGAGTCTCTTCTCAAGTCCACTGTAAACTTGATTTGGCGGTGGCATGCATTCAAATGTCGGAAAGATTTGTTTAGTAGTCCGCAAGCACAGCACATCACACACATACCTAGTCCAGTATTGCATTTTAGAACTTGAAAGCCCTTTATCTAAAAATGTTGTTGAAAATTATCCATAAGCATTTCAGCTACTATTGGGCTCACTGTGGACTCCACTGCTAACGAATCACCTACTGTTTAGTCTGTTGATTTTGGAAGTATTGAATACGAAAGCTGTTAATACAGTAGTACAAAAGTTACAAAAGTGAGAATGGTTAAGAAAAGTACGTGACCTGCCGATTGCCAAGAGGAGCGACCAAAACCCACACAAGAATACACAATGCTTTCAGTAAGGTCCGCAGCCAATGTCCAAGTATAGCAGTGGAGGAAGGCCTATGGGGCGACGATAATGGGTCACAATGACAAGTGATGTTAATTGAATTTGACGCGGTCGTCCTTTATTCCACGAGCACTAAACCTAGTCGTAGCATAACGTAGACTGATATAACTATTTTTTATAGGAAAACTGAAACTGTTGGATCGAAGTGAACGATTTGGAAAATCGAAATAGGGCTGATGACAGAAAGTGGTTCACTGTGCTTTGGAGAGAGTGAGAGATCACATCTGGGGCAGACTAAGGAACTTCTGGTAGGGAATTCAAACAGCCGTTCTGTCCTGGACCCTTCCGATGGCGAAACTATTTGAAATTTCTTTTACTGCCTTTGAACAGTTCAAGTTACTGTATTCAGAATACCTGGAGGCCGCTTCTCCAGATACGGTAATCATAGCAGCAGATGAGAATGTTTAGGACTGTAGTATTCCGAAGCAAGCTAAAGCTGAAGGCAAAACGATTCTGAGAACAGTAAATTACCAATTTCGTGAAATTACAACCATTTCAAAATGTTTTTAGACAAATATGTTTTGAACTCTTGAGGTGGACTGACCTACAGATTTAGTTAGATCTGATAAATGAAACAAAAACATAAAATTTAATCACACAGCTCAGTCATATCAATACGATAATAAAATAGATTTTGAGGGTTGCGCCCTTCCATCCCTTGTAGCTGTTGCACCTAATCACAATTCATTGTACATAGTTTCATCAGTTCACCACACTGATAATCCGCCTCCGTATCACAGGTCGCTGACGTACGCTTGTGTTGAGGCGTTAGATTTGGGTATAGCCGGGTAGAACCGTACCAGGATTTCTTCTCCCATTCTGTGCAGGCTTAGCTCTCTGGGCCGTTTCTTCCGACGTTCCTGGATCCAATTTCGTTTTCTTCTCGGATATCATATCTGTTGTCCATCTGAAACACACAAAAAAGATACGTCACTATTCTTGTAAACAACAGATTATTCCACCGTTGTCATCGTAACTGAATGGTTAATTACATTTCGCAATAAACTGAACAGAAATCTTCGGCTGAAAGCAAAGTAGGGTAATGTAATGGTTTCGATATTATCAGTAAAACTTTCTGTTCATCTTTACAATCTGTTCAAAGTATTCACACAATGTTTCAAGAGATAACATTTGTATAAGGTCTGTCGACAAGAAATATAATATGTATTTTATAGATAATCGAAAATTATCTTCAAATGTAGACTTACAACCAAATTTGCAACCACACAGTTCTCAGGAAAACGTAAGTTTTTGGAACAGACAGAATGCATATTGCTTGTAAACAAACTTCTGAGCAAGTCATAGAAATAACGATGAGATTTCAACAACGAACTAAAAGACGAAAATTACAAATTGTGCAATATTGTTAAATTATTAATTAAACATCTTTTGGAACTTTATGCCTCATCCGAAATCTAAGGAGACGACACACTGAAAAACTTCCTAGTTTTTGGCAGTTCTAACCCAAATGGAAAATAGTTAAATTTGATCTATGTCAATTGCATCGTAATTTTGAATTAAGAAGCATCGTCGATTCACACAACCGTTCACACCAAAATTACTTTTATTATTTCTAAATTCCGATATGGAACATAAAACAGATGTAACCTATTTGTAGAAAAACACAAAACTGCAAAACGTGTTTGACAATCAGAGTGAAAAACACGCCGAAGCCAAATTAAATATACCGTTTTCAACACACACAAAACATCATATTCTCGCAAATAATTACTAGTAATTACTGTAAGCATTATTCTCAGCCTGCAAGTTTCAAGTTTTTGTAATGGTATTAACCTAAGTCAAAAGGTTGCAAACAAAATCCAGAGTAACAACTCTAGCTAGAACCTGGAGGTCTTACGAAGTCTTCGTCGTCTCGTATGGATGAAGGAAACAAAAATACTGGACTACATAAAACCAACATAAGTGAACAGAGGAGGAAGTGCAGCAGTCTAACACATTTTATGAGGTATATATATGCATGCACTAATGTTACAAATGTGGCGCTTTTAACAGTACAAGAAATGTTTTATAAACGTAATAATTACAGTATCTTCTGTTTATAAAACTATAGGATTATAACCTACTATTACAAACACACAGGTCCAGTTTATAAATACAAAGCGCATAAATCGATGTCTATGCTATTACTATGTCGGCAGCAGAATATAAAGCCAATCCAATGTTATCTATAGACTGTAACGTTACTTATATAGAAGCGTGATATAAACGTAAGGTATAGAGGCAGAAATTCCGTGGATTACAGGCGAACACTGAGGATGTATTTACTGTACAAGTCTACATAATATTAACAGAATAAAAAAATTTTAAAGACAAGCGCACATGTGTCTGCTATCTGAAAACATAGAAGGCTGCATTACACAAATATAAGGGACTGTCCTGTCTTATTGTAGAAATGTAGGACGGTTGACAGGCCTAATTTGAGGTTGGAAAGATCACATTCAGGAAGTTTTCTTAGTCTGCACTACGCAGTCCTATGTCTGTACCAAAATGTTAACGGAGTGTATGATGTGTGGTTCGTTGCCCATATAACAATATTACTCAACAGTCAAGCTGTTAGGTAGCTAAGGGTCCAGTCATGAAGCTATAGACCTAAAATGTGAAAATAATGTATCAATGGAGCGTGCACTACGTAGCCCAATGTCTCGTTAATACCCTGCTGTCAATGCATGATTATATGTGGCCTGTCGTTCGTACGATAATACTCACTCATCAGTAAGGTTGTAGAACAGATAAGAGACATATCTTGAAGCTACAAAATCTTCGGCTTGCAAAGGTTGTATGAGAGAAATATGGAATATTTAGCTCGATATCTACGCTATATTGTTCCTTATGTAGCACATATGCAGCCTGACTCAAACAACCAGTTACATTGGGCTACAGTCACAAATATCGTGCACCACGCCCAAAGAGATGTGTATGTGCTAGGATACATAATATTACAGGGTATATACCATCTGGAGTATAGTCATATTTGCTCAAAAGTTTATAATATACATGAACGTAGTAAGCATAGAAATAATGTTAATATGAGGACGATCCGTTGGATGCCTAATGGTATCGTTTTTTTACCAGACTGCAGATATCGCAAATAAGTTACATCAGATTGTACACACAAAGTTACAATGTTATTCACCGTGTAAGATACAGACTTACAGCAAACTTTTACTTGAGACACGAAAAAAAACTGCCATGGAGATCTATATGGGTTTAGGATTTCCTAAGGAATGTCCCTAAATCTGATACTAGGCGGAAGATTCGGAACTCGATGTCTACGTGATATGTATGAGACATGATTTTGACACATCTGTAAATGGATACAAAGCTATTATTGTAAAGCTACGTCCGTTATTTTGTGCATGTTTAAAGATTGCCTCATGCAACACTGCGAATGTCAGGTAATTAAGCTACTTCTATAGTGGGAAATATGAATACAAGTATTTCAAATGTGAACATACATTTTTTCAAGTAAATGTTTAGTTTGTTGCTAAATAATACCTCACGTACGGCTCTGGTGAATCTGACTGTTGTGTAGTATTGTCTTTTTCAGTGACTCTTGCTTTTGCAGTCGCAGGACTTGGAAATATTCAAACATCGATTGCACGAAAATACAGAGCTTTACAGGTGAATGTCCTTAAAGGATGGTAACACAGGCACATCTTTGTGTTCTAAAATAATTTTTATTCGGATTTAACCTTTCTTTGTGAGAGTGTTCTCTACTGCTAGTCAACAGAAGTAGGAATTCTTTTTTAATCAGCAGTGGTTTGCGTAGCACGTCGTCATCGGGCCACACGATTTATTTAGTTTCCAAGACACTAGCCAACAAACCGCAGAAAGTAACCAGTTAGATGCTCGACTTGTCTCAGTACCTGGTAATGCAAGAGAAAGCATTGGTGGTACAGCAGATGATCCATCACTCTGCTGCACTGATATTCACTTGTTTGTGATTAACAGTGAAAGGCGTCTTCTGCAATTAAGCAGGGAGTCAGTTGTTGTTGTTGTTGTGGTCTTCAGTCCTGAGACTGGTTTGATGCAGCTCTCCATGCTACTCTATCCTGTGCAAACTTTTTCATCTCCCAGTACCTACTGCAACCTACATCCTTCTGAATCTGCTTAGTGTATTCATCTCTTGGTCTCCCTCTACGATTTTTACCCTCCACGCTGCCCTCCAATACTAAATTGGTGATCCCTTGATGCCTCAGAACATGTCCTACCAACCGATCCCTTCTTCTGGTCAAGTTGTGCCACAAACTTCTCTTCTTCCCAATTCTATTCAATACTTCCTCATTAGTTATGTGATCTACCCATCTAATCTTCAGCATTCTTCTGTAGCACCACATTTCGAAAGCTTCTATTCTCTTCTTGTCTAAACTATTTATCGTCCATGTTTCACTTCCATACATGGCTACACTCCATACGAATACTTTCAGAAATGACTTCCTGACACTTAAATCAATACTGGATGTTAACAAATTCCTCTTCTTCAGAAACGCTTTCCTTGCCATTGCCAGCCTACATTTTATATCCTCTCTACTTCGACCATCATCAGTTATTTTGCTCCCCAAATAGCAAAACTCCTTTACTACTTTAAGTGTCTCATTTCCTAATCTAATTCCCTGAGCATCACCCGACTTAATTAGACTACATTCCATTATCCTTGTTTTGCTTTTGTTGATGTTCATCTTATATCCTCCTTTCAAGACACTGTCCATTCCATTCAACTGCTCTTCCAAGTCCTTTGCTGTCTCTGACAGAATTACAATGTCATCAGCGAACCTCAAAGTTTTTATTTCTTCTCCATGAATTTTAATACCTACTCCGAATTTTTCTTTTGTTTCCTTTACTCCTTGCTCAATATACAGATTGAACAACATCGGGGAGAGGCTACAACCCTGTCTTACTCCCTTCCCAACCACTGCTTCCCTTTCATGTCCCTCGACTCTTATAACTGCCATCTGGTTTCTGTACAAATTGTAAATAGCCTTTCGCTCCCTGTATTTTACCCCTGCCACCTTTAGAATTTGAAAGAGAGTATTCCAGTCAACATTGTCAAAAGCTTTCTCTAAGTCTACAAATGCTAGAAACGTAGGTTTGCCTTTCCTCAATCTTTCTTCTAAGATAAGTAGTAAGGTCAGTATTGCCTCACGTGTTCCAGTGTTTCTACGGAATCCAAACTGATCTTCCCCGAGGTTGGCTTCTACTAGTTTTTCCATTCGTCTGTAAAGAATTCGTGTTAGTATTTTGCAGCTGTGACTTATTAAGCTGATAGTTCGGTAATTTTCACATCTGTCAACACCTGCTTTCTTTGGGATTGGAATTATTATATTCTTCTTGAAGTCTGAGGGTATTTCGCCTGTTTCATACATCTTGCTCACCAGATGGTAGAGTTTTGTCAGGACTGGCTCTCCCACGGCCGTCAGTAGTTCCAATGGAATATTGTCTACTCCGGGGGCCTTGTTTCGACTCAGGTCTTTCAGTGCTCTGTCAAACTCTTCACGCAGTATCATATCTCCCATTTCATCTTCATCTACATCCTCTTCCATTTCCATAGTATTGTCCTCAAGTACATCGCCCTTGTATAGACCCTCTATATACTCCTTCCACCTTTCTGCTTTCCCTTCTTTGCTTAGAACTGGGTTTCCATCTGAGCTCTTGATATTCATACAAGTCGTTCTCTTATCTCCAAAGGTCTCTTTAATTTTCCTGTAGGCGGTATCTATCTTACCCCTAGTGAGATAGGCCTCTACATCCTTACATTTGTCCTCTAGCCATCCCTGCTTAGCCATTTTGCACTTCCTGTCGATCTCATTTTTGAGACGTTTGTATTCCTTTTTGCCTGTTTCACTTACTGCATTTTTATATTTTCTCCTTTCATCAATTAAATTCAATATTTCTTCTGTTACCCAAGGATTTCTACTAGCCCTCGTCTTTTTACCTACTTGAAGGGAGTCAGTATCCAGCCGATATTCTTGGGAGAGTCAGCAAGAAGCATCGGGGGTGGACATTGGATCGGCTGGCGCCAAAGACAGTGTCGGGGGCGGCCAAGCCGCGGAAGGAGGATGGCTGGCTAATTAGTAATTACTGTGGGTTTAGAGCTTATTCCTGCCGTCCATCTGCAGTGAGTAGCTGGAGCAGCTAAACTTGGTACGGACGGATCTGTGTGCTAGCTGTGGAAGGGTAAAGTGGGGAGGAAGGCGGACGCATACACTCCGGAGCTGTGCACGACTGTGGTGGCACATACGCTGGACCTGTCATCCTACCTCTGAGTCGAAACTGTAGAAACAAAACCAGTTCTTGCATTTGAAGTGCTCTATTTGGAGACTACACGACCCGCGACGATGCCTGAGGTACTAGTTCGATGTTGGGAAGAACCTCGGATTAGTACCTTTGTAGCCAATTGGTTTAACGAGATGCAATTCTTCAGCTCCACCGTTGGCAGTATTGAGTTTATGAGACAAGTTGAGTGTCGGAGCGGAATTAGAACCAGGTTACCTGCCTTCCTCTTGCTACGTGTATAGCGCTTCCATCTTGAAGAGATACAAATTGAATGAGTGAATCAACTGTCTTGACTGTACAAATTCCCTGTTAGCAGGTAAAATAATTCCTACCAAAAATCTGTCCGCTTTTTGGTACTATAAGTATTTCTGATGCCAGAATAAATTATATTAAAAGGGACAGAGGGGAAGGTGCACAATAGTAACAACGAGGAGGTAAAGGAATCAAAGTATACTGATAATCCAGAACAGGCTAAATACAAGGTAGCCTTGTTACACTGTGGAACGACACAACCCACAATTCTGGATTACTCGTCGGTATGCCATTATTCCTTACGAAAAGTTAATAACGTAGATACATTATAACGAAATAATAGCTCGTCCACTCCGTAGAGAATTGTACTCAGTGAAACGAGATCAACTATGTGGAGTAAATAACAAGGCTGGCCATGAGAAGAGCAGGATACAGACACAAAGAGCGCGCAAGTGCCATGAAGCTGCACAAGCTAGCCTCGGTGAATGCCTGGTGAGGCACGCCGTTGATTTTCCACTATAGGCCAGTTTCAGCTATTCGGCAACTTTCAAGTTGTATTTGACATACATCTGGCCACCAAGTAATTTCGCCACCAACATCTGGCGGGAAAACATCAGACTTCCAACGAGCATAACTGGTGTAATTGAACAGTAATACCAGGAAAGAGAATACTGACTGTTCGACTACTGCGGTGCCCTGGCATTACAAACGGTGCGTTCAAGCTAATGTGACCACCGCCTACGTTCGGCTTGAAGGTGCAATGACTACTCACATGCGGCAGATGGCAGCTCTAGCAGTAGAGGGTGTATGAGTCCAGGGGACGCGGAAAATGTATAGTAGTTGTCGTAACGCGAAAACAGAGCGATTTTTCTGACGTCCAACAGGGTATGATTGTTGGTTTTCTGGCCAAGTATGAAAGCATTTCCGAAAGGGTTAACTTTGAAACTTCCTGGCAGATTAAAACTGTGTGCCAGACCGAGACTCGAACTCGGGACTGTTGCCTTTCGCGGGCAAGTGCTCTACCAACTGAGCTACCCAAGCATGACTCACGCCCCGTCCTCACAGCTTTACTTCTGCCAGTACCTCGTCTCCTACCTTCCAAATTTTACAGAAGCTCTCCTGTGAACCTTGCAAAACTAGCACTCCTGAAGGAAAGGATATTGCGGAGACATGGCTTAGCCACAGCCTGGGGGATGTTTCCAGAATGAGATTTTCACTCTGCAGGGGAGTGTGCGCTGATGTGAATCTATATGAGAGCTTCTGTAAAGTTTGGAAGGTAGGAGACGGGGTACTGGCAGAAGTAAAGCTGTGAGAACGGGGCGTGAGTCGTGCTTGGGTAGCTCAGTTGGTAGAACACTTGCCCGCGAAAGGCAAAGGTCCCGAGTTGCAGTCTCGGTCCGGCACGCAGTTTTAATCTGCCAGGAAGTTTCATTTCAGCGCACACTCCGCTGCAGAGTGAAAATCTAATTCGGGGTTAACTTTGTAAACACGGCCAACGGCCTTGCCGCAGTGGTAACACCGGTTCCCGTCAGATCACCGAAGTTAGGCGCTGTCGGGCTGGGCTAGCTCTTGGATGGGTGACCTTCCGGTTTGCCCCTGCGCTGTTGGCAAGCGGGGTGCATTTAGCACTTGTGAGGCAAACTGAGGAGCTACTTGATTGAGAAGTAGCGGTTCCGGTCTCGGAAAGTGACATACGGCCAGGAGAGCGGTGTGCTGACCACATGCCCCTCCGCATCAGCATCCAGTGACGCCTGTGGGCTGAGGATGACACGGCGGCCGGTCGGTGCCTTCGGGCCTTCATGGCCTGTTCTGGAGGAGTTTTTTTATTTCCTTAACTTTGTAAACTGTTCGGCTGTCGCCTTGGTTAAAACATACTATGCATGATAAAATATACTATGCATGATATACTATGCGTGATGTCCACAACCAACGCCGTGGCAACTGTGATGGACCACGGGCCCTAGATAATAGGGGAGCATGACAGTTGCGAAGATGCGTACGGTTGAATAGACGTGCAACTGTTGTGCAGGTAACCCAGATGAAGTGTCGCCTGCTGTTCATCGGCGACGAAGGATGGAATCTGCACGCCAATACCACAACCTGACGTCTACTGCGTGGCGACAGGTGGCTTTCTCATATGAATCATGTTTTATGCT
This sequence comes from Schistocerca serialis cubense, assembly GCF_023864345.2. Lineage (NCBI taxonomy): Eukaryota > Metazoa > Arthropoda > Insecta > Orthoptera > Acrididae > Schistocerca > Schistocerca serialis. The sequence goes on from NC_064643.1 coordinate 269,940,244, forward strand.
CCATCGGCGTGAAACATCTGACAGCAAACACCCTGCACCGGTGTCGGAAAGGTCCAGGCCGGTGGAGAGAGAGTCATGGTCTAGAGAATGTTTTCGTGGCATTCCGTGGGTGATCTTGTCATTACGGAAGGCACAATGGCTCAGCACAAGTATGCATCTTTCTACATCTACATCTACATGGATACTCTGCAAATCACATTTAAGTGCCTGGCAGAGGGTTCATCGAACCACCTTCAAAGTTCTCTATTTTTCCAATCTCGTCTAGCGCGCGGGAAGAATGAACACCTATATCTTTCCGTACGAGCTCTGATTTCCCTTATTTTATCGTGGTGATCATTCCGCCCTATGTAGGTGTCAACAAAATATTTTCGCATTCGGAGGAGAAACTTGGTGATTGGAATTTCATAAGAAGATGCCGTCGCAACGAAAAACGCCTTTCTTTTAATGAGTTTCAGCCCAAATCCTGATCATTTCTGTGACACTCTCTCCCATATTTCGCGATAATACAAAACGTACTGCCTTTCTTTCAACTTTTTCGATGTACTCAGTCAGTGCCATCTGGTAAGGATCCCACACCGCGCAACAGTATTCTAAAAGAGGACATACAAGCGTAGTGTAGGCAGTCTCCTTAGTAAGCCTCTTACATTCTCTAAGTGTCCTGCCAATGAAACGCAGTCTTTGGTTAGACTTCCCCACAACGTTTTCTATGTGTTCCTTCCAATTTAAATTGTTCGTAATTGTAATTCCTAGGTATTTAGTTGAATTTACGGCTTTTAGATTAGACTTATTTATCGTGTAGCCGAAGTTTAACGCGTTCTTTTTAGCACTCATGTGGATGACCTCACACTTTTCGTTATTTGTCAACTGCCACTTTTCGCACCATTTCGATATTTTTTCTAAATCGTTTTGCAGTTTGTTTTGATCTTCTGATGACTTTATGAGTCGATAAATGACAGCGTCATCTCCAAACAACCCAAGGCGGCTGCCCAGATTGTCTCCCAAATCGTTTATATAGATAAGGAACAGCAAAGGGCCTATAACACTACCTTGGAGAACGCCAGAAATAACTTCTGTTTTACTCGATGACTTTCCGTCATTTACAACCAACGGTGACCTCTCTGACAGGAAATCACAGATCCAGTCACATAACTGAGTCGATATTCCATAAGCACCCAATTTCACTACGAGCCGTTCGTGTGGGACAGTTTCAAAAGCCTTCCAGAAACTCAGAAATACGGAATCGATCTGAAATCCCTTGTCAATAGCACCCAGCACTCCATGTGAATAAACAGCTAGTTGTGTTTCACAAGAACGATGTTTTTTAAACCCATGTTGACTGTATGTCAATAGACCGTTTTCTTCGAGGTAATTCATTACGTTCGAACACAATAGGTATGTTCTAAAATCCTGCTGCATGTCGACGTTAACGATATGGGTCTGTAATTTAGTGGATTACTCCTACTACCTTTCTTGAATATTGGTGTGGCCTGTGCAACTTTCCAGTCTTTGGATACGGATCTTTCGTCGAGCGAACGGTTGTATATGATTCTTAAGTATGGAGCTAATGCATCAGCATACTCCGAAAGGAACCTAATTGGCATACAGTCTTTGGAGACAATATCCGACAGCTACAAAAAGTTTATTTTCCTCTGCACGATGGCATCTACCAGCTGGACAATGCAACGTTTCACACAGCTCTCAGAGGACGTTATTGGTTCGCAGAGCCTCGGGATCGGTTTACCGTACTTCCTTGGCCACCAAACTTCCCGACTTTAAAACCAATCGAGAATCCATGGGACCACCTCGATCGGACAGTTCGCTCCGTGGATCTTCATCCGAGAAACATAGCAAAGCTGGCCACGGTACTGGAGTCGATATGGCTCCAAATGCCTGTTGGTACCTTCCAGAACGTCATTCACTGTGTTCCTGCACGTATCGAAGCGGTCTGCGCTGCAAAAGGTAGTTATTCAGGCTGTTGACGGATGGTCGCATTTAATGAGACTGGTCAGAGCAGATTGTTACAGTTGACTCGCAATGAGCAGTGGTTATATCTGGTACTACTTTTAAACCGTGTTTATACCAGTTTTAAGTACGACCACTTCCTGAAATTCTTATGTTTGCCCGCCATATGCAGATCGGTGGGCAGTTTGGTAGCTCGTCCTCACGCCGAACTACCGCTTGAAATTAGCACAATTGCCGATAATGGAAAATAAACGATAATATTATGACGGCCCGGCTATGTCGACTGTCTCTAATTCTAGTACTCAGAGTTCACGCTGAATCGCCGCGTTGGATTAAGAAATTACAAGGACAGCTGAGAAGAGGCATCACGATCGGAAACCGAGTGGAGGGGGGGGGGGGGTGTTCTTGCATTAATGGTAATTGTAAACTGTTAGGGAAAGATTAATATACTGTACGCTACAGCTAAACGAACATTTAACTAAGGAGCTGGCAGCTGACGGTCTGTGGTAGAACGAGAGTGGTGTCGTGGAAGTGGGGCGGGTGGGTTAGGGGGGGGGGGGGGATGTTCTTGAACAGCCGCCAAGAGATTCGACGTAGAACATTATTTCAAAAAAATGTGTTAAACGATACTGTTGTTCTGTATTAATATACGTGTGCATTGTTACTGATGACTTTCGAGTCGATTAGACTATATATGTAACACTCATTTCACAAGACTTTCTGCAAACGTGACGTCATTTTGACGCCACGCGCAATATCGACAACAGCAGCAACTGCTATCGACTTTCTCGGCGTTCGATACTTCATGAACGCATATTGGAGACTTATAAAAACACGTCCTTCTTGATATGTTTCATTAAGATTGTTGTTACAATTAGACGTCACGTAACGCATTATCGTCTGTTAACGCTTTCATATAATAACTCTCTCCCAGGTCTGAGCTATTGTTGTCAATAATTTACAAATTAAGCATTAAAAACACACTTGTATTGTAACTTCCAGAATGCCATTTCAAGATAACAGTGCATCGAAAATTTATCACAAACATGTCATTATTGTTAAACGTTAGTAAGTATGTTTTGCAACATTCCATGTCATTTACGTGTCCTTCTGATTAGAGAACTAAGGGTAAAATAAATGTTTGGCGATTTCCGAGTGTGTGGTTAGGCAGGGACCTAAGAGGACACGTTTAATTGCTGCACTCTTAGGTTCCAGATTAACCACACATCTTCCTACAGCTTATTTGACACTGAACTAAGTTTCATCCAATCATTTAAAATTAGAATTACTTCATAAATAAAAAGAGGTAAGCAACATTGCTGTATACATAATTCAGCAACTGCAAGCTACATGTCAGTTGCAGGCTTGTAGCCATAAAGTCAGGTGCCGATTTCTACTTAAATGACTTAACAATGAGGTAGACTATTAACGAAACAAAATAATAGTAATAAAGTATCCTTGTTACTCTAACTCTGAACTGAACATATATGCTGTTACAGTTATCTACATGAGGCCCAATGTAATCCAGTTTTGCATTCTTTATACCTTAAATATCTTAACATATTAAATTATGAGGGAAAGTGCTCCAAACCACAACTTTGTGTGTGCCTTTTTCTAGCAATACTCTGCACCTGGTAATGTTTATAATGAAAACCTGTATCTTTTATGACAATACTATTTGTAATGAGGGTTTCTGAGAAATACATTGCTATGATGGACACTCTTTTCTGCAAAAAGAAGCATAGCAAGTGTGGCTTTCCTACCAATACTCTGCACCTGGTAATGTGTATGGTGGAAACCCGTAACGTTTATCACAACAGTATTTGTAGAGAGTGTAATGTGCCAGGCTGAATCCTTGTATTAGTGCCACTTAAAGTTCATCTCACAACCGGATGTAGTGAAACATTTCCTCACCCAGTAGATAGTGCGCAGTGTTCCTGACCTACCTTGCTTTGCTTATTCAATATTGTCTTCTCGGTAGCTGCGTCCGTCTCAACGTCCGTCTCACCCAAATCACACTGCAATTAAGAAGCCAGGATCCTAGATTATGTTTCCCAAAATCAAAAGTCAAGACCGTATTCATTGTTGAACACTTATGACAACCACAGTGCGATTTATTTGTTATCACTCACACACACAATATTCATGTGATCAGGTCTCTTACACTTAATAATCGTCACATTAGGTAGGTCAAAAAACTTCCAGTCTTTAACAATGTTCACAATACGCGTTATATGTTCAAAGCCGAGTACAATTACACGGAAAAGTTAAGCTCCTGTTTCAAGTATTATCACATCACATTCCGGCACCGACTTGCCGCACTTTTGTTCCATGAGACTGACCGAGAACTAACTGAGAACGGCACCAGCTCGGACCTTATATAGACGAGTGTTTGAATATTTGACTATTTCTGTTAATATATTATAGTTTATAATTTCCCAGGGTTAAAATGATCCTTTCTAATTGGTTTTGATGTTGACTGTTGGGTTTTATTACTTAAATAACATGAGTGAGCTGTATCAATTTAAATACGCAGAACTAACTTATGCATCCGCAGTGGGAATTCTCGACTTATAACCATGGCAGCCCTCTTGAACAATAATTTTTACTTATTTAAATTTCTTTAATTCTTAATTAATCCACTTACAAAGCTGAGACTGGAGTCATTTTACGTAGAAAAAAAATAGGTAGCAAAAGTATCAAAACAGATCTCGGAATTACTCAGTAGTTTGGTCACAATTGGCACTGAAAGTCATACAGGCTACAGATTTCAAGTCTTAATATCTATTGGAGTAACAGACTTTAGTTTAATTGAAACACTTTGCTGGAATCAGTAAAATTTAGGCTTTCTTTTGGATGCACTCTTACAGCTGAATTCGATCTATTAGCTCACTCGAATTTTACTTAAATGTATTGCACAATATGCGTCATTGTTCATAACTTTTAATAGGATGCATTTTCAATAAAACTGATTAGCTCATTACGTTCAGAATAGAAATTAGAATGTACTGAAATAATAAATTTCACTAGGGGAATTTTATTTAAACTATTTCTGAATTCTGTGCTATGAGGCTGAAGGCCACAGAATCTGTAGTCGGAATCTGAGTAGTGAACATGAAAAAAAAAGTTCATTGTTCAACTAAGTTACTGAAGGAGTGTAAAACCAAAACAGGATAGCAGTGGGCAACCTTGCTTCGTTACAAGAGGCATTTTTGAGTAATACGTTGCTCTGATGGGCACTTTTTTCTGGAATAGTGAGAATAGTATTGTGTGGCTTTCATAGCAACATCCTGCACCTGTTAATTTTTATAATAGCAACTTACAACTTTTATCCTAACAGAATTTGTAGCAAGATATTTTTAGTAACACGTTACTGTGATGGGGCACTCTTTTCTGCAATAGTGAGAATAGCATTGTGTGGATTTTCTAGCAATACTCTGCACCTGTTAATGTTTATAATGTCAGCCCATAACTTTTATCACAACAGAATTTGTAGTTCGGTACTTTTCAGTAACACCTTGCAAATGATGCGGCACTTTTTTGTGTTATAGTAAGTACAGCATGTATGACTTTCTTATCAATACTCTGCGCCTACTAATGTTTATGATGGCAGCCTATAACTTCTGTCACAACTGTATTTGTGGTGAGGCATTTTTCAGTGGTACTATGCTATAACAGGGAACTCCCTTCTACAAAGTAGAACATTAAATATGTGAAAAAACTGCATGAATATCAGTGACCGAGTGAGAGAGGGATTTTTCTTCAGTAATAACATAAATTATGACACTTCTTACAGACGACCCACAGCATTACGGCTCCACTTTCATATCTTCCGCAGCTGCACACTCCTTAACTAATTATTACTTTTGCACTGATCCCCGAGGTATTAGACGTTGCTCACGCAATTCCATTGCCTTTTGTAGAAATGTGAACTTGTTTTTGATGGCAATTTCTAAACACAAGTTTGTCTTTTCTGATACCATAGAGTTCTACATAATATTGTGTAAAGTCCTACTACAGGCATGTCTGGCTAGATTTAACAATGTAATTCAGTTCTTTGCTTTATGGTAATTACACCAACATTTTTCTAGAAATCTACAACCTTATAGCCGCACACACTTTATTGTTGTTTGAAGCAAATCATATTGTAAACAAAGAGTAGTGGTAAATATGAAACAATTTATCAAATAAACTATCCCAAACTGACATTTTATATTATTAAACAAATGAGTATTTATTTTGTGCCTATGCATTTACTACATATTCATGTGTTTAAGCTAATCTAGGCAATAAGACTGCATTTATAGTGAACAAAAGTGCAGTAAAATAATCTCAAATCTGAAAACTTCTCATAATAAACAATGTGCTCTTTTAATATCGTAAAACTGTTGGACATTCGCATATTTGTTGTTACTGTAGAAAATTTAAAAGATGTTTAGGATCTATAGTGGACATACTACAGAACTATCCCATTATATTTTATCCCACTCGCTTTTACTCACACTCTCTCTAAATGAAATGGAGTCGTTTGTTCCCAAATTTAAGAACATACACGGAAACTGAACATGTATATAAATAACAGAGTACTGCATTGCTTTCACAACCAATGTGATACGAGAAATATATCTTTAATAATGAATTATCAACAGTTACACATTAAAAAATCTCTCAGAAAAGCAGCAGCTGGGTAATTATCTGGCAGCACGTCATATCCCTGGCACGCCACAACCTCAAATTTCTCACCACCCACACAGTTCAGTCAGTAATTTTATGTTCCCTAGAAAACAGAAAAAATAGATTACATGCTGAAATAATCGGAAAAATTAAAAACACGGCCAGATCCCGTAACTATAACAGTAATTTTTAATTCTATACAAATTCTGAATTTATGTTACCTTATCGAAAATGTTCATTAATTATAGTACGGCGAACTGCTCTTCCGGGCATTGTGTCATCGCCATACATCTGCTGTACAGGTAGCACAGGTTCGTTGTCTTCAATGTTGGGCCTCTCTAATCACGTAACTGATTCAAAAGTCGAGCAATTTCTGGATCTTCTGGTGGTTCTTCATTGCTCGTACTCCTGGTAATATTATGCAAGACGGCCGTACCCACAATTATTGACATTGCTTTTTGTGGATTACACCTTATTCCTACAGATAATATGGGAAATCTTCTCTTCCACAAGCCATATTTTCTCTCAACGGTGTTTCTAGTTTTAATATGAGACCTGTTATATCAATGCTCTGCTTCATTTTGCAGATTTAAAAGTGAAGTTAACAAGTACGATCTACATGCGTAATCACTATCTCTCAATAAATGACCTTGTGGTATTTCTCCGTTTTCAAATTGAGCTCTGCGAACGCAGTTGAGAAATATGGTACTGACGTTCACAGAGCCCGGCCATCGAGCGACAATATCTCTTATTCACAAATTGTGATCACTAATGGTTTGACAGTTTAAGGAAGTATATGACTCACTATTGCGGAAAGGTTCTGCATTATGCCCTGCAGGAGACTGAATTCTTATATGGGTACAATCCAAGGTACCAAGAACACTAGGAAATCGCTCCAATTGACTAAAACCATACATCGCAGAGCGCACTTCTTCTCTTGTAGGAAATTTTATAAAGCCAGGAAACATTGATACTGTGATATCAGATACATCAATGATGATTAGTTGTGCTGGTAGAGCACTTGCCCACGAAAGGCAAAGGTCCCGAGTTCGAGTCTCGGTCCGGCACACAGTTTTAATCTGCCAGGAAGTTTCATGTCAGCGCACACTCCGATGGAGAGTGAAAATCTCATTCATGATTAGTTGTGCTGTTGCACGATGTACATTACTATTGTCTCCAGTAAGAATGTTGAATGCGCCTGTTGCACATGCCCTTAAAGTAATCATAGGTCTTTTCATCGGTGAAATAGGGTTATACCGATCAGTAGGAAATCCTAACCTATCATTAATGTCGTTTAATAACGACCACAATGTTTCTTTCGACAGACGAAATCTTTCTTCAAACTTTCTGTCACCATAATCTTCAAAAGGGTTTCCCCTTTCCACAGTCACTTCAATACGCTTTCGGTCACGATTTAAATGAGCAAGGTATAACAATTCTTCCTCAATGCCATCCATAATATCAAAACGCGCTGCCATCTTAATAGCGTTTGCTTCCAAAACCACGCTAATGTCAAGAAACCAGGGAAAGACTCACCGTTAAATATAACTGCTGTCGATTCCCTCGTTTAACTTTGACCGATGTTGATTGCGTTGAATAGGATTATATATCGACTTAACCGAGGTTAACTGTTAATCGAGATTGGTGCACTCGGCCATAAGTTTGGCGTTGTGTTTTAAGCATAGCTCTTCTGTGTAGGTGACGATAATGAGCTCATGTAGCTAATATGAAGGCTCGTGTTTGTGTAGCATATAATTAGAGAAGGATGGAATCAGGTGTTTCCGCATAGTCCAGGCATCTCAGACACGTAGGGGTTCAGAGCTTAACGTTCACACCCGATCGATAATGCTGCATGCTCTCATTCCATGAGACATTATGTTCTGGATTGATATTTTGCTCACGACAGAGATTCATTGGTTGGTTACCATTAACTGTACGATATCATTGTTCCTCTTCTTGGTGGCGATAAATTCCTCTACGGTAAATGTTCGAACGTGTGAATGTCGTCCATTAAGTCCGAACATGCCACAAACGATGGGAACAGTTATAGGGGAAGCTACTTAAACTTTATCCTCAAGTCGCTGGAGCAAAATTATTTCGACAAAGGTAAATGTGTGATATCATATAGCTACGAAAAAATAAAGAGTCCAGGAACATAAGCGTGCGACGTAAAACGCAATATTCGCAACCATACCTTGTAAACTTTATTTAATTTCACCTCGCTGCACTCGTGTTAAGTGGCCGACACTAAGGGAGAATTAGTTATCCCATTGTAATTTAACTTGCAGGAACTTTTTCGCTTATTCGGGCAGCACTTGGCTAAATTGCCGGCGCTTTTCCGCCGCGCCACGGAATTTCCATATTGCGGGGCGCCCTTCCGCCCTCCCTGCGCGTTATCTACCTGGCTGGCTCCGCGGTCAGCGGCGTTTCGGCCATTCGCTGCCGGCCCCTTCCTTCCTCGCCGCATATTAAGCCAAGCGCGAGCGTCTCGTGGGGTAACGGCCGCTTCAGAAAAGCCCGTCATCGCTTAGCGTCAGCGTTATTACACGCGAAGGGCCACAAACGGAAGCCGCGTGCTGCCGATGTTCTCAGATAACATACTTTCATGGCAGCGACAGTGGCCTGGTTCGTACAAAACGCAGAATGGCATACTACAGGGAATAAACGGTTTTTCAAATGAGCAGTACTTCCTTCACAGTTTTAATAAAAAATCTTTATTTATGAAAAATCAAAGGTTAACATTAATGGCCATTCTCTTTAACATTAATGGCCCTTCTTGAGTGATGCTAAATGTTATTATTTTTACATATTGAAAAGTATTATCTTCTCAATAAACAACAGATCCTGAACTACACCCTTACTTTTTATGTACGACTTAGGAAATTTACTCATGGTACTTACGTTACTTATGGCTATGGTCACTTTCAGAACTCAAATAACACTACTGGCCATTAAAATTGCTACACCAAGAAGAAATACACATGATAAACGGGTATTCATTGTACAAATATATTATACTAGATCTGACATGTGATTACAATTTCACGCAATTTGTGTGCATAGATCCTGAGAAATCAGTACCCAGAACAACCGCCTCAGGCCATAATAACGGCCTTCATACGCCTGGGCATTGAGTCAAACAGAGCTTGGATGGCGTGTGCATGTACAGCTGCCCATGCAGCTTCAACACGATACCACAGTTCATCAAGAGTAGTGACTGGCGTATTGTGACGAGCCAGTTGCTCGGCCACCATTGACCAGACGTTTTCAATTGGTGACAGATCTAGAGAATGTGCTGGCCAGGGCAGCAGTCGAAATGGCCAGGGCAGCAGTCGAAATGGCCAGGGCAGCAGTCGAACATTTTCTGTATCCAGAAAGGCCCGTACAGGACCTGCAACATGCGGTCGTGCATTATCCTGCTGAAATGTAGGGTTTCGCAGGGATCGAATGAAGAGTAGAACCACGGGTCGTAACACATCTGAAATGTAACGTCCACTGTTCAAAGTGCTGTCAATGCGAACAAGAGGTGACCGAGACGTGTAACCAATGGCACCCCATACCATCACGGCGGGTGATACACCAGTATGGCGATGACGAATACACGCTTCCAATGTGCGTTCACCGCGATGTCGCCAAACACCTATGCGACCATCATGATGTTGTAAACAGAACCTAGATTCATCCGAAAAAATGACGTCTTGCCATTCGTGCACCCAGGTTCGTCGTTGAGTACACCATCGCAGGCGCTCCTGTCTGTGATGCAGCGTCAAGGGTAACCACAGCCATGGTCTCCGAGCTAATAGCCTATGCTGCTGCAAACGTCGTCGAACTGTTAGTGCAAATGGTTGTGGTCTTGCAAACGTCCCATGCTGTTGACTCAGGGATCGAGACGTGGCTGCACAACCCGTTACAGCCATGCGGATAAGATGCCTGTCATCTCGACTGCTAGTGATACGAGGCCGTTGGGATCCAGCACGGTGTTCCGTATTACCCTCCTGAACCCACCGATTCCATATTCTGCTAACAGTCATTGGATCTCGACCAACGCGAGCAGCAATGTCGCGATACGATAAGCCGCAATCGCGACAGGCTACAATCCGATCTTTATCAGACTCGGAAACGTGATGGTACGCATTTCTCCTCCTTACACGAGGTATTACAACAACGTTTCACCAGGCAACACCGGTCAACTGCTGTTTGTGTATGAGAAATCGGTTGGAAACTTTCCTCATGTCAGCACGTTGTAGATGTCGCCAGCGGCGCCAACTTTGTGTGACTGCTCTGAAAAGCTAATCATTTGCATATCACAGCATCTTCTTACTGTCGGTTAAATTTCGCGTCTGTAGCACCTTATCTTCGTGGTGTAGCAATTTTAAGGGCCAGTAGTGTATAATCAAATTAATTAATTTAATAAGACTGAACCTTAAATTGCTGGTGTACCCATATACCTCCAAAATAAAATAAACAGTGAATAGTTGACGGAATATGAACAAGAACAGTGGCGTATTCAAGTTTACAAAATAATGACAAGTTTTCTTAATCCGTTTGTAACTACAACTAGCTGATAAACCTTACACAAAAATGACGAACACAAATCAGAATAGGAATGGTGTTTGATTGGCAAAGGATACATAGAGGTGGAAACGAAACGAATTCTCCGCTTAATTAATCAGTTTTCCAGTGGTAATGACTTTGTTTACATGAATCCACTGTGAGGGCCAACTCTGTTCAAATGGAATCAAAAACCACAAAGTATGGTACAAATGAGAACGGGGAGTTGTGAATATCATTTAACAGCCCAACGACGGTGCAGCAGTATTTTACCCTCTCACTTTGATTCAGGTGGCCGCACGAAACGGCGCGCTGTCGGCGAACAGCGGTGCGTCGCAGCAGCTGTAGTCTTCTGACGCGCCCACGAAAATTTGCAGACTACAATGTCTGGCGCTCTGACCGTCAGAACGTGGAAAACTTCCTTGTCAGAGCCCTGGAAACCCGGGCATTTCAGTATGACGTGCATCTGTTTCCTGGTCAGGCCAAACCAATTTGACTCTCAGGCATGACAGTGAGTGGTGGAACTGTCAGACGCCAGACGGCCGACTCAGGGCGAAAAATTTCACCTTTGTGACACACGATATGTCTGAGAAGATATGTAGTTCCTCTGTCGGTACAGTTGGAAACTGCCACTGGCTGTTAATCCATCACAAGTTACGACCTGAAGTTCTCCACTAGGGGACGACGAGAAGATGAAGAAGCAAACCCGAAGAGACTTTCAAGACTCGCCACCACTTTCCACAGTGCCTCAGTATGGAACCCAAATGAACAAAAACGAACAGCCCCTGCATAAAGCAATCGAGCTATCCTCCACACATCGAATCTACACTCTTGACTGTTCTGTTAGCCTGGTAGCGAATCCAGACACACTACCAGGTCTCCCATGCTAGGGGAACGAGCACCCACATTGCGTATAGGAACCAATCAGCGACTCAAAATCTCTCGTGTCTGAACAAAGTATATTTTAGATTATGGAGGCATCATTGCCATGTTTTGACAAAAAAATCTATCTAGACGGGATGACAGTCCCTCATTTATGGAGAGATCTGATCTTCCCAGGCTGAGCACTTCCAAATTATGAAAGGAAACTGTTAAGTCTCCAAGTTGAGCCCATGAAAAATATGTTCTTCTCGCTCTCTCAAAGAACCTGGCGACTTCCTGGCTTGAGGGTGGTTACAGTCTTGCCTCCAGTAAACGCGTGCACCAGCTACTGTTTTGTCCCAGCTTCTAATATGAAAATGCACTGAGTTTTATGACCTTCCCACCGTTTGCACAAAAGATCAGTTTATAGCAGTCTCTCTTAAACGGCTTCCTCCTTCCAGCTGGTCGCCTTCTGGATGGACTGCCACCTGTCCCAGAAAACATGTTTTGCGAACTGGCACCCTCGTCTCGGATACTAAGCAGAAGGACGAGAGGGCATCGACCAGAAGTCCCACAGCAGATACGATCCACTGAGCGCTGCTTCCCAGAATCACTCACACAGCCTGGTCACTGCGCTCATCATTTATGGCCACCAATCCATCTATCTCCCTGTTCTCCATCGCTTCCACTACAGCCCCTCGGGCACATTCTCTCTACAGATCACACATACAATTACATTTTGCCCTCAGTTGCCTTCCCAAGGAAAAAGTCATAAACCAGACATACCAAATTTAGTACTGGGGAACACCAAGATCATGACCTAAAATACGAACGTTACTCTGATTAAAAGTGTTATTAAAGTGAGAGATTTGCTTGCCACCTCTCAATGCAATTTCGACTGTAAATTAATGGAAATAGGTAAAATATGAAAACGAAATGTTCGTTCATTCTGTTCATTTACGAGACCCAGAAGGCAGTAGATACTGGGGCCGAGGTTAATGTATCTACCTCTGGAAGGCGTTTCATACAATTGGGCCCTGTCGCCTATTGAAAAAAATTCGAGCGTATGAAATCAGACCAGCTATGTGACTGGACTGAAACGTTTCTTGCGAATAAAACAGAGCATGTCATTCGTTAAAGGATACAAATATTCAAATGTAAAAGTAAATATGGAGTGTCCAGTGGAGTGTTATTTGGCTATTTTTATTCGCAATATACAGGTATTTCCCAGACTTTGAATCATTTGTCTGGGAGAGATATGTCACGTTATGGGAAAAAAGGTTGGTTAGAGACAAAGTGTTCGCTAAAGCTTCCTGGTGACGCTAGGCGTTCTTCAGTATTCACTGGCCCTGGGACGACAAGATTTCACTCCACTAGCAAGGTCTGCTAACCCCGTGTGCTGCGCGCAATCTACCCAAGTAAATAAATAGATTTTTCACATGTGAATCTTAAGAATGAGTGCCTAGATGGAGCAATATGTTGTAGAAGAGAATCAGGAACTTGTAATTTTGCTGGGCCTATCCCATTTCATACGGAGCAGAACATTGGATTGTACACAACACGCAAGGCATACACACGCCACACGGTGCCTGCGCATAACCAAAACGAAAGTACACCTAGCGTCGCCTGGAATCCTCAGCGAAGATTTTGTTTCTAACAAACGTGGTTCCTCATGACGTGTCTATCCCTAAACGTTTGTTGCAAAACTTGGAAACCCATACATCTGGATAACGTCAGAAATTCTATGAGGATGTTCAAAGGTGATGCAGTTGTAAATCAAAATCCTACAGAGTTAGACAATTTTAGTGAAATTCAGGATGACTTGCACAGGATTGACGCTTGATGCAGGGACTGTCAGTTGACACTCAGCATAAAGTAGTGCAACGTATTTCGGATAAATAGGCGGACGGCACCTTTAGCGTATGATTGGAAAATCGCAAGTCACTGACAACATTCAAATGCGTTAAATATTTGTGTGTATTCACTCGGAGTGACCCGAATCGGAACTGAGTCCACCCACCAAAGCGACAGCTGACAGAATATTACTCGTCAGACTTAGGAGAAAACTACTAACCTCTAGTGGGAAAAGCCAAAGAAGAATAAGGAGAACTCTGGACTCTGACTCAGATAGCACTGACGGGGGAAATAAACAATATACAAAGAAGACCAGTGGGTTCCATCTCTTAGTAAACGCGAAAGCGTCACAGAGATGATAATAATACTCCAGTGGAAACCGCTACAAGAAAGGTGTTGAGCGTAACTGTGTGGCCAAAATAGTAAAACTAGAGAGATTCGAGCTCTGACGGAGGCTCACCAGCAATCGTTCTTCGCACGTATCATTCGTGACTGTAACAATCATTGGGGAAAGGACAGTGATACAATAGGAAACCGTATCATACGGTGGTTCGTGGAGTATAAATGTAGCTGTTCATGTAGAAGTAGGTTGAAAGAAGGAGTGGCCGCATGCTCTAAGCCAAAATCACATAAAACAATGGGTGCCAATATGTGTATATCTGCTTGCTAGTCATGAATTGGCTCGTTAACACCACCGCCAATTCTTGTCCTCTATCGTTACTGTTGACAGTGTTGAAAGTCTTTTCAACCATGAGGTCCTTAGGGACGGAGCACAAACTCCAAATGGGACAGAATGGGAAAGGAAATCGGGTGTGTCTCTCCAAAAGGTCCACCTCCCACCATTTCCCTTAATCAATTTAGGGAAACCACCGACATTCTAAACAGAGATAGCCAGAAGAGGATTTGGAACACTGTCCTCCAGAATGCTAGTCCAGTGTGCTGGCTACTTCCCAGTCTTGCTCGACCTTTAGATATCAGGTGAGTAATGCTGGTGACTAATGCTTATGTCGTTACTGCCATAGCGTTGTGCAGTCGAAATCTGAGCAGCAGACACTCTTATACAGGACCATAGGTTCACGACTGGGCATTCAGTGACTCAGAAATGGTAACTGACTCACAGTAAATAAATTTTGTTTAAATATATGTTTTCCCTACGCAAGAAGCATTTTTAGGTCGACAAGATTCCTCACAAAGCACGTTTTGTATGTTGGTATTCCGGTTACTGTGGATTTATTTATCGCTTGTCATTTTTTTGTAGTTCACTGTTGCTATTTGAGTTTACGTATTGTTGTTTTGTCATTCTGAGATAGTGAGTGGAGCTGTGGATGCTAGAATATGGAATGCCAACTGGAGAAATCTGACATCTCCGAGATATTCTTCTGAGTTCATTAGAGGGGAGACAGCAACGGAGGCAGCCAGAACGATTTGCGCTGTGTATGGGGATAATGCCATTGGACGGAGCAGGGTAAGAAAATTGTTTTCTCGTTTAAAGCAGTGACTCGCCACGTTCAGCAAGACTATCGGAGTTTGATGAAGACCGTGTAAGCGCATTAATCCACCCCAGTGTAGTCGAGAACTGCCAGATGTGATGAACTGTGATCATTCAACCATCATGCGACATTTGCATGGTAAGGCGAAGATCCAAAAATCGGGTTCATGGGTACCGCATGCTCTAAGCCAAAATCACATAAAACAATGGGTGCCAATATGTGTATATCTGCTTGCTAGTCATGAATTGGCTCGTTAACACCACCGCCAATTCTTGTCCTCTATCGTTACTGTTGACGATAAATTGTATCTTTATGCTAGATAAGGAAAAGAAAGGAATGGTTTAGCCCAAACAAAGCAGCAATTCACCGTACAAGGACCAGAGCGCTTTCACAAAAGACAGTATTGCTTCTGGTGGAACAGCGACAGTGTGGTGTGCTATGAATTGCTTCCCCGAGGTGTAACCATCACTGCTGACATTTACTGTCAAACAACTGAGGCGTCATGTAGGGACAGTCCAAGAACAACGACCTGGAAGACTGCTTGAAGTGACGTCACTCCACGATAACGCCCGCCTACATTCTGCTAGACTGACAAAAAACACTACAGAGGAGTTGGACTGGGTAGTCATTCCGTACCCACCATACTCAGCTGATCTTACAGCTTCAGCTTTTTACCTTTTCTGCTATCTATCGAGCAACTTCCAAGGATCTTCCTCTCCGGATGGAAGTCGTGCTCCAATCATAGCTCGACGAGGTCTTCGCCTCAAACCACGTGATTTCTGCAGTCGCAGGCTCTAAAAGTTACCACAGCGTTGCTAGACTGTTTTAAATTGTGAAGAGGAATATATTATTGACGACTAAAGTGTCTTTTATGTGTACCTGTTCAGTTAATTAAACTTATCAATAAACACTACGAACTTATGCACCAAACCACAAATTTGAAACTAGTTCCAGAGAAATAAAAACTTCTAGCAGCTTGTTTTGGTTATTTACAACATGTGATTTTATTACTACTTTCTCATCAAACTAACGTTTAATGAAGTTTGTGGACGGCCATACACAGTTTGAAATTAAAACTGTAATCACTCTATGCACGAGACAGAGCCAACGTGGTTACATCATACTATCATATGCGATCTTTCCATCCATAGTCAAAGAAATTAATCAAAACCTGATTGGAACTCATCTCACATGTCAGAACTTCATAACAGCAAGCTCCAGTCGCGCTCCTCAGCTGGACTCTGGCTATGTGGACAGTGATTAGTGCTGAAGCAGTAGGCGCTGTTTGAATGGCGTACATGTCTTCTGAGCTTCCGCATTTCTTTTAAAGTCTGGTGCTTCTCTGTCATATGTAGATCATACTGATGTTACTTTAAGCCTATTTCTTTCATTTTCTGATATACTGCATGACGCATGTGTATGCGTTTCATATGACCCTTGTAGTTGTGACGGAGATTTCCCAAACCACATACTAAAGCACAGTATTTTCACTGATAAATAATATATGTAATGATGGTTTGTGTAATACATACAATACAGTTTTTTAATTTATACAACTGTAAACAAATTCCATGTATTCTGTAAATATGTTGCATGTTCTAGGAAACATAAATGTTTGTATCCCATTTGTGTGCGATTACCTCGTAATGCATATGAAAAAGAGAATGCTTTGGTCCAGTAGGAGAAATGGAGCTGAACAGGTGACGATGGTATGAGAAAGAACAAAGACGAATGTAATGAAGGTGACAGACTACTAGCGGAAAAATAAATTGCATACTGTTAAAAGAAGCTTTTTTTAATTTTTAATTTTTCTTAATTTTTTTTTTTTTTTGTTTTTTCAATTATTATTATTTTTTTGTACTAACGAATGTGCGGTGAAACGTAGAAATTAAAGGCGGAATGATGATAAGAGTTATCTGATGCTGGGACGCAGCAGTGTAAAGACGGACAGGTGAAACATGTCAGATTATTAGTGGTAAGGAGATATTTTGAGAAGGAAGACAATTTTCGTTGCAGTAGCACTTTTAGAGAGCAGGGTTTTGCGAAATGGACAGGTGGCCAGCAAATAATCACAACAGACTTGTTACAGCGAATTTTTATTATTTTAAGTAGGGACATCGAATCTGAAATTATCAACGAAGAAAAAGAGACCAGGAAAGAAGATCACATGAGAGTAGGACAACAGAAGGTTATCAAGTTGAAAAGACATGGAAAGTACGAGAAGGGACGAGCAGTCATCACACAATGTAAGTATAAGCTGCACAGACTGTGTACAAAATAGATAATGACGTCGTTCTGAACAGGAAAAGAGAAAAGACTGAATTATAGCGGATTGAATCATGGCGGTAGTGTGGACTGTGTAACAAAAGTGACTGTTGTCGAACTTTTGTACCGCGCGGGATTAGTCGAGAGGTCTCAGACGCTGCACTCATGGACTGTGCGGCTGGTCCCGGCAAAGGTTCGAGTCCTCCCTCTAGCATGGGTGTGTGTGTTTGTCCTTAGGATAGTTTAGATTAAGTATTGTGTAAGCTTAGGGACTGGTGACCTTAGCAGTTAAGTCCTATAAGATTTCACACACACTTTTTGAACGTTTTTGCTTGAGAAAGTGGACAAGGAACAGAGGAAACTATCATCGAAGTGAGGTTATGTACTAACTGGTTAAGTAGAGGCATTTGTCTCGTGTTGAATCGCTGTGGTGAAACAGTAGCAAGTTTAAGTGGCAGCATTCCGTTGTGTTTGTTATTGATAGTGACAGCAAGTAGTCATTCAAGCACACTCCAGCAATATTTGAGCATTGAAAGTTGTACACTGGGTTTGTTTTGGCATCCAGTAGGCCAGTCACTCCATCAGTGCATTAGCAGAGTAGCGGGAGAATGGTTTTCTACAGAGAATGAGTCCTTCACTCGGCAGTGGAGTACGTGCTGGTTTGAAACTTTGTGGCAGATTAAACTGGGTGCCAGGGTGGGATTCTAACCTGGAGCCTACACATGTGCCCCCACATACAGCTTCAAATTTGCCAGTTCAAATGGTTCAAATGGCTCTGAGCACTATGGGACTTAACATCTATGGTCATCAGTCCCCTAGAACTTAGAACTACTTAAACCTAACTAACCTAAGGACAGCACACAACACCCAGCCATCACGAGGCAGAGAAAATCCCTGACCCCGCCGGGAATCGAACCCGGAATCTGCCAGTACTTGCCTCATACCTTCTAAACGTCAGAGAAGCTCTGCTGCATGCTTTGGCAGACTAGCGCTTATGACAGAAGGAATATCTCATAAGCATTACTACTGGGAGAATGTTTCGCTCGGTAGCGGAGATTTCTTTTAATTTATTTGTTTGTATGTTATAGCGTCCCAACCCGACGCACCTTACGTCAAACTAATAACATTTCGAATATCTAATGGGGCAAAATGTTTGCCATGGACGCAACAAAAACGCCACAACACGACAAAATGCAAATAAGTATAGAACATGGATTCACGTTTTGTGTTACGACTAGGTCGCTAGTAACTATAAATAATGGAAGCTTTACAAAATGAATTATACGTAACTATTGGACAACATAAATTGTGAAATAAAAGAGCAAAATATAATTTACAATGGGCAATATTACAATCACAACGTTACAATTTAGAATATTACAAAACATTGTTTACAATGATGTGTGACCGGCAATATACATAAATAAGTGAGAACAATTATTAAAAGCGGGGCATGCCATTGAAATTATACGTGGATAATTGACGAATGAGTTGTTTGGCGGAGGAAGGAAGGTTGGCACGAAGGCTTACAGTTATGGATCGCATCTTCTCTGGAACAGATTTTGTTTGTAAGTCATTGTGAATCGAAGTATTCCCAACAAAGCATGGAGCATTTAATATTGTGTGCAATGCCTCATTTTGAACAACCTGAAGCTTTTAGAGATTCGTAGACGCCGAACGGGCAATGGCCTTCCCACAGTGGTAACACCGGTTCCCGTCATATCACCGAAATTAAGGGCTGTCGGGCTGGTCTAGCACTTGGATGGGTGACAATCCTGTCTGCCGAGAGCTGTTGGTTAGCGGGGTGCACTCAGCCTTTGTTTGTAACTAAGGAGCTACTTGATTGAGAAGTAGCGGCTCCGGACTCGTAAACTGACGTACGGCCGGGAGAGCGGTGTGCTGCCCACATACCCCTCCATATCCGCATACAGTGAAACCTGTGGGATGAGGATGACACGGCGGCCGGTCGGTACCGATGGGCCTTCCAAGGAGTGTTCGGACGGAGTTTAGTTTAGGTTTTAGACACCGAATGACACCGTGTGTGGGGACAGGCGTACAACATATTACCAATTTTATAGTGTTTGACTCTTTATCCTGTTTAGAACAGACCTTCTTTTTGTTAAGGGATGCAAGGCGGGTAATACACTCTGTGCTTTGTTGGCGACGTCGGTTACACAGGATGTTCGGAAATGTCCGTTACAAACTTCTAGAACGTGTAGACTGGAGTGAGTACATCATATTTCGAATAGGAAGCCATGTCCGGAAACGTAACTTAACCCTGCTACAGTCGTCTGGAGAAATGTTTGCTCGGTAGATATGTAATAGGGTAGTCACCGTAGGGATGGTAATGGAAGAGCTGCTCGTCCCCTTTATCAAGATCGTTATCCACAACGTCCGATTTCATAGCCAAAATTACGCAATGTCTCTGAGAAAGGAGTGTCTTCACCGACAGCAGACGAGACTGTGGTGTTTGGTTTGTGGGGTGCTCAACTGCTCGGTCATCAGCACACGTACAAAGTCCCAATATTTTACAAAGTCCAATTTTTAAGCATGCCAATCGAGCCACTGTCATGAATGATGATGATGATGATGATGATGATGATGAAATGATGAGGACAACACAAACACCCAGTCCCCGGGCAGAGAAAATCCCCAACTCGGCCGGGAATCTAACCCGAGAGTCCGTGATTCAGAGGCAGCAAGGCTAGCCACTAGACCACGATCTTCGGACACTCCAAGGAGACGTCATAAACCCGAACTGGAAGACGCCGTATTGCATGACGTTTCCTTACTCACTGAAGTTGTAAAACAAGTGATGTACTGGGCAAAGCCTAATAAATTATCTGTAAAAGTGGTCACGTTACCAACATGTTTACACATTATGGTTGTAGCACCGGAAGAGTACGTTTCCTAATCATAATATTACGTACTCACTCCCCTCTGTAAGTCCCAGAAGTTTGTAACGGGAATTTCCGAACACCCTGTATGTTTCTTAAAGGTAAGACGTTTATCGAAGTGAGCTCTAAGACGAGAATTTCACTCTGAAGCGGAGTGTGCGCTGATATGAAACTTCCTGGCAGATTAAAACTGTGTGCTGAACCGAGAGTCGATCTCGGGACCTTTGCCTTTCGCGGGCAAGTGCTCTACCAACTTTTCTCTTTTTTTTTCTGATCCATTTTGTTCCTTATTGTTCGTTGCATTTTTGTGGGGCGGACGTTCCATGATATCTGTACAAGGTCAGTGTTGATCCGTTTACTCAGTTTTTTTTGTTACACAGGGCAGCTAACACTCTGACCGAACACGCTGAACTACCGTACCGGCAACTGAGCTACCCGAACACGACTCACGCCCCGTCCTCACAGCTTTACTTCTGCCAGTACCTCGTCTCCAACCTTCCAAACTTTACAGAAGCTCTCCTGCGAACTTTGCAGAATTAGCACTCCTGAAAGAAAGGATATTGCGGAGACATGGCTTAGCCACAGCCGGAGGATGTTTCCAGATTGAGATTTTCACTCTGCAGCGGAATGTGCGCTGATATGAAACTTCCTGGTAGATTAAAGCTGTGTGCCGGACCGAGACTCGAGCTCGGGACCTTTGCCTTTCGCGTGCAAGTGCTCTACCGCCTGAGCTACCCAAGCATGACTCACGCCCCTTCCTCACAGCTTGGCAGAGCACTTGCCCGCGAAAGGCAAAGGTGCCGAGTTAGAGTCTCGGTCCGGCACACAGTTTTAATCTGTCAGGAAGTTTCGAGCTCTAACAAGGGAACCTCCCCATCGCACCCCCCTCAGATTTAGTTATAAGTTGGCACAGTGGATAGGCATTGAAAAACTGAACACAGATCAATCCAGAAAACCGGAAGAAGTTGTATGTAACTATGAAAAAAAAAGCAAAATATACAAACCGAGTAGTCCATGTGCAACATAAGCAATACAAGGACAATGCTAGATCGAGAGTGCCTTCGTCCTGTGGTTAGCGTGGACAGCTGCGGACCGAGAGGTCCTTAGTTCAAGTCTTCCCTCGACTGAAAATTTTACTTTCTTTATTTTCGCAAAGTTATGATCTGTCCGTACGTTCATTGACGTCTCTGTTCACTGTAACACGTTTAGTGTCTGTGTTTTGCGACCGCACCGCAAAACCGTGCGATGAGTAGACGAAATGACGTGCCTCGGCAATGGGAACCAAAACATTTGATCGCAAGGTCATAGGTCAATCGATTCCTCCACAGGAAAACACGTCTGATATATTCTATACGACACTGGTGACGGCATGTGCGTCACATGACAGAAATATGTTGTCGACCCACCTAACTTGTACACTTGGCAAATGGGTAAAAAGATTCTTCTACCTTGCCCGATTTAGGTTTTCTTGTCGATGTGATAATCACTCCCAAAAAAGTGATCGCATCGGACGGACGGACAGATAATAATTGTCTGAAAACAAAAAATTAAAACTTTTCACCCGAGGGAAGTCTTGAACCAAGGACCTTTCGTTCCGCAGCTGCTCACGCTAACCACGGGACCACGGCGCTCCTGAGCGCACATTGTCCTCGATGTTGCCTATCTTCTGATGGACTACTCAGTTTGTATATTTTGCTTATTTTTTTTCATAGTTCCATACAACTTCTTCCTGTTTTCTCAATTGATCTGTGTTCAGTTTTTCAAGGCCTATCCACTGTGTCAACTTATAACTAAATCTGAGAGAGGTGCGATGGGGAGGTTCACTTGTAAGATATTTGGCAGAGCCAGTCCAAGGAATACTTCCACTGAATAGCAGAAACAGGGTATGTAAAACCTTTGTATAAAACGTGGCTTGACATTTACCCATATTCCTCTTGACCGGCAGCGGAGTGTGCGTTGCTTTCAAATTTGCCCGTAGTTCATCCGGTGGTGCTGGTGGTCCCTGCGCGTGGCCGTACAAAGTGCCGGGCCGGGGTCGAGCTTATTGCCGCGGCCATCCCCGCGAGCGGCGGCGGCGCCCGAGTAATTCTG
This sequence comes from Schistocerca serialis cubense, assembly GCF_023864345.2. Classification (NCBI taxonomy): domain Eukaryota; kingdom Metazoa; phylum Arthropoda; class Insecta; order Orthoptera; family Acrididae; genus Schistocerca; species Schistocerca serialis. Next base: position 269,962,889 of record NC_064643.1, read on the forward strand.
AGGCCGGCCCGGGCAGCGCAGCCGCGGTGCGGTCGGCCTCGTTAAGCGGCCCTGCGCTGCCGCTGTCCGCTTTACGGCGCTTTTAACGGCGTCCGCGCCGGCCGGCCGCTCGTAACGCCGGTCCGCGGCCATCATAACCGCCGCGCCGCGCCGCGCAGCCCCGTCAGCAGACAGCAGTCAGCAGTCCGGCCTAACGCCCTGCCCGCCTCTTTATGTGACCTGGACGCCGGCGCTCATACCGTTAAGCTCCCTGGTGATTTCTCGCAGAGCACTTCTCCATATCTGGAAGAGCCGGCCGTGACCCGGCGAAGGCGTACGTCCGAGTTCTGCAAACTCCTGGTAACTAGGAAAGGGAGAAAGTACATATTTTTTCTTTATTCTTGTTTCATCCCACTTGCTCCATAAGCGCGAGGGGTGGGCGGTAAACTCAACTCGCTGATCAGCCATACAATTACTTGTACACGAGACGAAAAACAATGTACGGGGTCAGGTTACCCTCCATTCGGAGGCTGTTGCACGCAGCGACTGTTATTTTTATTGTAAATAACAGATTTCTGCTATCAGTCGTCTTTTGGAATTTTTATTGGCAGATCTAGATTTCAGCTAGAAACTACCCATTCTCAATGCACTATCATTTTTGCTCAACGTATGTAGTGCCTGTTGGTCGGGCTTTGTTCAAAGTTCATTGAATACATTGCATTACATACATTGAGCAAAAATGATAGTGCATTGAGAATGGTTAGTTTCTAGCGGAAATTTAGATCTGCCAATAAAAATTCCAAAGGTCAACTGGTAGCTGAAATCTGTTATTTACAAGTAAATGTACGGGGTGTTTCACAGTTCATATTACACGCTCCTGGAGGCTGTGGAGGGGGCTTAGTAGGTCGAGTTTTACGTAGGACCATATCCGGAAACGTCATCCAACGACGCTACAGAGCGTCGAAGTTATTGGCGCAAGAGCCTGTAAATATATTTAAATACACGGTGATTCAGTGACGATCTTACAAACTTTCAAGGAGCATGGGGAATGATAAGTATATCAGTTAGAGGTAAAATTCGTGAATGAAAGATTCGGAAGATACAAGAAAAACCATTCCGATACCTCTGACTGTGCAACACGTATATTGGTACTGTTGTTGCTAAGACTCTAGGAGTGTGTAACATGTATTGTGATACTCCTTGTATATGACGATCTCTGTTACGAAATAATGTAAATACTGATTGTGTCAGTTACTAAGTTGTAACGGCATAGCGCCTTTGTTTTATTACGCTAGCCACGAACGATAAAAAACTGTTTTCAGTTATGTCATGTATGGCTGTTTTCATTTTAAGAAAGATTTTAACAATGTGTGAAGCCGTAATGGAACCAACACTGATCAAGAATATTTTATGATCTGAAGATGGCTAAATTGTTGGCCGAAACTAGTAAGCAATCCAAATCAGAAGATTTCATGTGCATTCTTGATTTCATGCGCTTTGAGTCCCTAACACAAATTTAAAAAATGCATGGGGGTTAATTATATAAATATCAAATGTAAATACTTTTAATTTTCAGTCGCCGTATGTCCGATTACGCAGTCTCGTAAACGGTTGGCCCTGACTAGTTTTAGTACGCAAACTGACTGCATAGAATAACAACAAAGAATGAAAGAAAATTTCCGTTAACACAATTAATTAAGTCCCCAGCAACTATAAAACGTACGAAACCAAAGCACAAGTGTAACTGTTCTGCGTGTGGAAGTGTGATTCAACGTACACACCTGGAAAGGTTCTTCTTCAATAAGACAATAAATTTTAAATACCATTTATACTGAAGTAATTAAAAAAAATAGAAATACCATAATTGCGCAAGAAAACCAGAATTACACTCTAATACAAGAACACGAGCCAGATGCTTTGTTGACTGAACCTGTGACGAGGCATTGTTTAAGACATAATGAAAAAAAAGGAATTTTTTTTACCTTCATATACGAGGGCCGTTCAGAAAGTAACCTCCGGTTGATTTAAAAAAATACACCAAGTTAAATAAAAATATTTTAATATATACAACTACATCTTTGCACTATTTTTCTACATAGTCTCCATAGCAATTGAGGCACTTATCGTATCTCTTCACAAGCTTTGAAATTCCTTCTGCATAAAAATCACCCGCTTGTGCCTGGAGCCAGCCTGTGACCGCATCTTTGAGCTCTTCGTCGTCATCAAACCGCTGTGACCCGAGCCATTTCTTCAAATGCATGAAGAGGTGATAATCACTTGGCGCCAGGTCTGGGCTGTAAGGTGGAATGTTGATAACGTCCCACTTGAAGGACTCAAGAAGGGCCGTTGTTCTGCGAGCAGAGTGAGGACGGGCGTTATCGTGCAAAAAAACGATACCGGAAGTCAGCATACCACGGCGTTTGTTCTGTATAGCCCGTCGTGACTTTTTTATTGTTTCACAGTACACGTCTTGATTAATGGTCGTACCACGTTCCATGAATTCAACCAACAACACCCCTTTGGCATCCCAAAACACCGTTGCCATCAGTTTTCTGGCAGAAAAATCTTGCGAGGCTTTTCTTGGTTTGGTAGGCGAATTTGAATGTGCCCACATCTTTGATTGTTCTTTTGTCTCAGGGTTCACGTACTTAATCCAGGTTTCGTCACCGGTCACGATTCTGCTTAACAATGGTTCTCCTTCGTCCTCATAACGTGACAGAAAGTCTAAAGCAGAGACCATTCTTTGAGTTTTGTGGTGGTCGGTAAGAATTTTGGGCACCCATCGTGCACAGAACTTACGGTAACCCAATCTTGTTATCACCATCTCGTACAAGAGAGTCTTAGAAATCTGTGGAAAACCAGTAGACAACTCCGACATTGAGAAACGTCGATTTTCACGAACTTTTGCATCAACTGTCTGAACGAGTTCGTCAGTCACCAATGAATGTCTACCACTCCTCTCTTCATCATGAACGTTTTCTCGTCCACTTTTAAATAAACGTACCCATTCACAGACAACTCCTTCACTCATAACTCTTGGTCTGTACACGGCACAAAGCTCACGATGAATAGCTGCTGCAGAATATCCTTTGGCTGTAAAAAACCTTATGACAGCACGCACTTCACATTTGGCGGGGTTTTCTATTGCAGCACACATTTCAAACTGCCACAAAAAGTAAACTAGCGCAGGTACGACGTTCACTCGACCACGGCTTGATGCCGACTGACCTGTTGAGTGCGTGAACGCACAGATGGCGTCGCTACTCCCCCCACAACCCGCACTGTGACCAATCGGAGGTTACTTTCTGAACCGCCCTCGTATATTGACGAAAAGCACTCTGATCATTACAATATCTCCATTCGAACAACATCTGCTATCTAGCCCATCAAACAACTGCATACAACATGGCCTCAAATATTACAGGTATCAACATCCTCTCTCCATAGCACTAACTACCACCACATCTCAACAACGACCGACTACTGCTACTTCTCAACAAGCACTGCCCACTGCCACATCTCGACAAGCACTGCCAGTGGAGGCGGCCGAATAAAACTCTTTGGCGCAATCTCTGGCGCTGTGGCTCAGTGTAGCCACCTTTCAAAAATGTGCAAAAGATCGTATACGTCCACGATGACTTTCCACAAACTTAAGAAAACAAATACAGAAGTTGAGGATTTCGTGGCCAGTAGTTTGCGTATTACCTGTTTGACAATGCTAGACAGTTGTGCTGGTGGGACGTCAATTAAATCGTTGAGTGAACGTCGGCCTCCGATCACAACGCAAAAGACAATCTCTGTTGCGATCTGTGGCCGACGTTCGTTCAACGATTTACGTGACGTTCCACCAGCACAACTGGCTAGCGTTGTCAAACAATCACCCATCGCCACCAGCAGAAGCAAAACGTCAATACATTAAAAGGTGGGAACATTTATTTCAGATTGAAAGTCTGGTTTTACCGTTTCACCGTTTTGGGGCATTATCAGATTGTATAAAAGTAACTCGATATAGAACCCATGCGTCATAGACAAAATGTGAGCCGGCCGCGGTGGTCCAGCGGTTCTGGCGCTGCAGTCCGGAACCGCGGGACTGCTACGGTCGCAGGTTCGAATCCTGCCTCGGGCATGGGTGTGTGTGATGTCCTTAGGTTAGTTAGGTTTAAGTAGTTCTAAGTTCTAGGGGACTTATGACCTAAGATGTTGAGTCCCATAGTGCTCAGAGCCATTTGAACCATTTGAACAAAATGTGAGAAGGATGTCAATCACACCAGTAAACTTCACCAGCACAGTGCAGGACAAAGCATGCAGAAGTAGACTGAGCAGCCAAATCACTGTGACCACTGCTCACACCGACATTGGATGCTGCCTGGTGACGTTGCGGGCATGTGACTCAGTGACGAAAGTATGTAAGGGGAGAAGACACCGACAGGAGATCACCCTGGAGAAGATATGGGCTGCAAATGGGCAAATCCACTGAGACAAGCAACTTTGACAAAGTGCGGATTATTATTACACAGAGCCTGTGAACGGGTTTCTCGAATATGGTGAAGCAGGTCAAATGTTCTCATGTTACTGTCGTGTGCAGCTACAGAAAGGAGTAGGACAGTGAAACTCCCATTAGGTTCTAGATGGTTGGAGGTCAACGACTCTTCACGGAACGAGCGGTTCGGTGGCTTATCTGCCCTGTTAAGTAGCATATATGGTGTTCTGTGGCATCTCTGTCGATAGGGCATTATGCTGGTTTACGTACAAGTGTTTAGGAGCACATTGTTCATCATACACTGTTGAACATGGAGCTCTGTAGCAGACCACGTCTACGTGTTTATATGTTGACGCAACTACATCGTCAAACAGGACTGCAGTGGGCACGGGACCATCGGGATTTGACCATCGATCAATGGAAACGTGTCGGCTCTGTGGGTGAATCACATTTTTACTTCACTAGGTCGATGGTCGTCTCCACAAACGCCGCCATCGAGATGAACGGTGGCTCGAAAAGTGTTGCGCGTCATGACCGCAAGGTGGTGGGAACAGTATAGTGGTTCAAATGGCTCTGAGCACTATGGGACTTAACTGCTGAGGTCATCAGTCCCCTAGACTTAGAACTACTTAAACCTAACTATCCTAAGGACATCACACACATCCATGCCCAAGGCAGGATTCGAACCTGAGACCATAGCAGCAGCGCGGTTCCGGACTGAAACGCCTAGAACCGCTCGGCCACAACGGCCGGCTCTCCTGAGCTTGTATGGGACCTGTGGTACTAACCGAAGACTGCGACATGCTTGATGGCTTTCCCCAAGGCGATGTCATCTTTCAGCAGAATAATTGTCCGTGTCTCGGAGCCAGAACCGTGCTACAGTGATTTGAGAAGCATTATAGAGAACTCTTGTTGATGTCTCGGTGGCTAAATTCGTCTGGTGTAAATCCTGTGGAACCACCTGGGTCGGTATCGAGTGCCATCACCGCGTTCGCAAACCAGCGACCCGCTATTTACGGGAGTTACATGACCTGTGCGTATACAACTAATGCCACATACCTCCACAAACCTACCAACAAACTGTTGGACCCCTGATACGCAGAATCAGTGATGTATTTCGTTCCAAAGACGGACAAACAAGCGATTAGGAAGGTGGTCATGTTTCGGCTCATCAGTGTATAAATGCGGTGTCAGCTCCACAAGGAACAACGGGTTCGTTTAGCGCTCACACAGGTATCACTAAAACGCTAAACGGAACTGTTGTGCCGCGATCAGCTGATACCGCGTTTGCACTGCTGTAAGACTGGTCCCATGCGGTGCTGCAATGGCGAAGTCTGCTGGCCTGATTAACGTTCGCTTCTCATTCTGTATGAGTCCATGACGGTTCGGTTTTACATTCAGTTACTTTTACACTCCCCAGGCGGAGAAAACCCCAATCCGGCCGGGAATCGAACCAGGAACCCCGTGATCAAGAGGTAGCACTAGACCACGAGCTTCGGACTAATGCCCACTGTTAAGCTTGCAATAAACACCATTCGGTATTGTCTCGGATATGTTTTTTACGCGAATGTTTGCCGTACATTAGCAGTGATACACGCCAGCATGTACAGGTTTATTGACGAAGGCCGATATGCAGCTCATATAAGGTTCACTGAATGCAAGGGAAGAGCGATACAACGACGTTTTGCTTACCTGTTTGCAAAAGAAGATTAGTCTTTAAAGTCCCATCGACATCGAGGTCATTAGAGACGGAGCACAAGTTCGGAATGTTTCAAGGATGGGAAAGGAAATCGGCTGCGACTTTCCAAGGGAACCATCCAAGCATTTGCTTGGGGCGAGTTCAGGAAATCACGGAAAACCTATTTACGGATGGCAGGACATGGGTACGAATCATCGTCATCCCGAATGCGAGTGCAGTGTAGGAACCATTGCCCCACCGCGGTCGGTAATAGCTGTTCCCGTAGCGGCGGCAATCACAACACAGTGCTTTAGCATTTCAGGGTTGTTGCATTATTCTGTGTTTTGTGTTGCCCATTCTGTTGTTTGCGTAATACTGATTTTTTCACTGCTGTGGAGGTATATTCGCTGAAAGGAAGGTAACCGAGTAACAAAATTAGTCTTATATCATTTTTGCTAAGTAGTGCTCCACAACTGTAATACGATCAATGAAAGACATATTAACCGGCCGCTGTGGCCGAGCGGTTCTAGGCGCTTCAGTCCGGAACTACGCTGCTGCTACGGTCGCAGGTTCGAATCCTGCCTCGGGCATGGATGTGTGTGATGTCCTTAGGTTAGTTAGGTTTAAGTAGTTGTAAGTCTAGGGGACTGATGACCTCAGATGTTAAGTCCCATAGTGCTTAGATCCAAAGACATATTCATGTGTACCATCAACTGTTGCATAAACAGCTTTTTTATATTTTTGCAGCAGCAGATGGTGTACGCATATGTATCTTTTATTAACGTTACATTGTCACTCATACGAGAGCCACCGCAGACTGACCCGTGCCGTCTCGTTCTGTGTTTTACATCTTTGCCTGCTGGAGCGATCCGTCTTTGTCTAGTCGCCAGGTGGCACTTCGATCGTCTGTTAGGTGAGTCTTTGGTTGTAGTTTCTTGGAGCGGCTTTTGACCAGACGGGCAGGCAGTCTGTCGCAGTTGGGGAGAGAGAGACAGGAAGAAAATGAAACGTACGGTGTGCCGTTCACGGAGCTTACGGGCCACGATTGCCTAAGCAGCCGTTCGTCAATAAAGTTGTATTGGTCGGAAACACTTGGGTCTAATGTTGACGCAGACGGTTCACTCTGGATTAAGTAGGCATAGCTGCTGATGTGGGCGTCGGAGTGCTTTTCATTTTCTGAGGTCGGTTGCTACGAGATAGAAACCCCCTTTGGCCGTAAGGTACTCGTTATTTGATTGACTAATGTGCTCCCGTGTTGAAGTTGCACCCGTCGAACTGCCTGTGGTTCTCTATACTCTTTCTCAAGTGTTAAATTTACCTTGTGGTGGCTCTGTTTGAAATTATTTGAGTGGCATTTTATTAAAAAAATTTCCTTTAATTGTAACTTTTACAGTGCCTGCTTATCTTGACATTATTGCCTGAAATTGATTGTGTCATATGTTCTAGGCCACCACATGTATTAGTGACCACTGAGGTCGAGATTTTGTCTTATTTGTTTGGAGGTTGTTGCTTCCCTGACTGATGTAGCTACTACAAAATTGCCTGCGGAGGTGGTAAGCAAACGCTAGTGCCCCAGTGAATCTTGGATTATTTGGGTAATTAAGTGTCGTAACTCTTTTGAGATTTTACCCCTATTCATTGTTTTAAATACGAGTATAATACTATTGGCTCACATGGCTCTGAGCACTGAGGTAACAGCTGAGGTCATTAGTCCCCTAGAACTTAGAACTACTTAAACCTAACTAACCTAAGCACATCACACACATCCATCCATGAGGCAGGATTCGAACCTGCGACCGTAGCGGTTGCGTGGTTCCAGACTGTAGCGCCTAGAGCCGCTCGGCTACTCTAGCCGGCCAATACTATTGCCTAATTGCCTTTTAAGTCACTTAAGTTAATGTTAGAATAATCTCTGATTTCTTGGATATTACATTAACTTGCAATATTTTATTGTAAGATTAACCGGTTAATCCTTTTAGTAATTCTTACTGTAATATTCTTGTTGTAATAGTTAAGGTTTGGGTGGGGCTTGGGGTCACGCTCACACTGAGTTTCTTGTTTTGGTCTGAGAATTTTCATATGTTCTGTGATTATTATGCATGATTATATGTTTGCTTGCTTGCTCTCGGTTTTCCGAGCTGTTTGTAGAGTTTGGAGGAGTTGCCCCGAGGTGTTACCTGTTATCCGCCGGTTCATAGAGCGTAGTATGTCCACGTCGGCGGTGTACGTGTGTGTGAGGGGCGCGCCGCTTCCTGCCTCACCGTAGCCTCTGAGACGCTGCGGCCTCCTGGCTTCCTACGGCATCCCTTGTAAGTTGCGTTTCTGTCTCGTAGCAATTGGCTGTTAATTTAACCAGTATTTCCCATTATTCTAAACCATCCTATTCAGTCCTGGCCTGCTGTACTTCCATATTTTCCCTGTTTGAAGTTTGGTTTTAATGTAAAAGTTTTACACAACTGGCCAATAAAATTGCTACACCAAGAAGAAAAGCAGATGATAAACGGATATTCGTTGGACAAATATATTATACTAGAACTGGCATGTGATTACAATTTCACGCAATTTCGGTGTATAGATCCTGAGAAATCAGTACCCAGAACAACCATCTCTGGCCGTAATAACGGCCTTGATACGCCTGGGCATTGAGTTAAACAGAGCTTGGATGGCGTGTACAGGTACAGCTGCCCATGCAGCTTCAACACGATACCACAACTCATGAAGAGTAGTGACTGGCGTATTGTGACGAGCCAGTTGCTCGGCCACCATTGACCAGACGTTTTCAATTAATGACAGATCTGGAGAATGTGCTAGCCATGGCAGCAGTCGCACATTTTCTGTATCCAGAAAGGCCCGTACAGGACCTGCAACATGCGGTCGTGCATTATCTCACTGAAATGTAGGGTTTCAAAGGGATCGAATGAAGGGTAGAACTACGGGTCGTAACACATCTGAAATGTGTCCACTGTTCAAAGTGCCGTCAATGAGAACAATAGGTGACCGAGACGTGTAACCAATGGCACCCTATACCATCACGCCGGGTGATATGCCAGTATGGCGATGACGAATACACGCTTCCAATGTGCGTTCACCGCGATGTAGCCAAACACAAATGCGACCATCATGATGCTGTAAACAGAACCGAAAAAAATTACGTTTTGCCATTAGTGCACCCAGGTCCGTCGCTGAGTACACCATCGCAGGCGCTCCTGTCTGTGATGCAGCGTCAAGCGAAACCACAGCCATGGTCTCCGAACTGATAGTCCATGCTGCTGCATACGTCGTCGATCTCTTCGTGCAGATGGTTGTTGTCTTGCAAACGTCCCCATCTGTTGACTCAGGGATCGAGACGTGGCTGCACAATCCGTTACAGCCATGGGGATAAGATGCCTGTCATCTCGATTGCTAGTGATACGAGGCCGTTGGGATCCAGCACAGCGTCCCGTATTACCCTCCTCAACCCACCGATTCCATATTCTGCTAACAGTCATTGGATCTCGACCAACGCGAGCAGCAATGTCACGATACGGTAAACCGCAATCGCGATTGGCTACAATCCGACCTTTATCAAAGTCGGAAACGTGATGGTACGCATTTTACCTCCTTACACTGGGAATCACAACAACGTTTCATCAGGCAACGCCGGTCAACTGCTGTTTGTGTATGAGAAATCGGTTTCTGAAGTCAGCACGTTGTATGTGTCGCCACCGGCGCCAACCTTGCGTGAATGCTCTGGAAAGCTAATCATTTGCATATCACAGCAACTTCTTCCTGTCAGTTAAATTTCGCATCTGTAGCACGTCATCTTCGTGGTGTAGCAATTTTAATGGCCAGTAGTCTAATATTGGTATAATGCTTCAATTTTTAAATGGTATTTTATTATTTTTCCACATCAGTATCTTGATCACGCTTAAAGGGATTCCCTGACTGATCAAATGTTGGATATCTCTGTCGATACCAGACTTCGGTAATTTTATGTTACTACACTTGGTGAATGCTATATTCCTTTGTGTCAAGCACCCTCTTTGGCCAGGCAAATGTTGGAATTGTAATCTTTAGCATCACTGCTGTCACTGTTTGCCCAGCGTAAGCTCGTGTTTGAGTTATAGTTACTTGTACTACTTGCTTGTCAGTCTTTCCTAAATTGGTGCATTTAACCCGTTTAAATTAATTAATTAATCATCAGTTGGTTCAGTTGTATATATTTTGCAGTAACTGCCTGAATCATTTGTATTTTATTAGTGTTTTTGGTATCTGCGCAATAAAAGATTGTAAGAATTTGGTGAAGTTACAAAGGACTTGTGCTTAATGGCCTGCACCTTTACCACGCCCATTTACTCGTTTCTTTATCCTGGGGCGTTCTCTGACATTTCAGAGACCAGGGATTTCTTATCGCAAATTATAAAACTTTCATGAACAGTCTCAGAAATTTTGCCCATGGAATTCGGTTTCACCCGGTACAAGACAGTAGGCGCTAGGAAGCAGAGCTGTAGCCCGCATGGCATCGCTTGACGGCGATGCATCAGTGGATGAGATAGGGGCGTCAGCCACGTGTATCCGCCGGCTTCTGTCCGCAGCGTGCTATATGGCCGCTGGGAGCACCCATTTGTCGCTCGGGTGACCACGCTAATGTTACATGGACAGCCATCACCCACATACGGCGCGTACCTGCGTCACCGCCTGGACAGACAATGGGGTATGACCACCTCCGGCCCTGGACCCGCGTGTGGCGAGCAGAAGCGAGCGTCGGCAACGTATCAGCTTCTGAAGAAAATTTCAAGAGTGGCATTTGACATCTAATAGAAATAATTTTTCTGCAGGTGCTCACACCCACCAGCAGCAAACACGACTAAGGCTCTTCAGACTTGTTATTACCATACGTCGTTAAGATTAAAACTCTGATCATTGACTCAAAATATACTGCCGAGTCGGCGATTAGCGTTTCCCTTCAAAGTAATACGTCCTGATTAAATCAAAAGACCTTAGGCAATGTTAAAAATTTTCTTCTACATGAAATTACATGCGTTTCATAGTGCAATACAATACGGGCAGCGAAGGGTCTCGTCTCACTTAAAAAAAAATAATTCTTTGTTCTTCAAACTACATGATACATGTTAACCCACCACCTAATACATTATTGGGTCCTAATATATATACTTATACACAGAACTGCAGCTCATATTAATTAGTAACTAGGAAATTTTGTTATTTCTGTTCTCACTATGGGCATTTCTGAGTTCTACTGGTGTCTTATTCTACCGTGTGATCAAAAAGTCAGTATAAATTTGAAAACTTAATAAGCCACGGAATAACGTAGATAGAGAGGTAAAAATTGACACACATGCTTGGAATGACATGTGGTTTTATTAGAACCAAAAAGCCGTTATAGGGCCTTTTTTCTTCGAGGAAATGCGTGATTCTGGTTTTGTAACTGCTACCGTGACGGGTAGAGGTACGCCGATATGTTACAGAATCGCATCATCCCCAGCCTGGCTGACAAACACTTGGTGCAACGTACGATGTTTATGCAGGATGGCGCTCCACCCCATATTACTAGACGCGTGAAAGATCTCTTGCGCGCGTCGTTTGGTGATGATCGTGTGCTCAGCCACCACTTTCGTCGTGCTTGGCCTCCCAGGTCCCCAGACCTCACTCCGTGCGATTATTGGCTTTGGCGTTACCTGAAGTCGCAAGTGTATCGTGATCGACCGACATCTCTAGGGATGCTGAAAGACAACATCCGACGCCAATGCCTCACCATAACTCCGGACATGCTTTATAGTGCTGTTCACAACATTATTCCTCGACTACAGCTATTGTTGAAGAATGATGGTGGACATATTGAGCATTTCCTGTAAAGAAAATCATCTTTGCTTTGTCTTACTTTGTTATGCTAATTATTTCTATTCTGATCAGATGAAGCGCCATCTGTCGGACATTTTTTGAACTTCTGTATTTTTTTGGTTCTAATAAAAGCCCATGTCATTCCAAGCATGTGTGTCAATTTGTACCTCTCTATCTACATTATTCCGTGATTTATTCAGTTTTCAAATTTGTACTGACTTTTCGATCACCCGGTACATATTTCTTCTATTGCCACGTTCTTAAGTTGATATTATTCTGTATCTATTACTCTGGTAACTACTCTAATCTACCTGCAGCGTTACAGCTGTGCCAGAGTGTTTGAAACCTACGTTCTGGCCGGTCTTGCCTCATTTACGCCAGCCCCTATTAGATCGCATTAAGCAACGTTAAGGAACGTCTGACGTGCACATGACTTGGATGGGTAGCAGCCTGGTTCTCGCGCTGTTGGCTGCTTTCTCTTTTTCTTTCCCTCTAAGTGGAGGAGGGGTGGCGGCGTAATGTTTCCGATCAAATGTTTCCGATCACGAGACTTTGCCCCGATTTCCGGGATTAAATGCCAAACATTTCCGCAATATCCCGTAGAGTGATGGCATGTGGCACTGTTGATGGTGATCCATCTGCAGAATAGGAACTTTAAGCTCGTCGGTTCCCGTGGAATTATCCAAGAGGAGAAGATTTGTAAGTAGGCTGTTTATGTTTTCGCTATGTAAGTAGGCTGTTTATGTTTTCTCTATGTAAGTAGGCTGTTTATGTTTTCTCTATGTAAGTAGGCTGTTTATGTTTTCTCTATGTAAGTAGGCTGTTTAGGTTTTTTTATTGGTAACGCCACCTCTGTATGAAAATCACTGGCTGTGCTGTGTGCAGTCTGTGGCTGCTTTGCATTGTTGTAATACTCGCCATTGTAGTGTTAGGCAGCTGGATGTGAACAGCGCGTAGCGTTGCGCAGTTGGAGGTGAGCCGCCAGCAGTGGTGGATGTGGGGAGAGAGATGGCGGAGTTTTGTAATTTGTCATGAACTGCTATATTTATATATGATGATATCAAGGTAAATACATTGTTTGTTCTCTATTAATATCTTTCATTTGCTAACTATCCCTATCAGTAGTTAGTGCCTTCAGTAGTTTGAATCTTTTATTTAGCTGGCAGTAGTGGCGCTCGCTGTATTGCAGTAGCTTGAGCAGCGAAGATTTTTGTGAGGTAAGTGATTTGTGAAAGGTATAGTTTAATGTTAGTCAGGGCCATTCTTTTGTAGGGAATTTTGAAAGTCAGATTGCGTTGCGCTAACAAAATATTGTGTGTCAGTTTAAGGACAGTCGTGTATAATTGTTCAAAGGGGACGTTTCATATGTCGACCCTTAGCCTAGGATACCTCACTGGAATCTTCTGATTTTTCTTGTAGTTTGTGTAATTGGTGTAGCTATTGTTTATTGGTAGCGCGTAATCATAGAGAGAATTTCCTTTGTAGTTGTAGTTTTTCATTGTTGTACAGTAAAACAGTTGTGGCATGCATGTAGATTTGCACCAAGTATTTCGCAGCTGCGCTGGCAATTAAGTAGACATTATTTCCATTGCTATGTTATTTTATTTTGCTCTTCAAATTGTGCTTTTCTGTGTTATCGTGTGAAATATTGTGACAATTAAGGCGTGTGAAAAACGTAATACTAGGCTCCAAAGTAAACTGAGAAATGACAGTGAAGACGAAGGCAGTGTGTTAGCGCCGCAGAGTAATGAATTAACTAATGTTCAAAGTAGTAATTTGGTAATTGCGCATAGGGAAATGGAGCGGGCGGCAAACAATGGTGTAGACAGTGAAACAGGTAGTGAACAGGGAAGCGTTATCGATCGATTGGTCGGCAACAGCTCGCCTCATGAATCGGGAATGACAGAACACAATATTGCAAATACTGCAGACTCAGGTTTTGGGTTCTCACCGTTTTCTCAAATAAGTCAAGACACATTTTCTGCTTGTCAAAATGTGAATGTTTCCGGTGCAAATTCACTGCCGAAAAGCACTGAGGAACATGTTTCAGACACCAATGCATTGTTATTACAATTAATACAACAAATGGGACAAACACAGCAAAAGCTTCAAAAGTTAGACACAATGGAACAAAATCAGAGACAAACACAGAAAAAGCTTCAAAAGTTAGACACAATGGAACAAAATCAGAGACAAACACAGCAAAAGCTTCAAAAGTTAGACTCAATGGAACAAAATCTTAAAAAGTTAGACGCAATGGAACAAAATCTTCAAAAGTTAGACTCATTGGAACAAACTCTTGAACAAACACGTGAGGATTTAACTACTGAGTTACATCACATTGAATAGAAATGTCAAAAAGTCTGTAATGACGTAAAAACACAAATTTGTGAGCATTTCCAACCTATTTTTTCGCGGCGTGAAAATGCATTACAGAATCACGAAGCAGCCATAAAAGAACTGCAAGCCATTGTTCATGAAAATCATGAGACCTTGTGGGCTAAAATTGACTCAGTTGCATCTACCGATTCGGTTACGCAACTTGCAAAAACTCAGGAAAACTTAAAGGACACAGTAGATACTCTGAAACTTGGTTCAGAAAAACATACAGAGGAAATAATTTCACTATCGGATAAAGTAGCAGAACTTTCAGATCAGTTCACTAACTTATCTACAAAGGTAGATGATGATCTGAATAACACAACACCTGTAGCCTTCACTGACACTGAAGAGTATGTAGAAATTAGAAAATTCAAACAAAATCAAAATCAAATCAATACACAGTACAAAAGAGAAATCCGGGAAGTGCAAGATCAGTTGGCACAAGTAGTACAAGAATTACGTATTTCAGAGGACACTCGCGCCCCAATACGGGAAGAGGGACATAGAAATACGGTACAGCCACAAAATAATAACACAGCGCATTTCGGAAATTATGAAAGAAATTGGCAATGTGCACCGAATTTTGAGATTGAACAGCCGACACGACGTAACAATGACCGACATGCGACTCGCCGACATGATGATTTTGACTATAAGCTGTTCATTACTACACGTAAATTCAAAACATTTAAGAATTCTGGCAACGACATTCATCCACAAGCATGGCTCCATCAATTCTCTCATTGTTTTCCTCCCAACTGGTCGTTAGAACACAGATTAGAATTTATGTGTGGCTACTTAGAGAATGAACCAGCTGTAAGAATGCGATCGGTCATTCACGATTGCCACAGTGAGGGAGAATTTTACCATGCCTTCCTCTCAGCATATTGGTCTCAAGCCACGCAAGACCGTGTAAAACATAGCATCATGATGATGAAACACTTTGAACAATCTGAATTTTCCAGTCTTGCCAAATATTTTGAAGACATGTTGCATAAGAATCAGTATCTTTCAAACCCATATAGCCCCTCAGAACTCATCCGCATTTGCTTACTCAAATTGCCTGAACATTTACGGCATATTATTTTAGCAGGACGTTGCAAAGACGACATTGAAGCCTTTCAGGGACTGTTACAAGAACTGGAAATTGACACTGACAATCGCGGAACGCGAAAACAGGAACACAACAATTACAGGTCACATCTGTCACAATTCCGTGACGACAGAAACGATAACTGGACGCGACAAGGCTATTCTCACAACACAAATCGTGACCGAAACAGGCACCACCCGTATTACAACCGTTGGCAGAGTAGTAATAATTACACGGAAAGATCACCTCTCCGCGGTAGTGACTATCACAGAGACAATCAGAGAAACAGACAATTTGGGAACCAAAATAATTATTATCAAGGGAGACAGAATAACTTTAGACGCAACGGTCCAGCGCACAGTTACGATTCAGGGAGAAATTCTCCACCACTTAACCGACAAGAAAGTAACTACAGGAACTACCGACATGACGACAGACGATGTGATCGTAACGACAGACCTGAATTGCATCAGAACTGGCAGGATTCAAACAGAGCAGGGCACTTTCGACAACATGAATTTGTAGAAGTTAGGTCTCCTAATGCCAATAACGACGCGCGCCAACAAAGGAACAGACAATGACTCGCACCGCAGGCAGCCGCGTGCGCCGGCTGGCTCAGAGAAAAACAACATAGACGCTAACCTTGAAAAAAAAAATTCCAGTATTCTTTCCCGACGTATACCATATGACAATTGCATTCAAGTTCAAACTCTGCGTACTAGGAAGAGTAAAGGTTTACACCACATTTCACATGTAAAACCGTTTATTGAAAGATAATCTGCTTTTTAACTTAGTCTTTGTCATAAAATTTTTCGCTTCACATTACTAATATGCTTTGTCAGACTTAGAATCTGTTAACATACAACAATGTTTGAAGTTAAATATCCAATCAAGAACCAAGAGAACTTATTTAAACAGAAATGACGAATGCATTGTTATAGTGAACAGACGTCACAGTGTTATTGTGTGTGTACATTCTTGCTTGTTTGTTGCACGATTAGGTAACGAC
Organism: Schistocerca serialis cubense; assembly: GCF_023864345.2. Taxonomy (NCBI): domain Eukaryota; kingdom Metazoa; phylum Arthropoda; class Insecta; order Orthoptera; family Acrididae; genus Schistocerca; species Schistocerca serialis. The sequence goes on from NC_064643.1 coordinate 269,979,351, forward strand.
TATAAGGCTCACATACTTAGAACATTTACCAGTACTGCTAATGAGATTTTAATGCAACATTTTGGTTTATTTGAAAATACATTCTGAATTTAAAGTGCTTTCTGAGAGATACCAGATGACACAGAGGTTAGTTTATGTGACAGCTACACGATTTTTATCACGACGCTACTAATGAGTGACAATTTACAATGTTGCTTTTGCGGTGTATCTGTTTTATATCTGCACAGTTTTCTGAATTCTTCTGGAAAGAAAAACATGTTTTAGTAGTAACTTTTGTGGTATAGCAACAATGAGACAGCCTTTTTCGTGGCACAACATTATGTTACTGTACAGTACTTTCTTCATCATGGCAATAAACGTAATAACTAAGATATCTCTACGCAAAGCATTTCACTTTTGTTTATCATGAGGTAAGTACATTGACTTCTGCAGAACTTAGCTTTCGGAGGACGATAACTACGACACTTCCACAGAGATTATGTTGCAACAAGACGCACATTTAGCGCTACAGGACACGTATTTGAGTCATTAATTTTGTACTTAAAACATTTATTTTTAAACATTTTTGAATTACAAAGAAAGTTTTCCGTGATGTATTTCATTCCATTGGTGTAATCGGTAACACCTGAGGGTATAATTACATTAATCCTCAGGGGGGTACACACTTACTTTGTGTACCATGTGTTTGGCAAGCACAAGGAGCCCTAGCTAATATGGTATTTGCTTAAACAACTTTACACATCGGTACCATATTTCTCTAAGACAGAATTACACAGCTATCTGATCATTTAACTGAGAGAGACAAACATTTCTTTTACTACATCAGTGACACATGTTTACGCAATACACAGTTGGGTAACTTCACACTTATGAAACTGTATTTTGTCTGTACTTTGTAAACTGTTCATATTTTTTCGGAACCATTGTGATACTGTGAGAGCTTTGAATGATGTATTTGGTAAGGGAGCATGATTTTAAAGTACGTTTGAGGTAGATGACACTATTGAAATGAGCAGAGAATTTTTTTTAGGTTTTGAAATTATTGGAGGAAGCTACGACGATTTTGAGAGTTGAGTAAGATGTTATGATATTATTACGATGACGATGTGTATTATACTGTTGAGGTATGTTTATGATTAATAAGATGATGATACCGTATATGAGGAGTTTGATAATGCTACGTATTTCTTATGATGAAATACTGAAGAAGTGTCGACGAATATGTATATGTATAATGAGGTAAGGAATAATGAGTAGTGTTTAGGGACTCTGATTTATGAAAAGGATGTTGGAAACCAAGAAACGTACTTTAAGAGTTATGAAATGTGTGACTGTATCACAATGCTGACGAATATTTTTTTTTGGACACTTATATTTATAGGATTTTGTTTCTACAGAATTGCAACGCTAATTCTTGACCTGTGAAATATTTTTATGTGAGACTGTCACTGTAGCGGAAACTGCTGTCGTAAACATTTCCATAAGAAAGTTAAGTGACCACCTGCACGTAATGCGTCGCGGGCACCCACCTGGGCGACAGCCGCCCGAAAAAAAAGCAATTAGCCTTACAGCGGCACAGGTAAAAAAAAAAAAACAAAAAAAAACAAAAGGGGGGGCCATTATACTCGCTATTGACATTTCCTTGTCGAAAGCATACTGTGGAGCTCGTAATTTATGATATTTACTGAAATGCTTATAAACTGATGGGAAATATTCTTACATCTGCAAACCTGATTATGACAAGTGTCTTTCTACGAGAGTTGAGAGCTACTGACTTACGAAATGCCACATGACTATTGAATGATATTTTTATGCTTTGGTTTGCGTAATTGCTTATTTCATTTGACATCTGTTTTCCAGCTGTGTTGCAGCATTGGTTTCATAAAATAAAATTAAATGCATTTGCTAATGTGAACACTTTCTGTCAACAGATCTATTAAATAATTATTTTATGATCCACATTCTTTAAAAAAGGAGCACTTGGAAAGGAAAGAACAATAAGAAGGAACTAGTAACAGTAACACATAATTTTCTTTTCAAGTACATGGTAATATTTTTTGTTACAATAAGTTGTTGTGGTGCACCACTTTAATTTACATAGACATTAAGATGTGATTATACATTTCCCTTATCTGCATTGTTGTTTTTACTGTAATATTTTTTCTGCTTGAGCTTTGTCATGTATAGATATAAGTTTTATATTTTTTATATTTTTTATATTTGCTGCTGCTGTTTGCCAGGCATAGTGCTACTGAATTTTAAATTGTGTTACTCTGTTAAGCTAATTTTACAACTGACTTATTTTTCTTGCTACTGTACATTGGCTCATATTAGTTGTAATGTTGCATTGCTTGGTAATTTAGATTTACTGTAGCTTGCTTTGCAAATTTCCATTTTTTTGTCATTGTTGTTTGTGTTACTTATTTTGTGCTGCTGCATTGCCTCGTTCCTTAGTTTAGCATCTGAGCTCAGTAGATTTAAGTTAGCTTAAGAGGGGGTAGCCTCTAAGAGAATGAGTTGCGATGAATTGGAAGAAATGCATTGAGAAAACAGGTTTAGGTAGGATTTTCTTGGAAATAAATGTTGAGGTAAGAAATGTGTGAACATATAAATACAGAAAGCATGCTTAAATAGAATTTTTTTGGTGGAAACAAAGGATGAAATAAGAGGAAAGATATATGAAGTTTTGGGTTGGACTGCAGTACCAAATGTTACACTGAAAACGAACTCTGTCCTTTCCTATTGGTGTTATCCCACTATGTGTTTGTGTACCCTTGTGTATTTGTTTTCTTCCTGTCTCTGTGTAGTTTCATAGAATTTTTTTCTTCTTCTAATACTAAGTTACATTCACTATGATGAGGAATACTGTTATCCTCAAATACAATTGGCATTAATAATGTGTTATTTACTTTGTAAAGATGTTTAGACATTATTTATTCTGTTTTGTTTTAATGCTCATGTGTGAAGTTGTTGTTTCCAAAGCTATTCTGATCTTTATGTAGGTACTTATAATTCCTGTAACACTGATGTATATGTTATTTCGGTTCTTTTGTAAAGCCTGTATTACTACAAATGTTATCTGTATTGTTATGTTTTTAATGATGTATCATGTACCTTTGTTATTGTATTTTTATGTTACCAAATTGTAATTGTTACCAGTTCTTCAAATTAAGTAACATTTCACTGCACACGTTTCTGTTGGTCATAGTACATGGACAATATGTGAGAAGTAGGGACTGATAGTGTTTGCATGTGTGTTAATAATTCAGCAAGGGACTGGATAACAGCATTGCTGGTTCTAAGGACAATTCCAAAAACTTTGTGAGTGCACAAGTGGTGGTTTATGGACTTGCTATGTTCTCCGCAAGACTCTTCGATGGTGAATGTGCACCTGCACAATCGCAACAGATGGCTGCTGGACATTTCTACGAGGACTGCAGTGGGTCTGCACCTCTGGTGGCCCACCAATACCGTAATCTCTACAACGACTACAGTGGGTCTACATCTTCGATGGCCCACCAATACCATTATTTCTACAAGGACTGCAGTGGGTCTGCACCTCTGGTGGCCCACCAATACCATACTCTCTACCAGGACTACAGTGGGTCTGCTCTGTGATGACCTACCTACCAATATTCTTCCAAACTACAACTAACTCTGCTGTGGGTTTGCTCTGTTGTGGCCCATTATCTGTCAGCATGTCAAGAGTCAGCACTGTCTTTCCGTTGGAAGGACAACGCTACTTCTTCAAGACTGCATGGAAATCCACTACTTCCGTGTGCATTTTCTTTTACTGCTCAGACTTTGAGAAAAACACTGCTATTCTACTGTTATGTACGATTAGGACTGTCTTTATGGACTGTGAGAAAATTTAAGCTTTTGACCAACATTGTATCAATAAGTGTGTGTATTTGATTTCTTTGTTATTGTAATTATGAAAAATTTTTTTCAAATCTGTATTGGCCACTGCCCAATCCAATTTGTAAAAATTTTTGTGGGGAGCATGGGGGCTATGTAAGTAGGCTGTTTATGTTTTCGCTATGTAAGTAGGCTGTTTATGTTTTCTCTATGTAAGTAGACTGTTTATGTTTTCTCTATGTAAGTAGGCTGTTTATGTTTTCTCTATGTAAGTAGGCTGTTTAGGTTTTTTTATTGGTAACGCCACCTCTGTATGAAAATCACTGGCTGTGCTGTGTGCAGTCTGTGGCTGCTTTGCATTGTTGTAATACTCGCCATTGTAGTGTTAGGCAGCTGGATGTGAACAGCGCGTAGCGTTGCGCAGTTGGAGGTGAGCCGCCAGCAGTGGTGGATGTGGGGAGAGAGATGGCGGAGTTTTGTAATTTGTCATGAACTGCTATATTTATATATGATGATATCAAGGTAAATACATTGTTTGTTCTCTATTAATATCTTTCATTTGCTAACTATCCCTATCAGTAGTTAGTGCCTTCAGTAGTTTGAATCTTTTATTTAGCTGGCAGTAGTGGCGCTCGCTGTATTGCAGTAGCTTGAGCAGCGAAGATTTTTGTGAAGTAAGTGATTTGTGAAAGGTATAGTTTAATGTTAGTCAGGGCCATTCTTTTGTAGGGAATTTTGAAAGTCAGATTGCATTGCGCTAACAAAATATTGTGTGTCAGTTTAAGGACAGTCGTGTATAATTGTTCAATGGGGACGTTTCAGATTATCTGCCGGTAACGGTATTCACCCTTTCCATTTTTTCATCACCATACAAAGCAAATATGGTACCATTCTACAATACGTCTATTAGTCATATAAAGTATCAGATACATTTAACATACGGCTTTCAAACTTCGCGAAGGAAAAGTACAGTATGCGTGAAGGATAAGAAAAACTTTTCCAATTAATCGGCTGAACCCGCCACCCGGGCTTTCCCAGCCAACCATGCCACACGACTTTATTGCAATACGTGTTAATTAGATTTTAAGTATCCACTTGTTTCAGTGTTTTCTATATCATCATTAACTTAACCATCATGAACATTCCGTACTTGACACACACGTCGTTTGCTGTAGACATACACACTAAGTAAGTACCCTTATGTTTGTACTGTAATGTATACTAAATGTTCTTATGTTACCGAAATCGATATGTACACGTTTCTTCATTTGTTCCCTGTGGCAAATGCCACTGGGGATGGGCTATAATCCAGAATACCAGGCTGACAATTAAATATATGGGGACTCCAGAAAGTAAGTTACACGTTACTATGGCACGTCAGGTAACTTTATGGACTTGAGAGTAAGTGAATATCTTACCAAAGATCACTTGTAAACAACCTTTACTCTTGATTACTGACTTCGGTAAGCATGGTTACTATCTTCAAATCTCGAGGAAAGTTTATTACATTCTCCTAGACCAGCAGTACAAGTACCTTTTCTAAAATGTTGCTAGGTGTGTGAGGGACAAGATGTACGATGCATTTGTAAAAACGGCCGTTCATGCCCTCGACGGCAGAAATTTGGTCCTTGGCGATAGAGCCATTCGAAAGCCGCTTTGTGAGCGTCCTCATTGATGGAAAATCTCATTCACCCAGATGTTCTCCCAGTTTCCCGAAAAGAGGCAAATCACATGGTGGAAGAGCTGGATTTACCGATCAGCATTAACCAGACTTGTTGCCGCCATATAATCCGCCATATAATCCGCCATATATTCCGTCCACATACCGCCAAGATTTCACGGTGATTCTGTGTGCAATTAAGACATTTTGCCACCAAGAATAGCACTGCCTCGCTTACTTAAAATTTGGAGTAGGTTTCCAGTTGACCCACCACTTCAAGCTCACTCTGTGATACACATATTATCCGCACCGCAGCAGGACTCTCTCTGTAGGAAACCCGGAACACGAACTCTCTTCTGACGTGAGCCGCTCTAGATGCGCAGTGATCTCAGAATGAGACCATATGTGCAACTTACTTTTGAAGCCCCTGCGTACTTTTAAAAGTGCAATTCATGATGTACAGCAAGACGTCTTTTACAAACATTTATTCACTTGCTGGTACTCGCGACTTATAAGTCTCCTATTGGTAATGGCTTTATGGACCTTGGGGCTTATTTTAGTAACGAAAAGTGATTTCACGACTGACTGACATTGCCACATTCTGCTGCTTTATTTTGTCTGTACATTCTGATTTGTTATTATCATGGTCCAGTCTATCTACACCTTCGCTGTTTAGTCCCCCTTAAACGTCCCAATAACCACCACCAACTATCTACACAAAATGAAATTGTCTGCCCACTGGAAAATTCTACTGATTTCTGTAGTCTACTTCCTTTAAACCTAGATGGAGATGTGCCTTTGAGAGTGCTTTTCATACTTTTTATATTTCTTTTAATAGTGGACACATTTATTTGTATTATCGTGCATTTTGGTATTGTTCACATTTTATTTATTGTCTGTATTTTATACAGAGTGTAATGAGTATAAGTAGAGATATGTCTGTTGGTGTCTGAGGACGCTGTACATAGCAACATTATATCAGTATTTATGTCAGTTGCACACCAATTACAGCTATTACAAGTAGTATTGTTTACGTTGGGCACTACTTCCAAGTATATGTGGTAAGAACAGGCCCAATAATGCATATTTTCCCCGGGAAGAACGTCAGATGTTGAAGTGTGAACGGATGTACGCCAAACGGTTAGTCTATACTAACAGGTGTAATCCACTTGGTGCTGCAGTTACAACAGTGCAGTAAAGGTAGTAAAGTTTGTGATGTGTTTGTGCGAGGATTGTTCGACACAAAGAAAAAACAACCAACACTCATATGTGTGTACATGTTAAGGTATCACATATAAAAGTGTCTGCACTTATACTCGTCACACCCCATATTTTAACATATGACACGCTATATACGTTTATTTTGTGTATATGTCCGTCTTTCCTTTTTGCTTTATGCTCTATGGATAATAATCCCAAACTATAATCATGTATGTATGAACTGTTTTCAGTGTCTTATGCGTCCAGTTCTGTGTGGCTCTGTAGCACTTTGTTATATTTCTTGTATTGATGAGATGGCTGACCTTCAAGCATATAATTGTTCTATGGTAATTCCTATTGTAATTCTTTCTTTTCCTCTCTGTTTTTTGATGATGCTGTATTGAAAAGTATCGGTAAATTCCAACCAAAACTTCTGACATTTCATTAAGTGTCGATTCTGAATGGTCATCTATCTCATAGATCGAACAATTTCTCTATCAAGTAAAGAAAAAAACTCGATGCTTAAATCCACTCGCTACAGTAGAAACCAGTTTACAAGTCCGTTTTTCGATCAGTGACTGGGGCGGCATGGTTCGTCACTTGTTCATAGATCCAGTCATTTTACAAGAGCGAATAATCTACGGAAATACCTGCAGTTTTTTTGGAAAATTCACGTGTTGAACACTTTGAGAATGTTCTTCGGCCAGGCGTACTGCAATGTATTTCCAGCTTGACGGAGCCTCTCCACATTGCACTACACATGTGAGGGAATATATCATGTGAGGGAATATCTCAACCACACTTACCTTATTCACTGGATTTATCGTGGTAGTGCTGTTACGCCAGACCTTACCAACATCAGATTTTTATTCGTGGGGTTGGATGAAGTTTGATATGTACAAGCGAACGATGAATACGTGAGATGAACTGCTCGGCCCCATCATGGACGCTGCTGCTCTCAATAGGGATATGCAGAGGCACTGAGACAAACAACATTTTCTCCTAAGATGCAAAAAGGCGGTGTAGATGACGGTGGGATATTTGAACATTTATTGTGAACTGTACGACAGCTACAATGTGACGTGTACGATAATGCTTATAGGTAAATGTGCTAAAACACTTGTTTTTCAATTGATGCTTTGTAAAACGCATGTTGTGATGTATACTAAATGTTGTACGTGTGTATATAAGTACATATGTAAATCTGACAACGTATACAGAAAATAAATAACGATGTACGTTAAATGTTTTCCATCTCGAAAACCATTCGGAATAGAGCATATGAAGTTTTTGCTTCTAATTGTTGTTTCTGTCATGTCCTTGAATACTGACCATTCCTCTTGGGACTCCTTGTATAGTGCTCTCACTACATCACTCACCTGGAATCCACTCTATGGTCACGCGGGGTAGCCGTCCGGTCTCAGACGCCTTGTCACGGTCTCTGCGGCTCACCCCCATCGGCGGTCCTCCCTCGGGCATGGGTGTTTGTGTTTTCCATGGCGTAAGTTAGTTTTAGTTGGATTAAGTAGTTTGTAGGCGTAGGGACCGATGACCTCAGCAGTTTCGTCCCGTAAGACCTTACAACAAATTTCCAAAAATTTTCCACTCTATGGTAAGGCGATTTATGGGTCTGTTTCAGTAAGTGAGTCCGCCCCGATAGCTGAATGGTCAGCATGACGGACTGCCATTCTAAGGGCTCGATTCCCGAATGAGTCGGGGATTTTCTCCGCTCAGGGAGTGGGTGTTGTGTTGTCTTCATCATCATTTGATCCCCAGCTGGTAAGCAGGTTGCCCAATGTGGCGTCGAATGTAATAATACCTGCACCAAGGTGGCCGGACCTGCCCCGTAAGTGGCCTCAGGGCGAATGACGCCGAACGCTCATTTCCATTTTTTTCATTAAGTGAGACAGGCGCTGACTAGACGTCATTCTACTTTGCTTCCTGGATCTATATCGAGCTGGCAGTTCAACGAGTCCTGGTGGTAAACATCCGGTGGAAAATGGATGAGCCGGCTGCTGTGACCGAGCGGTTCTAAGTTTCAACGTAAGACCAGAAAGTCATTGAGCTTGTTGAGTAGCAGTGGACTAATGACTGTCAGGGTTAGACTCTGACGGTCAGTGGTGGTACAGAGCCCTGGACGGATGATGTGAACAACTAAGGTGACGAAACAGCCAATTACCAGCGTCGACAAGACTATGAACGACTTCGGCGACGACGATGGCGGGGGCAGGCTGGAGAATAGCACGCAATGTAGACAGTCCTGACGAGTGGTGGGTATCCACTGCATGTTGCTGGCCGGCACGGGTGGGGGTAAGCAGTATAATGGAGACTGCCACAAGGCGCTTGCCAAACTTGCTACTGGCATGACACACAGAGTCTGAAAGTACCTGAGAAGCAAAATATGACCGATGAACATCCGAGGAGTGTATTCGTGTCATTTAGAATGTCGGAAGTGGGTGTTAACGAATAGAAGCTGATAACAAATAATTCGACTAGAGAGACGAAGAATACAAACTAGGCAGTGGGATGCGTGGACACAAGCAGAGTAAAATTGCAGCTCACCTAGAGAGAGACTCTCATTGTGTGTGACTCAGATGTGAGCGGCCCTTCGTGAGAGACCCTTCGCTGTGAGAGTCACATAAGGCACTTGCACCGCTGCTGTAAGGTCACTTTAGAGTATATATTTGAGTGCAAGTGGGTAAGTCGTAGACACACCTGGCCCACGTAAATCACAAGCTGCCTGCAGGCTGCAGTGCATCTCATGATGCAGTATCAGTCCCCTTCCTAGTGTTCTGTTTGTCTCAGAATTATGACAAAAATATAGAAATAATATTTATACAACACACATTTTATACTGAGAGGTGTAATGAATGGACATTTATTGCCTCGTAATTTTTTTGTATAGAGTAATTGAAATGAAGTAAACATGTCCTTAAAAAACAATATTTTCTGAAAACGGAACCAATTTTTTAAAGTACTCTATTGTGACGTTGCTGTCACATATAGCTATTTCGCAATTATGTAGTGAGTATAGTGAAGTAGTGCATCTGAGAAGACAGCCTTGCACTCCCCGTGGTGAGTGGTGTGCCGCCGGAAGCACCTCTATAGCCTCCAGGTCAGCAGAAAGACAGTCGCTGGAGGTCGAGCGGGCCTGCTTTGGGGGCAATAGGCAGTTCGTGGAACAGGAGCAACGATCCTGTCCGTGGCTATTGAAACCCAGGCTGCCATCAGCACCCCTACGTTCGGTGTACGCCTCGGCACAGAGTACCTTTGTCCGTGGTATTGGCCCTATCGCAGCATCCAGTGAATAATCGAGGGTGCCATTCTTCCCTTTCTGCGTGATATCAAAAGTCCAGATTCTGCAGCACTATTTCGTCATTGTGGGAGAGTCTGCTGCGTCCCTCTAAAAATTTGCTTCAGCCAATAGTATTGCGTTGCTCTGGACAGAGGTCTTGGCACGTAACGTTGACCTAACATGAAGACAGTGCTTTGGCCGAGTGCCAACTTCGTATTCAAAAATGTGCATCCTCTACGGGAAATGTGGTAAGTTATGAGAATTTCCCCCTACTTTTTCATGAATTTACCAACAAAATTCACCCGTCACATTGGCAAAAACATCGTCGCCATGTAGAGATTAAAGAGCTGAGGGCCGTGAATTTCGATTCTGTTCCGGGCTGTCGTGAGGTGAGCATTCTGCTCCAGGCCAGTAAAGAGGAAGTCGTCTTCGGCCGCCGTTTGGTGCTGGACTGCACACGGTAGCTGTTTAATGGGGTGTAAGTCCCGCAGTTGCGACAGCGCTATTTGTATTCTGTGCAGCTATTTTTTTCATACTTTGCCACTCAACTTGTGTTAATAATTTTGGTTATATTTGTGACTTATTGTTCTAATGTTAAAACGAACCGTCAAAATTACGGACCAAAGTCGTTATATCGGTTTGATACAGAATTGTTGAACAGCTTCTCAGTTCGAATATAATAAATTTCCTCGTGACGGAAAAGCTTCTGCCCGCGAATCAGCACCGTTTTGGAAAGCATCGCTTGTGCGAAATTCAGCCTGCCCTTTTCTGTTCAAATGTTCAAATGTGGGTGAGTTCCTAAGGGACCAAACTGCTGATTTCACCGGTCCCTTTACTTACACACTACTTAAGCTAACTTATGCTACGAACAAAACACACACACCCATGCCCGAGGGAGGACTCGAACCTCTGGCGGGAGGGGCCACGCAATCCGTGACATGGCGCGCGGCTGCTCTTTTCTCATGTTATATCTTATGAACTTTGAATGAAAGAGTACATGCAAATTCCATGTTCTTAGATTTACGAAAAGCATTTGATACCGTGTTTCACTGCGATCTGTTAAGGAGGGTACGAGTGTGCGGAATAGGTTCCCAGATATGTGAGTGGCTCGAAGACTTCCCATGTAACAGAACCCAGTACGTTGTCCTCGACAGCGAGTGTTCTACAGAAACAGGAGTACCTTCAGGAAAACCCCAGGGAAGTGTGATAGGACTGCTGTTATTTTTTATGTAGATAAATGATCTGGCGGACACTGTGAACAGCAGTCTGCGGCTGTTTGCTCATGATGCTGTGGTTTACGGGAGGTGTCGTCGTTGAATGTAGGAGAATACAAGATCACTGACAAAGTTTCTAGTTAATCTGATGAATGGCACCAAAAAGTTAATGCAGATGAGTGTTTTCCCAAAGCCTTAATGATCCAGCACAGCACTAGTAGTGTGCTGCTGCTTGCTTAAGGCAATCACGTCGGGGGTTCCATATCAAGGCGTAACATTGCTTGATGATATGAACACGGGCATTTGACGACCGTGGTAGGGAAAGCAGATGGTCGACTTCGGTTTATTGGGAGAATTTTAAAGAAGTATGGTTCATCTGTAAAGGAGATCGCGTATAGGACGCTGGTGCCTACTTTTGTGGTCGAGTGTTTGGGACCCGCATCAGATCGGATTAAAGGAAGATACCGATGCAATTCAGAGGCGGGATTGCGAGATTTGTTGTCGGCAGTGTCGCACAAAATGCAAATATTGTGGAGATGCTTAGGGAACGCAGATGGATATTGCTGGAGGAGGCGACGTTCTCTTCAAGGAACACTAATGAGAAATTTTCGAGAACCTCAATTTGGAGCTAACTACAGAACGATTTTACTGCTACCAACGCACATTTTGCGTAAGGATCACGAGGATAAGATAAAAGAAATTAGGGCCCGTACAGAGGCATATAAATAGACATATTTCTTCGCTTTGTTTCCGAGTGATATGGGGGAGGAAAGACTGGTAGCACTACAGGGTACCCCTTGCGGCGCATAACTTGCTTACTATTTTCTCAACGTAGTTGGCATTGCACCCGCCCGTCTTATATCAGTGCCCCTTAGTTTCTGCAGATATCGTTTTGTCGAAGCAACGATCATTGCACTCACTCATTATAGCAGTACTTCTAGTTTCTTCTGATCATCAGTGTCAAAGTAACGATTTCGGCAATCGCTCGTCTTTCAACCGAACTCTGTTGTTGTATAAAAGCAATGAGCACTGCACTTACTAAACTTGCATTACCTGCTTAACGGTTCTGTATTTACATTCCTGTAGCTGGCACACATTGCAGTTATTATACATTTAATTAATATAATTGACAATAATTAATCACATTTCATTTATTATGTGGGAATATGTATACAAAACTACTACACGTCAACATCTAAACACAGCTCTTCACCACAAAACAGCACAAATTACTACAGCTATATACAGATATTAGTGTCTTTTATGTATTTTATTACATCACTTGTTGCTGTCAGGAAATCTTCGAAAGGAAAGGAAACTGCGAGAGATGTTTATACAAAATGAGCAACTGCCTGTCGTTTCGTACCACACTCACACGATAATAATGGAGATTTTCCTCACTTTAGGAGGATATCTGCACATCTCCCACGGCCCATTCGGACGCAGTTCATGTTAGTCCAAATTGCTCTAGACTAGTCGAATCCAGGGGGTTCCTTCTGGACGCAAGGCAGTTCCAGCCATTGTGGAAGACAGTTTGGTTGCCAGCAGCGTTTCCATTCATCGAAGGTACTGAATTCAATTTCCGTGAGAGTCCTGGCTATGATGAAAGAGGGATGTGTTGGTCTTAGTCTTTTTCGCTTCGTTGGGAATACGTCGTTCAATATCGGAAGGTCGGTGTTACCAACAATCTTGTGGCATTCATGCAGTAGCGCGCTCTTCCATCCGATTCAAGAGGTGGAATTTGACTCAAGGTAGGCCACCAGTATGTGGAAGTATATCGTATTAACACATTAACAATAAGCGTGTACGTATAACTTTTTACGCATTGCCGTGTATAACAAAACCGAATGCAGATACCCAGAGTGTCTGCTGACGATCCACAGCGAGTACCGGAGAGTTTCTGGAGAATGTTGCCTCTGCTTTTGAGCTTAGCAGATGTTCACGTGAAGTACTCCTTAAATGAAAGTGTCCTACCTAAAGTGATCCCAAGGTATTTTGGATGAGTGTAATTAAGAATCTTTCTCCCTCAAAATAGGCATCGAAGACTCTGTGTACCAAACTATTGCGCCGGTGAAACATTAAACTTCTGTTTTATTTGAGTTTGGTTGCAAATTTCATTGACGGAAATATTGGCTTAAGATGTCTAGATCAAAAGTTAGGATTTCTTCAGTTGTTTCAAAGGTTTTGTGTTGGGTAGCTCTTGCCCAGTCGTTCTCATGGCCAAACTTGATGTACTGTGTTGGAGAAACATCAGATATGTATGTATGTATATATATTAAATGAGTTACGAGCAAGAACGTATTCCTACGGTAAGCCATTCTAATTAAAAGCTACGTCTAAAGTGCAGTTTGAACGGAAATAGCATGTGAAAATCCAATGTCATTAGATGAAATGTGTTGGTGGCTGCTTCTTAAGGAGGATATCGCTGAAGTTTGCTCAGAAGTGGTGTAAGGAGGATTGTTTTATCTGGTTTCCTTCTTTTCAGCACTTATGTTGTCTCAAAACATGTTGCTACAACAATCACACGATTGAGAACTGGGCTAAATACCATCAATATCACATGAATCAGTCAGTTTTGAACTGTGAAATAACGTCAGAACTCATAACCTTAGCGCTCCTTATTACAGTATTTGCAGACCTACTTTTATTTTTGAAACTATGAAATAATGAATCTGCAGCTTCTAAAAATGTAGTTTTCGTTAATTCACCATCTTTGCACACTTTCTTATCGTGAGCGATAATTTTTGAAAATCAAAGTAACGCCCCAGTTGCAGCTTTATTCTAATGCGATGGTTTTAAACAATTTGATTGTTGAGTATTAAGTTTGGATTGTAGCCCCCTTACCTTTCGCAGTGGGATATCCTTCTTCAATCTATGACTGAGCGGTTCTGAAGTGACTTTCGATGTTTCATTTCTTCCCAACTAATAAAATTGCGCAGCACGATAAACATAAACATTTGTCCTTTATCTTGGTAAAAAAATAGACTGTTTCCAAATCTGAATGAGATTAATAAAAGTTTTTCCTTTTGTTTGAATACGCCATCGTGAGATCAAACCTATCGTAGTACGAATGCGTGAAAAGGGACTATCTACGTCAGCAAATGTCTGATACACACGCAAAACATAACGTGCACAACCTCACGCGCATATAATCAGCTATGAGGCTAACAGTGTAGTATTCGGAACTGACAATAGCAGTTGCCCAGAACAAAAACCAGTTGTTGTGAGCTCGGTCTGTACTCAGTAGGGTCGTCCACATTAGCCGACCTGAGGGTTACTACAATCTACGAAAATGCCACCGCGAGCTGCTAGTAGCTCACTATCGATGGTTTGGCGATCACTGGTGTGGAGCTTCAGCGAGTCTGGCGTAAACCAATGAAAGTCGTGCAGTGGTTCTCGGCAAACTGGGAGTGATGCCAAAAGATCATAGTGAGCACTTGAAAACCGCTGGCGCCGGTAAAATATTCATCTGCCAACTACAGAAACCCATTTTACGGGATTGGTTTGTTGCTTGGTTGATTAGGGTGGTGGGGTTGGGGGGGGGGGGGGGGGGAATCAGACAGTGGGGTCGTCAGTCCCATCGGATTAGGAAAGTATGGGGAAGGAAGGCGGCCGTGCCCTTTCAAAGGGACCATCCCGGTATTTGCCTGAAGAGATTTAGGAAAATCACGGGAAACCTAAATCAGGGTGGCCGGACCAGTGTTTGACACGCCATTCTCCCGAATGTGAGTCCAGTGTGCTAACCACTCTGCCACCTCGATTCGGTATTTTACTGGGAGATGTCCAATACTCTTGAGAGGTGTCCGACTGGTGACGTAATATGAATGAGGCTATGTAATCATTCCACTTCATATCCCAACAAATTGTTACGCCTACGTATTTGTATGAGTGGACTGATTCTAACTGTGAAATACTGTTATTGTGGTCTTAGAATACTAAGTTTTTTCGTTTTTTTTAAATTGTAGATTTCCCTATTTCCTAACTTTTTAATAAAACTGACAATCTCTGCACCAGTTCGTTTGAAATTTTCTGAAGATCTGGTCATTTATGCAACTCGTTACACATGGTTCTGCATTGTAGATAACTGGGTCATGTATAAAAGGCTGAGCTTCCTGCTGATATTGTCCACCACGTCAGTAATACACAACATGAACAACAGAACTCCCAACGCAGTTCCCTTTGAATAACTGAAGCCCGTTCCTCTTCCACTGCTGACTCTCCATCCATTCCTAGCAAGAAATCCAGTCCAGTCACAAATTTTGTTTCATATCTCATAAATCGTACGCATTTCGCCACTTCAAAGCAGAAGCAGTGTCGCATAATTAAAACAATCTCAAGAGTTATAGAGATTTAATAAAACATCAGAAGTATTTGTGTCACTTACCTTCTTGTGGTTACCCAGAAATGAAATCAGCCGAGGTGGCCATTATTAACAGTCATCTTGCAGAAGTGAAATCAACGCTGATATTTGTAGGGGGAAAATGCACGGCTTTAGTGTAAACAGGCCGGCGGCCCCGGCTGGCGGCTAACGAGACGAGCGGGCTGATTGGCCGCCGCCTTATAATTCTGTTTGCGGTGTAACGCAGACGCTCTGGCAGCCATAATTCGAGCCCGCGGCCCCTGGAGGCGCAGCGCGCCGATCCCCTTTCACACTGTTTGCCCAGTGATCCAGCGGCGCTCACGCCCCGTCCCCCGCCACCAGGCGACGCGTCCTGGCGCTGCGAGCGAGAAACGGACGCAAGCTGAGTTACACGAGCAATCGTTTCTAATAAGCGTCGTAAGTAATAGTACCTAAAGACGGCGGTTATCATTGAAAAATCCGGTTTTCAGTTATAACGATTTATTTATTTATTTCTTTTTTCACGCCCGTTCAACTTGACTGTTAAAACGGCTCAAAACAAACTGTTTCTGGAAGAACTGATATTCAGATTTTTATTCCTATTAGTTTCTGTAATAAAATTACAAATCTTAAAATGATTGAAAGATTTTGACTCACTCAATTTTAAGAAACAAGGAAACAAAATATTAAATTAAGTGGGCAAATATTAGAAAACATGAAACTTCCTGGCAGATTAAAATTGTGTGTCGGGCCGAGACTCGAACTCGGGACCTTTGCCTTTCGCGGGCAAGTGCTCTACCGTCTGAGCTTCCGAAGCACGACTCACGCCCCGTCCTCACAGCTTTACTTCTGCCACTACCTCGTCACCTATCTTCGAAACTTTACAGAAGCTCTTCTGCAAACCTTGCAGAACTAGCACTTGTTGCGGAGACAATATCCTTTCTTTCAGGAATGCTAGTTCTGCAAGGTGTGCAGAAGAGCTTCTGTCAAGTTTGGAAGGTACTGGCAGAAGTAAAACTGTGAGGAGGGGGCGTGAGTCGTGCTTGGGTTGCTCAGACGATGCCGGCATGGTAGCTCAGCGTGTTCGGTCAGAGAGCCGGTTGGCTTCTGTAATAAAAAACTGAGTGGAAGGATCAACCACCGAATTTGAACAGGATGT
Source organism: Schistocerca serialis cubense (assembly GCF_023864345.2). Classification (NCBI taxonomy): domain Eukaryota; kingdom Metazoa; phylum Arthropoda; class Insecta; order Orthoptera; family Acrididae; genus Schistocerca; species Schistocerca serialis. Next base: position 269,996,076 of record NC_064643.1, read on the forward strand.
CTTACAACGTCCGCAACGACCAAACACAACGATCAATAACGAACAAAATGGAAAAAAAGACGGTAGAGCACTTGCCCGCGAAAGGCAAAGGTCCCGAGTTCGAGTCTCGGCCCGGCACATAGTTTTAATCTGCCAGGAAGTTTCATATCATTGCACACTCCACTGCAGAGTGAAAATCTCATTCTGGAATAGGAAGCTTGTCCTGTCCAGCGTTCGAAAAGTGGTATGTGGTTGGATACTACAAAGAATCACCGGTACGCTTCTACTGCTTATAATTTTTTGAATCTCTGCTCAAAAATCTTGTTGTAATCGGGCATTATACCACTATTTTGGCCTTACGAATAGACAGGGATAGAGGGTGAAAACTGACGTTGAAAAATTCCGTTTTTTGTGTCAGTTGGTCATTTCTCAAGGCCTACAAGTAAACAATGACATACTATGTAGATGCAGGCAGCAGATCACCTACTTTCAATTTTTATTGTATGCTATGAATGAATTGTTTTTAATTTATAAAATAAACTGAAAAGACAAAAAGCAGGTACACCTGTATAATATTGTCTAGGTCTCTCGTGATCACGCAGAAGTACCGCAACAAGACGTGGTTTGGACTCGACTAATGTCTGAAATAGTGCTAGAGGGAATTGAATCCTGCAGGGCTGTCCATAAATCCGTAAGAGTACAAGGGGGAGGAGATCTCTTCTGAACACTATGTTGCAAGGCATCCCGGATATGCTCAGTAATGTTCATGTCTGGTGAGTTTAGTGGCCAGCGAAAGTTTTTACCCTCCCGCCGGAGGTTCGAGTCCTCCCTCAGGCATGGGTGTGTGTGTGTTGTTCCTAGCATAAGTTACTTTAAGATAGTTTAAGTAGTGTCTAAGTCTAGGAACTGATGACATCAGCAGTTAGGTCCCTTAGGAATTCACACACATTTGAACATTTGGAAGTGTTTAACTCAATAGAGTTTTCCCGGAGCCACCCTGTAGGAGTTCTAGACGTGTGGAGTGTCGCATTGTTCTGCCCAAGTCTGTCGGAATGCACATTGGATATGAATGGATGCAGGTGATCGGACACGATCCTTGTCAGAGTCATATCTAGACGTATCAGGTGTCCCATATCACTCCAACTGCACATGCCCCACACCATTACAGAGCTTCCAACAGCTTGAACAGTCCCCTCCTGACATGCAGGGTCCATGGATTCATGAGGTTGTCTCCATATCTGTACATGTCCATCCGCTTGATAGTACAATTTGAATCGAGACTCGTCCAACCAGGCAACATGTTTCCAGTCATCAACATTCCAATGTCAGTTGACACTCCCAGGTGAGGCGTAAAGGTTTATGTCGTGCAGACATTAATGGTACACGAGTGGGCTTTCAGCTCCGAAAGCGCATATCGACGATGTTTCGTTGAATGGTTCGCCCGCTGACACTTGCCGAAGGCCCAGCATTGAAATATACAGCAATTTTCAGCAGGGTTGCACTTATGTTACCTTGAATGATTCTCTTCAGTCGTTGTTGTTTCCATTCTTGCAGGATCTTTTCCCTTCCGGCCGCAGCGATGTCGGAGATTTGACGTTTTACCGGATTCCTGATATTCATGGCACAGTCGTGAAATGGTTGTACGGGAAAATCCCCACTTCATCACTATCTCGGAGATGCTGTGCCCTATCGCTCGTGCGCCGGCTATAACACCACGTATAAACTCACTTAAATTTTGATATCCTACTGTAGTAGCAGCAGTTACCGATCTAACAACTGCGCCACACACTTGTTTCTTATGTAAGTGTTGCCGATCGCAGCGGCGCCTTCTGCCTGTTCACATATCTCTGTATTTGAATACACGTGCCTATACGTGCCTATATGTGCAACTTGTATCTTTTTTGAAATTGTTATCCATTCCGTAAACTAGTTTTCGATAATTTCCAGGTTCATCTTCAAATGTTGCACAGGAGATTGCATGACTGTTTCCTGTGCACCGTCTGAAGATAAGTCTGAAAAACGTTCGAAAACTAGTTTATGGAATTAATAACTATTTCAAGAAAGTGACAGATTGCAGTTTGCATAGTATGTGCCAGCCGAGGTGGCCGAGCGGTTCTAGGCGCTTCAGTCCGGAACCGCGCGACTGATACGGTCGCAAGCTCGAATCCTGCCACGGGAATGGATGTGTGTGATGTCCTTAGGTTAGTTAGGTTTAAGTAGCTCTAAGTTCTAGGGGAGTGATGACCTCAGATGTTAAGTCCCATAGTGCTCAGAGCCATTTGAACGATTTGAAACTGTATTTGTATTGAATAACGAATAAACAGTCACGCGTTCTTGAAGATTCGTAATGGATAGGCTCAGTTTTTTTTAAATTTAGTGCTCTTACCATAATTTCCTTTCGCTTTCATTATTTAATAAAAGCGAAAAAAAATCTGTGACCTTTTAAAGCAAATGAAGCACTGCACTTTATTGCTAAGTCACTTCTTAAATGTATTTCCGGACTGGGGTTCGTTCCATTCTTCTATACAATGGAGTTCTAGCGACGACGGTGAGAAACTACCATGTGGGGCAAGTCTTGTGCAATGCACGTACACGCGTACCTTCAGTCACTACACACGGCATCCGGAACATCATAGTCTCAGCAGAGTAGTAATAACTCTTATGCTATGTCTTTGTTGCCAGTTTCTGTCGGCATTATTATCAAAATAGCACTTATCGCATTCACATTTTCGTAATGCAATATTTCAAATCAATTTTAATTTTACGAACTAAAGTTACTCCTGTCTCGAACACGCTTATGTAAAAACTAAAAATTTTAGCGGTGCTGCTATGGTTAATTGTTATTTCGATATCGTTACTCGCTTATTAGCAAAACATTAAAAGCGCCTGTTATAACCAGGATGAAACAAGTACCAGTTATTCAGAACTAAAATACCGGTATCGTTCTTAGCCTGTCTATTTTTCCAATCCCTAGTACAACCAAATATTTCAAATTAGTTATGGAGTAGCGAGTAGACGGAAAATGAACACAACGAAGTAACGTGTAACATCACATGGCAAATATAACATATCCAGTACGTTTTTGTCGCCTGTATAAAGTACACATTGCATTTCGCATTTTTTTTATGTACAGGGTGATTGTTATTAAAGTTCCAGTTTCAAAACACTGTAAAAACAGAACCGTTGTTGAGGATGACGTCAAATTTGAACGGAATGTTACCATTGGAGGGAAAAACGTTATGGAAAAACATTAACTATTTTTTGTCCACTAGATGTCGTTGTGAGTGTCACAACTTCAACGGATTCGGCTACAAATGACATATAAATCACAATGCGACGGCTATGGTGCCACTTGTGCATTAAACCAACTGTCCTGCGCAATGTATATGATCGCACTAGTTTGGAATTCAGCAGTTGATGTTACGGCGTAAAGTCAAGCACCGTCACGGCAGTCGGGAACGAGAGAGCAGAGAAGGCTGTGAACAAGACGCCAGCCAATTGCACTCTGACTGTCTCCTCTCCAGGACGGCAACGCGACAGTTGCGGCCTTTATGCTAAGAGAACATAAGCGCCACACCCGACTGACCGCGGCGCAGTTCTACAGCAGCGTCCAGACTAGCAAGTAGGAAAGAACCGTCAAAGCTCATTGCTTTGCTCGCCCATTCTATGTAACTCAAACTTGGACATGTTATACTGAGGAACGTTGTTTATTTTGTATGTCGCCCATTGCTTGCGACGCATCTGTATTTCTCAAAGTTAAGAATTATCATGTGCTTTTTGGAATAAAACTTATTAATACGAATTGTATGAATGATGTAACGATCCGAGAAAGCAGTTTTCTCAGACACCCAACATTTGACGTCTAGGCAGGATTCAACAGTTGCATCACAATTAGTTAAGTAATCCCACCCGCCACGGCAAGATCGCACGACATTGGATAGGAATAGTCGGTTTTTAAATGTCGTGAGGTCAAAAACCGCATAAAAAGCAACAACGAAATCGATTTTTAACTGTCGTAAGAATAGACTGTCCACTGTTTTCTGCTCGAAGTTGAAAACAGGAAACAGTATGTTCCACAACAGATCGGAGTGTCTCAGGGGTCACGATCAGAATGCGTTGTGCAGTGTGTGCCTTCAGTTCAGCTACATTTGTAATTGGAGCATTGAACACAGCATCTATCATACGATTAAGAAAAGCTGATCTGGACGGCCAGACTGTCGGAAATTGACGGATGATAAGTCTAGATTTTCTTAAATAACTCTGTAGCAGCTGCTTCACTAGCAGTGCAATGTGCGAAGGAGTGAGAGGTGGCATGAGCCCCCTCTCATATTTCTATCTTACGATTTTCGTCTCTAATTGCATGCGGTGAAAAGTTGCTATTCCTTCACACGCGGACTTCCCACTCAGCGTCTCTCGTCACCTGGGTGGTCCGGTGACAGGCGGGCTCTCCTGATCTGGAAAGGGTTAAGCCGACGGGTGTGAGGAAGTCGAGTGAATGCTTTGCAGACGCCGACATTGTCAAAAGACACACCCGAAGGGGTCTGAAGTAGCGGCTGGGCTAGAGGTTCCGTTACTTCACAGAATCTTAGCGAAAACACTTTCTGGCGGGCTACCAGCGAGGCGTGGGAATGACTTGTGTACCCAGGCAGTTGTGGCGGGAAAATTCCCGCGCTTTTTGCAAAATAGTAACTGTGATTGGCTGGCTCAGGGCATAGCTCCGTGACGTAGCAAATTCAGCGCAGAAATTGGCGCCAAGAATCTCCATTGGTGGAATGGTAGTGCTCCGGCAATGGAGTGGAATTTTCCGCCGGTTTTTGAGTTGCTGATTGGAATGTTTAATCACGGCCACTGTCGTGGGGGCAGGAATGTTGTGTGTTCGGCCTGTACGGGTGCTCTAGGTAGTCGGCTCTCGCCTTTCGGTCGAGGACGTCGAAGCAACCAGCCATCGCCTCCGGTGCGCCAAATCGTATTCTTGCAGTTAAGAAGACAGTTTGGTAATGTATGTCCGCAGCACCAGCAGATAGGGATTTTCCTAGGTGATAATCAGAGCTCAGCAGAGTGCGCCTGTTCGTCTTTTTCTAACTTTGTTCTGTCTTGAGTAGCAGCAATTAATGTTGGGTTAGCTGTGTGTCTCTCTTAAGATTTGAGTGGCAAGGAATTGGCTCCACATACCACTTCGTCATAAACCTCACAATCTAGTTTAGGGACAACTTCACCTTCACAGCATTTGTTTGTGTACCCAATTTGAGCCAATTTGACGTATTATAAATGTTTCATGTGTTTTTGTTTATTATTTTGTGTTTAGTCTTAATAAATCATATTGTTATTTTGGACAGAACTTTCATTCTGTTAATCGGTAGAGCAACCCATCATTTCTCACTACGTTAATGAAACCTTCCTTTATTTAACTTATTTATCAAATTAAATTATTGCAGGTGCCAAACTCTTTTCTACTCCACTTGCAGGGTAGAATACAGTCAGTTCGCGTATATTTTTTAATCCTTGTGCAACAGCAAAAGTCGGAGTTAGAATAGGGGGGGCTTAGAGCATCATTTACATGTGTAGATTCTAGAATTTAGTGTTAAATACACTGCTAGCCCCGGCACCTCGCAGGAGCACCATCTTCAATAACGATTATCCTGCACACACACCAACGTTGCTGAAGTGTTGGAATTAGGTTGGTGCGGCAAAGACCCGCAAAGCGTTTTATGGGTAACAAGACCCGTTGGACCGACCTACTCGAAAAACTATGGCCCTGCCGTCACCCTACACCACATACTTATCTTTGCAGAATGAAATGGTACCGGTTGATGCGTGAGCGGATTTTCCTTTGCTCATATTCTACAATTCTGTGTATTGGGCTGTACTCGGAGATAAAAAAGGGGGAGAAAGAAATGGACTTCGTCTGCCCACAGAATGTTCCATGGCCAGTCATTGTCCAATTCCATGCGAGCAAGAAATTCTAGAGCAAACGTTTGTCTTATTGGAAGGTCAGCACGAAGCAGCTCTTGAAATGGGTAATTTCCTATGGCCGTCAATGCAGGACCTTTCGTAGAATTTTATGCACCACCCTCACAGGTATGTTCATAGTTGGAGCAGTTCGCCGTACATTGTATGTTTACACACTACGGCTCCAACCCTCCTGTAATGCTGTGACCACATCTGCTGCCGACGTTCGATCAATTGTTTCCCTTCCCGCGCCGCACTACACTTCAAAAGTACCTGTCTTTTCGAATTTCGTAATCACTGAATACCCTGAACCTCTGCAGAGCAACTGGCCCACAGTCATCGTTCTTATAAAAGAGCGTTACCAGCACGCGCGACCCTGCATTGAGACAGTCAAAGCGAGCGTCTCTGACAATCGAGGAACAGCTGTGTACCCTGCGTCTTTCATTTTGCGTGTTCTGCCGCTTACAGCGCTATCGAGTTTTTGGTAAATTTATTTTGTTTCCACAGCGTTTCCCCGCACTTCGATAATATTCCGTTCAAATTTGACGTCATTCTGAGCAGCGGTTCTTTTTTTACAGCGTTTTGTAACTGAAAGTTTAGTTATAATCACACTGCGTAATAGAATTTGTTACTCCACGAACACCTTGACCGAACGCTACTAAGCGTATTTTCAAGCCTGTGGAATACACTGATTAAAGCTTCGTCCTTATGCGAGCTTATTTTCAGTAGAAGAAGATTCAAATGGTTCAAATGGCTCTGAGCACTATGGGACTTAACATCTAAGGTCATCAGTCCCCTAGAACTTTGACCTACTTAAACCTAACTAAGCTAAGGACATCACACACATCCATGCCCGAGGCAAGATTCGAACCTACGACCGTAGCGGTCGCGCGGTTCCAGACTGAAGCGCCTAGAAGCGCTCGGCCACAGCGAGCGGCAATAGAAGAAGAAAGCCATTCATACGGATGAATAATGGTGGGATTACATGATGCCTATTGGGTTAATCTAATGTTAGTGGAGCTCTTCAGTTGTGCCCAGAGGTTATGCACGTACTCTTCATCGTTGTACTTCGGTGTTCGAAATGTCAAATCTCGGTCATGAGCTTCAAGGGAGCGTCATACCGACAAATCTGACAGTTTGCTGTTGGGTTAATGACTGCAGAACTAATGGTGACGACATGGACTCAGGAGAGCAGTGTCGCAAAAAGAGCGCCACGAGTTGTTCCAGACTGAGAAGACCGCAAGGTAGTTCAAACGGCTTTGACGAATAGGCGAGAAATAACAGCTGAAATCCGGATAGAGGTTAAAGGTAGAGTATCGTCAAGAATTGTCGGGATCTGATGGAATCTGAATTGAAGTCTTGAGTTGCCTCTTGTTGTTTACCCCTGACACCAAACTATAGACAACAGGGACTTGCATCCTGTGGAGACAGACTCACCTAGGAGATTGAGTGGCGTCAAAGGTGTTCAGCGACGAGTCTCGCTTCTGTTTGTAGTGCTGACATCGACGCCATCGTGTCCGTAGATGGCCTCGTAAAACGCCATAGACAGCACTGATTCTCGAGACCCATACCTCTACAAATCTTAGAAACCTTGTGCGTAGAGCTATCAGAGGACTGGTTTGAAAATTTATAAATGGAGGATAAAAGCCCGCCAGCCTTTAGCAATAACGGTAAGCCCTTTTGTCATATGCCCCATTACCGGGTAGTAGCACTTACCTGAAAGGGGTAAGAGAGACTGCATCTACTGTCCTCTTTTTTTTTTAAACAAGACATAAATATAAAAATTGTCCGTTGAAGGTAAGAACATATCGCCAATGATGCTAGGCATATTGAACATGTCATAACCTAAATCCGAATATCTATAGTGGCGTTTACATGCTGAATAATGTGTGTGCACACCGTAATTTGTAACTAATTTACGTTTTCCTTTTTTTTTTCGTATAGTTCAATAACTTTCACGCTGGACATAGATACTCCGGAAGCCACCGTGACGTCTGGTGTATTATCTTCCAGTAATCGAATATTATTATTAGTATTATTGTTATCATAAGTGTCATTGAGAGTAAAAATATATTAACTCGTTCTGAACTTTTGAAGGAGCGTTTAATATCATTAGAAATTGAAGGGATAAGGACAGAGCGGACTGTTTCAGCAGAGGAGTTTGTTTACAAGGGGGGCGTGTTAGCTGCATAAAAGTATGTGCAAACAATCTTACTGTTATAGAAGGCGGACGATTGACTGTGCCTTGAAGGTGGAAAGAAGTGTCATTTCTCAGAGATTTTGATGAAGAGCGATCCAAAAGAGAATTCCTGTTACAGAAAAAGATTTTGAGAACCTATCTATGTTACACGAAGTAGTTTAGCTGCTCTTACAGCTGTCGTTTTATGCAACTACAATATCATATTTGACCGTCAGAAACCCCGAGCAGATACTTATATTCTCTCGCTCGCTGCGCGTAAATTGTTAGTCCTACAGAAAAAGTGAGCACGAAAGTTCTTTAGCAAATTTAATATAATTAAATATTGTACTGGGATACGTTTTCACTGGAGGTCACGATTTTAGAGTTATTCAAGAAAATTGTAAGAAAGTGGCACTGCATTGCCAGACTCACTCCTCACCAGTCAGAATTTCTAGTACGTTGTTCGTGTCAGTCCATCATATCACCGTACAAAAATTTCCTACTACACCAACTATTCCCGATATTCAACTTTTTTTTATATTATTCACTGGGTTAATGCGCCATCAACGTTGTCTCCTATTTCGTTAACATTATTGATTTAAATGCGCCCGTGAAGTTTATGACAGAAAAACGAGTTTTGTAGACGGTACGCTAAATCTAATTACATTAACAATTTAATCAAATTTAAGCCTTATAGCAAGCAGTTCCGTAGTCAGAAGGCCTAACGAATACAACCATGTAACTACTTATTTTATGGTGTAAAATTTTACAGAAACATTGATTTCACAATTCGTAAGTGTTCGACTAAACCGGTGGCGTAAGAAGGGCAGCCAAGGAAGAGTGAAAAATTTCGAATGCAAATTTTTGTACAATGGCAGGAGGGAGTGCCACGAACCGCATACTAGAAATCCTGACCGAAGGGCACTGGGTGTGGGAGTGGAGGTGCGCTTGAAGGTCAGGTTTCTTGAATAACTCGGAATGTATGGTCTATGGCGAAAAAGTATCCCATTTTAAAATTTGACTACATTAAGTTGTCTACTACAAAGGTCCTCATTTTTTCTGTAGGACAAGTAGTTCACGTGTAGAGGGCGAGAGAATATGAAAATCTCGCGCGGGCCAGATATAAGATTGCGGGTTGCATAAAACAACAGAGATAGGGGCAGCTGAATCACTCTGTATCGATGTATAGAAAGGATTTTCTTTCGCTGAGAGCATTTCTGCAATGCTCTTCAAATAGTAAAGGTAAATGAGAGGGAATATTATGATTGAACAGAGGATAGACAAAATCTTTGTTCTGTTTGTGTAGCTACACTCCTTTGAAACGGACAAGTTTACTCAAATGGTTCAAATGACTCTAAGCACTTGTAAGTAGGCTGTTTAGGTTTTTATGTTGGTAACGCCACGTAGCGCTCTGTATGAAAATCACTGGCTGTGCTGTGTGCAGTCTGTGGCTGGTTGACATTGTTGGAATACTCGCTATTGTAGTTTTGGGCAGTTGGATGTGAACAGCTCGTAGCGTTGCGCAGTTGGAGGTGAGCCGCCAGCAGTGGTGGATGTGGGGAGAGAGATGGCAGAGTTTTGAGAGCTGATGATCTGGACGTGTGACCATCAGAGACAGTAAATCTGTAACACTGGATGTCATGAACTGTTACATATATTATGACTTTTGAACACTATTAAGGTAAATACATTCTTCGTTCTCTATCAAAAGCTCTCATTTGCTAACTATGCCTATCAGTAGTTAGTGCCCTCAGTAGTTAGAATCTTTTATTTAGCTGGAAGTTTTGGCGCTCGCTGTAGTGCTGTAGTTCGAGTAACGAAGATTTTTGTGAGGTAAGTGATTCATGAAAGGTATAAGTTATTGTCAGTCAGGGCCATTCTTTTGTAGGGATTATTGAAAGTCAGATTGCGTTGCGCTAAAAATATTGTGGGTCAGTGTAGTGATGATCAGAATAAGTAAAGAGAGAAATGTCTGAGTACGTTCAGTTTCGCTCCGCTGTTTGAAAATTAAATAACGTAAGAGGTTTACCAGCACAGTAATTCATAAATTTTTCTATGGGGACGTTTGACACTATGGGACTTAATATCTGAGGTCATCAGTCCCCTAGATTTAGATCTACTTAAACCTAACTAACCTAAGGACATCACACATATCCATGCCCGACGAGTTTATTCTTTTATTTTTAGCATTGCCAACTTACGAAAATAGTATTTCGAAACATTTATTCGGATGAATAAATTCCATTACATATAAGTAATCCAGCAATTCGCCTATATGTGACTGGCTTAAGCCCCAACAGAGAAAGCTCATGGCTACGGCCGACTGAGTATGTGTGCGTGTATACAGTCCGCGTAAACAGGGTGGGGCGTCGTCCGCTGGTGCATCGGAACAGTTCGGAAGCCGAGCCAACATATTGAATATGTCCACCGCGGCACGCTAGTAATTATATTTGCGCAATGCTCGGTGGCGTGTTTGCGTATGCGTGTTGCGGCCGAATGAATCGATGGCGCGGCCAGCGCACTCTGGCGTCGCTATATGCAGCTGCGTGCATATAACAATACGGCGACCACATTTATGCGCGGCTCACAAATCAGGCCAGGCGGTCCGACCCGACCCGACCCGCCGCTCTAATCCACTCGAGCTGATAAACCCGTAAATCTTCTGTTGATGTTGCATTACGCAAACGCGACCGATACCCACTAAATAATGCATGCGAGAGAGCTCTGCTGTGTCTGTCTGCGTCCGCGTTTGCACCAGTGTGTGTGTGTGTGTGTGTGTGTGTGTGTGTGTGTGTGTGTACATCATTTATAGAATATTTCCGCCAGCGCACTAATATCCCTTTGAGCCACAGTGCAATCGGCGGGCGTCCCACTGCGGGATAAACACAGGGCCCGTTGTAATTCGGGAGAGATTCGGCCTCTATTCTACCTTCTATCGCAAGTTTATAACCGGGCGAGCGGACACGCGCGGACCAATCGGCGCGCGCCAGGCATTGTCCCGCGATTTACGATTTCACAGCGGACCGGACCCGACCGGACCGGAGGCGATTAGATTAACCAAATTACTCGCGGCACCGGGCACGGTCTGATTGCAGATCATTAGCCGATGTATCTGATATTGTAATGCATACCATTACTGCTTGTAGGGCGGCTTACAAGGCCCCGGGCGGCGCGGCAAGATGAATGAGGGTGGCGAGACAACAGGCGAAACCCGCGCGTGAACCGATACCGTACGGTCGCACTAAGTTCCTGTTATTTCCCTCGTCTGTCCGCGGAATCCGTTTGTACACGTTCTTCCAGCTCTTCTTCTGTTGCTCCCGGTGGAAGGTACCAGACTTTCGCTGTGTTACGACGGCTATTTGTGTTCAACCTCCAATCGCTCGCGAAATTACACATTTGACCTCCGAAAGTACGCAACAAGCCTCCCGGATCAAATGTGTTTCAAATCGGTGCACAGGCATGCACCGTCAACCGTCAGCGTGCTGAATGGCTGAAAGCGTCCGGAAGTGTTCAAAGGTGACCATGTAGACACAGAGAGTGAGCATTGCCTTCTGTGCATGTTTTCAACGTTAAACTGAGATTGTCACGTGATATCGGGATACCGCTGCCCGCGTACGCTTTCTGCAAAGTTAAAAACTTTAATATTAGACTATTTTCTGCATTTCTACAATTCGTTTATTAGTAATAGCAGTTATGAATTACTGTTGCTGAAATGTGTGCAAAGAGAAGTACATGGAAGGAGGATTATTTTATGTTGATGTATTGTATTGTTTTAGTTGCATTTTGAATATTTTTTTAATCTATTACTAAATTTCCAAAACGTGCAGATTGTTTTTGTCTGGGTCAGTGAACAACATTGTTCCAGAAATAAATGAAAATACTACCAACACCCAGCATAACCTAGATTTTCGGGAGATTTTCCTTGGTCGTCAGGCGAATCCCGAAGCTGAAAGTCACTTGGGATTCCTTCTGCCCCATTCCCAGCGTCGGGGTTGCTTGGGTGAGTAGAACGAAGCTCTACAACAGCCCACCGCCCTGCTCCCACGTCTTTAAAGCCAGCTATGTCTGAATCCTGTATCTCGAATAAAGGCGTTAACACAGATTACAATTTCCATAGCTTCTTGTATGAAATAGTGCTGATAGTATAAAGTGTGTGGTAGAAGCTGTATGTGCCCAGACGAGATATTTTGCTTACTCGTTAGCCTGTGTTTGACAGCAGCAGATTATTATGGGTTTCTGTGCTTTATTTGTCGCCGGTGCTCGGTACAGAGCTGGGAAACAGTTCGAAAGCATTGTGCAACGCACCTAATACCACATTGACACAGAGTATTGTAAAAAACCTGGACTGTGAATCAATGACTACAATTCACAGGGCGCAACATCTCTTTGATTTTCTAAGGCATCGAAAAACCAGTTTTAATCCGTTTCGTCCGATCTTACTCGATGTTGCTCCACGAAACGGAAGTAACGTTGCAAGCTGATCCTGTTTGGTTGCTCTAGTAGATTTTGATTTGCGTTGTCTGGACTAAGCTAAATTGATTTCATGAATGTGATAAACATTCAGTATAAACACAAGGATTAAATGGCTTATTTTGGTGCTGAGATGGTTCTCGTCCGATACACTTTTGTTTCTATTGTCACAGTTTTTAGCACAGTTCTCATTTGGGCACGATGATTGAATCCATGTCTGTTCAAATGTGGTCTGTGTCGGTTGATTTACAATACGCCGAGTGCCAAAACCGACTGTCTAACTTCCACTGGACCAGAAAGTCTAAGAAAATGTAGCTTCCCTTCCCCCTTCTTGTAACGGGGCTTAATGTTGTACTGTATGCTGTTCATGTGGTCTATAAATTGCTGTAATATTTCCTTTCCATGAGGCAAAATCAGAAAGATATCAACAACAGGATGGCAAAAAAGAAGCGCAGTTTAAGAACCTTTCTTCTAAATTCTGCATTTAAAAATTGGACTCAGCTGGTGACCAAGATGAAACTATAATATTTGCCTCTACACAAAACGTAGGTGATGGCCAGCTACAATTGGAATAATCTAACGATTTCTGTGGATAAGTAGTTCACGAGCAAACTCAGTGTATTTTAAACAACCACTCATGTAAACAGAGAGACCACACAGAGACTGACTGTAACATCGTCTATTTGGTGATGTCAATAAATATTCAGAATTTCGTAACGCGGTGTTCATAGCAAACAACAATAAGCACCATCTATTCTATAAAATGTTTTGCCAGCCTGTATGTTGCAGAGGCACATGCGCTAAAATGTTGCAGAACCAATTGTGCTAACAATAGGTGTTAGCAGTACATCTTTTTTCTGATTGTTAGGAAGATCGTAGTGTTGGTGGGCTGCGGACCTGGTGTACACAAATGCCGCATCATCTTCTGAAAACGGCCTGATTTCTTTAGTAACTCACCTTTATTGTTACTGAATGTATGTGCTGGATCATGTTTCAGGTGTCGATTAGTATGTTCTGCCCCCTAAGAAAGAAAGTTTCTCGTCTTAATCTTTGGTACAGTCAGTCGGGATAATATTGTACCAATTTTTACAATTTTTTGAAAGTACTGAACACAGTATAAATTACACTTAGCAACATACATTACAACATTTTACAGCTATAGTTACTGAGAGATTGAAAAACTGAAAATATATACTACATATACCCCATTAGAGTAAAATTTCAATTTTAATTTTGGTATAAGGTTACACTGTCATTCAGGATAACTTTAGGCCAGTCTTAAAAAGCGAATAATTATTCGTGTATCTGATATTCTGCGTAAATTTAGTTAGTGCCATAAGGAAATCTGGTATTAATAAGAGGTACAAAGAAACAGTGTTAATTCAATATTGCAGGTTTACGTTTAAGTATCAAGATATTTTTATCGACCAGTCATTGATCAACTTAAATCACTGTCGCCAGGAGCTCTACTCACAGCCAGTTGCAATTAAAGGGTAATAACAAGCCTAAGAGCTTGTAGGATTTTGGAAAGACAGCTGACATACTAACGAGAAATTCAAAGGTAACAAAACTGTAACTTTGAGAAAAAAATAATGCAAATATTCGGAGTAGCAGCCATTTGAAACAAACGTGGCAAATGGTACGAACACACCCTGATTAGTAAAAAGTTACCCTATCGACTGTATTAAGAACAACCGTTGTATTCCCCATATCTGCCAGCAAGAAAATAAATCCTCGTCGATCCTAAAAGATATGAGCCCTTTTTTCCACTCCGCTAATATCATATCGTCCTGCACAGAATCAGATATACATATTATAGGAACTTTATCTACTGATATTTGCTTGTAGTAAATTACAGATGATATGCTTCAGAGCAAAGAAAATTTGCCACACAATGGCCATTTAGTCATTACATAATGATTTAAGTGCTCTCTGTCTTATCATAGTACCAACTGAAATTAATATTATCTTTTAAAATGGGAATGAGCTGGCGCGAGATAATGAGCAGGCGCTAGTACGTATTGTAGTTTATTCTTTCCAGAACATAAACAGTTCACACATAGTTCTGGTTGGCTCACAATTCCTGGTTGGAGAATAGCATTGCCAATTCTACTAACCAAACTTCTGTACTATGAGTTGATGCAGATCAAATAGCAAGCAGAAATATATTTCTAAGGCCGTACTAATCAATCGTAACTGTTTCAAAAATATGAAAAGGTTTTACAGATATCGCTACCAGTCATAACCTTTTTTTTTACTTACGTAAGTTATTTAATGAAGTAAAATGTTTCGAGGTACAAATCTCAACGTGGAGCTACAATGTCAATACAAAAAATCTGTACGAAAAATACAAAAAGATAGTATCACGACGCAGTTGAATTGTGTGTTATCTTTGAGCGACCCTTTTTTCTCTCTGGTAAAGATAAATGTCTTTGTTGTTGTAGAAGAGAGCGGTGCGTTATACTTATGTAAGTTGGAGCTACAGCGAATATTTTGGTACCGAACCCCGAGAAACGATCGCCGCAGCCGAGACGTGAAGAATTTCTGCGAGCAATACTTCCGGCTTCGCTTATAAGGAGGAGCAGCCAAGGAATCATATTAAGGTATGAAGAGCATCATTACATTCACACTCGAGGAAAGGGACTGTTTCGGGTCAACTGAAGATCGGGATACAACTCGTCGGCTTTGGCCAATGACTTTTTATTTTAGTCATAGATACTAATTTGTTTATTTTTGAGCCATAGATATTAAATCGGTTATCTTCTGTGGGGCAGCGTCATAATCGTACATAGAAATAAATGACTGTGTTATGAAGAGATAGATATTGTGTATCTTTCGTGTTGCTTGTGGTAATTTTAAATCATTTGCGCCGATGTTCCGAATTATACCTTTGTCTGATAGTGAGTCGTTCGAATTGCTGTTTCCTCTGCAATCGATTCGTATCTTGTACTATGTAGAAGAACAGGATAATAGTACTAGCGAAAGAAAAAAAAGCGACGTACGTAACACTGGCATCCTGTACCTCAGTTGAATTACGAAAATTGTATCCTTTTCTTCAGTTGACCTATATAAGTCAGCTGAAGTACAGGACACAAATTTCAGTTTGTCGCTTTAGTCACCTTTTCTAGCATTAGTGTCCTATCCTTCCGTTGAACTACATGGGTTAACTGAAGTGCAGGATACAAATTTTACGTTTGTCGCTTGTTTCGCTAGTACTAGAATCCTATTTTTCAGTTGATACTTGTACTAGGGAAGGCGAAAAAACCTACACATGTAAAATTTGTATATGTGTCAACCTAGGTACTCCATGTCAACGTAACGTATAGAACTGTATACTAGCGATATGCATTACATTATGTTCGAAATATGGATGTACATGATACACATATACAATCTGTTTGCTCTGTACTACAATCATCTGTTTCTCAACATTCATCTGTGCTTTCGAATAGTTGCTATGCATCATCTGTGGTAACGTCAATGCTTTTAAATCTTTGCCGTTCATCATCTGTGGTAACGTGTGACGACATTGGTCAAAGCCAACGGGTTCTATCCCTTTCTTCAATATTCCCACTGTTTCTCACTTGTTATGTAATTCACCTTTATCTACTTTACGAGAAAGTTACAAACCCATTATAAGCTCATTTCTGCTATTAATACTTCCTGGGGCATTTACTGTAGATCTTAATGTAGCTCGCGAACGTTATTATCTCTGGTTGATTTTCGCTCTGCTTTTGTCTCCAGCAGCTGTCACATTTTGTTTACTTGCTAGTGCCATGCTTCTGTTTTATACATGAAAACTACTCTCATTTGAAAAAGACTGCAAAGTTCTCTAGACTTGTCAATAGAAAAACTATATACGTATCCTGAAAAGAAAGCGAACTTACCGAATATCGAATATTACTCGATTCATCAGCGCCAACGGCGAGTTCTCAACTGAGACACAGCTCTCTAAATTTACGCACTACAAGCCTCGTTTGGAGGAGCCGCAGTCAGTTGTACTGCTGGAGGGGCGTATACACGACCTTTATTTAGAGGAGGATTACAACAGTGGCATACTCGAAATTGTATGTGAGGATTATACTGACAAAGCGAAGAGCGCCTTTACCATCGTGTCAGACGATATCGAAAGGAAACCCTCGAAATCCATATAATCTTCAAGCATGAGTAATGTGGTCCCTCTGGCCAACGCAGTTACTGCAACAGTCAAGGAAGCGTCCATTAATTTAGAGTCCTTCTCAGAAGACGTGGAGAGCTGACCTAAATTTTGGGATCAATTTCAAAGCTCGGTGGATAGCAACTCCTCTTAGCCCATTTTTCTTCGAGGCCACCGAAGATGCTCGTCGATGGTGTAGCAGTAACCGCGTGCACTTACGAGGATACAAAGGAAATTCTGCGAGAGTGTTACAGGCATAGTAACAGAATCATTGAGGCGCATCTAGATTATTTGGAAATGATTGCGCTTGTTTTGTTAGTATCTCTGGAGTACCTTAATTTAACATTCGTAGACCGGAGCCCAGGAATACAGACATTAAAATCATCAGGGGAAGACGTCAATGCCTATAGCAGAGTCTTATTTCCGAGGACGTTGCGTGTCTTCCAAGAAGAAACCAGGCGTCTCTGGATAATCTGAGTAAAACGACATAACATCTCCGAAGGAGACTTTCTAAAGTTAATGGAGCTCTAGCGGAAGAAGTAGATGGAAAGGTCGTTGCTCAGAAGTAGAGCTGTAAAACTACCGTCGGCTGCCGTAGACTACAATAAGTAAGCGTAGATTAAGGTAGTGTCAAGATCCTACAAGCGTTAGCTATACTTTAGATGTATTGCATGCCTGTCGGGCTTGATCTCATATCAATTACTTCGTTTACGTATGTGATCACTGTCTTACTAGATTCCCCTAGAAGCCGGAAGCAGCGAGCCGTCTAGATAATGAGTGAGGATACACAGAAGGCTGCAAAATCTAGGAACATTTTTGTTCTACATAGTTATCCCACTGTATGTTACTTAAAAATAAACAGTGTTTATAGCAAAGTTAAAATGGTAAATTTTTAGCTTAGGTTTTATTTGAAAATTGTTGATTTTTAACGCGAAACGAGTGATGTTGTTATAAAAACAGAAAAACAATACAGATTTCTCATACAGCGCTAGAAAACGCGATTTCCCTCTCAAAAAATGTAATTAAATGTCAAACATCGCTTCATTATTTCTTCACGCTTATATGAAACGTATTTCCGTTATTCGTTAATAACTTTCGCATTTGTCAGTAATAAAAAAGAACTCTTGCTTTGATCATGATGAAGAACGTTCTGTTGAGCACAAAATAAAACCAATAATTATAAAGACTTTTTTATGTTTATGCATGTAAGCTGTACTTACATCAAAAGGAATTGCTTTGGTTACATAAAAGCATGGATTTTCACCGTCAACTAATTTTTATTACTTTTAAAATGGAATTTGTTTTCTGTAAGGATATAAAAATACAGTGGACTGACACTGATTGAAGTGCTGTTCTATTGCGAAAAACAACTAACTAAACAAACAGAAAAACAAAGAGAAATCATCCTCATCTTAAACGTTCATATATGTTTCTTTCCCTACCGATGCTACCGAAACTACCAGTAATCCTACGATTTACTGCATCATATATGTACTGTACCAAAACTACCAGACCGTAGTTTTGGTAGAGCGCACCTCTCCTCAAAAGAGCCGCTGAGAAGTACAACCGTGTTCAAACGTGCTACCCTCAGCTTCAACTCTTAATATGCATTATAACCAAACTCGCTCTAAACGCAATAATAAGCAAACGCCAGAACGGTACTGCGTGTTCTGTGTACAACGTGGTCATTAAGCTCACGACTGCCAAACCGTATTAGAGGTACACAGGCGCCTCAATACACTGAATTCGTGTAACAGCTGTTTCCTGTTCATCAAGCAAGGCCATACTTCCAAAAACTGCATTAGGAAAACCAAGGCTTTCTGTTCATTCTGTAACGGCAACCAGCTCAAAGTTATTTTTGACTGCAAAACATATATATCTTCTAGACGGCAAACGAGTTCTGTGTTATACTTCAGTGGGCAATGTAAACAGAGAACGCCCTGCTTCACGCACCTGCAGATAGCACGTGTTTACGTTACAGGACTCACAGGCGAGGAAAAACTTATACGTTGCAGTTTGGACGCTGGCAGCCAGTCAACTTTTGCTAAGAGATCTTTATTTGTCAGTCTGAATTTACAAGTGATTGGCACAAGGCCCATGGCGGTCGACCCATTTCAATCCACGGTTAGCAAATCTGAATCAAATAGACTAGTCCGTCTGAACTTAAAAAGTATATGGAATAAGAGTGCATTAGTGTCTACGCCTTTGAGAGGAAATATCCCTGGAAAGACTCGTTTGCAGACGAGGCGTTCAGCATACAAATTACAGTGACAAGTTAAGATCTTTCAGACAGCCACACGAGAAATTTCGGAACTTTGGGCAATCCTCACAACTGATCCAGCCTGCCAGTATATCGTCCAAAAAAGTATCACCTGGAAGTACATCTCTCCATGTGCGAGTTGATGGGAATCCTGTTGGAGAAAGAATGCTCGGTTAGGAAAAACGATGCCTTCGTAAACTATTCTGGCTAAGCGATGCGGATGAGGAGGCACTTCCAACTGTTCCCGTAAGCATCGAAGCCGAACGCAACTCGAGAATTATCTCCCAGACTGATGACGAAATACACCAACGAACTTCTTGGTGGGAGACAGGTTACTACTTTACTGAGAGGTATCGAGCCCTCAAAGTCAACCGATTTAGTAAAAGAACTCAAGCTGTAGAAGAAACTAACAAAAGACTTCTGGGATCGTGGGAGCAAAGACTACTTACTGCTACTCAAGAGCTTTTATCAACTTCAGAACATGGGTAGGTTCCAGAAGATTAGAATCGGCGACGTCGTCCACCTCCAGGAAGACGTCTTGGACCGACATAGATGGAAAAAGGGAGAGGATAAAGGACTTACGAAGTGGCCGGGACGAATTTTATCGGAGTGCTATTCTCGTTACTTCGGAGTGAAGAGAGATTACCAGGTCAATCGAACTGGTTGCACCGTTGGAGGATTTCCAGCATGGGGAGGATGTCGCGACGCTGTAGAATTACGTATCATATTATATCTCAACAACTCTTTTTCTCTTTGGTATAAATAAGTGTTCTCATTGTAGTGAAAGCAAGCGGCATATCTCACTTGTATACCCTGGAGCTACGCCGAACAGATAGTAAAGTTGTTCTTTACAGTCTGGACATGTCCTGTTGTCGCCTTTTCCCGTATAAAATGGCTGTCTTTTTGTGGTGTTTTCAATTACCTCTGTAGCAGTTTGGCCCAGAATGCCCATTACTTTATTGCTAATATGTGCCTCTAGCATGATGGCATAATCTGTTATTTATCCCTCAGAACTTTATAAGCCTGCAATTTAGCGAATAACGAAACAGCAATTAAACCGAGTGTTTACATGAAGCTACATTATAAAACGAATAACAAATACTGTACCTTAGTGTTGGAACAGACGCGCAGGCTCCAGAATTCTAGGGATTTCGCCTTATCTTCAGCTCCTGCGGCAGTCCAGACAACCATGTCCAATATAGTATACTGGTGTCTCTTTAAATAAACACGTCATGTTCAGAGCGAACGTTCATCAACGTCTTCTCTTACGTACAATTTGAGTAAAGAATAACAACAAGCATTTGTAAATGTATCAGTCATAATTCACCAATGTACAATTTTGTTTCCGATTCTTAAATTCGGCGCCCATGTGATCCAAACAAATTTTGAATAGCGTCTGTCGAATTTTGTGTCTAATATAAATAGTATTCATACCAGTTGTTTACCATGTAGTTGTTCTTGCTCAAATTACCAACGATTTTTCTCACGCGAGTAACTATTTAAATTTTAATTACAGGCGATGAAGGCAATGATTGAGTCAGACATAAATGCAGATTTAGAATTGCTGCGTTGTTTTACTGCCCCCGTCCAACAGCATGCCGACAACACGTTCATTACATACGCGCCGGTACAATGTTTATAAGCGAGGCACATGCTATAGGCAACATTTAAACTGGCCTTTATTATTCGACTGAAAACAAAACATGCTTAATTGCACTGTATACAGTGTGTCAGTGCTCGATGATACTCTATTTTATTGAAATTACGGAAACTCATTTTGCCGTAAGCGACTCAATATAACTTACGAAATGTTATTTTGAAACTCAAATTGATAACTACTACACAGCATTACAACCATAAAGGGTATTAACAGTTAATAGTAATCGCCAAAGCTGTATTAATACACATTGATGGAGTCACGATCGGCTTTGTTCATTGTGCATCATAAGGTAACACAGCCAACAGTCTTCATAACAACTCATCACAGAATTATGCCAATATCATGTCTTACGTAACGTGAAAGGCAAATTACGGCACTTGACATGCACACCAACAGTCCGCTGTATTCACTGAGCTTCTGACAGGCGGTCGGTGGAGTGTCTACAAGCTCATTATGTGTATAAAATTCCAGTTTTAGCTGGTGTGGTTCTTCGTTATCAATAGAAATATTATCTGTTGCTTGTGTCTTCTCGCAAATAATAAACCACAATTCTTGATAGAAGAGTGGAATAAGTAGGGGTACAATTACAGTTAAAACAACAACTGGGTTTTTGAATATCTTTTCCATGGCTAATGCAATATATGTAATAGTCTCATTGTTGAAATGCTAAGAAAAGTTAACCAATGAATACTCTTATGTTTTACAGATATTTAGAAAGTTTTACGTAATGTTGTTAGGTAAAAATCTGTCTCAAGGAATGAAACACAAGCAGTAATAGCTTACACATGGCTGCAATGAACATTATCTGCTTTTTCAGAGCGAATGTGTAGATGCGATTGCATACGCAAGGACAGCAGAGCGATCTTGCCAAAAGTTTGTGGAAGTAAGGAGGAGTACTTTTTATGAACCAGTTTCGGCACTACGGTAGTGTCGTCTTCAGGCCATCATGCAAACTGAATGGTGGTATCCAACCCTCGGCGCCTCAGTATGATACCATGTATATCAATGGGTCTCATGGATTTATATTTGCATGATGTTGCAAGCCGTCGCTTGCTTTAATTATAGATATATCTCCGAGTGATGCTAGATGTTATTTCTTTTACATAAAGGAAAATATTACCTTCTCACCAATCGCGAGCTACAGCCTCAATTTTTTATTAATGAAATTAGTGATTTTACTCATGGTACTTTTGTTGCCTATGTCTGCAGTCACTTTCAGAGCTCAAATTAGTAATCAAATTATCTAATTTAATAAGACTGAATCTTGAATTGCTTGTGTACCCATTTATTACCACAAAAGAATAAACTGTGCATAGTTGAAGGAGTATAAATGAGCATAATGACGTATTTAAGTTCACAAAGATAATGACAAGTTTTTATTCTTCCTTTTATGACTGCACTCGAGGTGATAAATTTTACAAAGAAAATGACGAACGTATATCAGAAAAAGGATGGTGCTTGATTGGCAAAGCATTCATTGGGGTGGGAACTACACAAATTCACCTCTGAATAATCCGTTTTACAGCGCAGTCTGACTCTTACATGAATCCGCTGTGAGACCCAATTCTATTCAAATGGTATCAACTTAGACCAAGTAGACCACAACCTGTGGTTTACTGGAGAACAGGGAGCGGTGAATATCATTTAACAACGCTATGCTATTGGGCGCCAATACTTTACCCTTCACCTTGACTAATGCGGCAGCAGAAAACACAAAATAAAACGTACTTAGTTAATTAAATCGTATATTTGATGTACCTTTATTCAAATGAGACAAGTACTTTTCGGTTTCTAGAAACATTCTGAATACTGCAACAATATATCACTTACGTATTTGCCGGTACGCTTCCCTCAGTTCTGAGACTGTTAATTTGACCACGTTTCTGTTATCTGAAATTATTAGGAATTTTTTCACTATTAGTGACAAAATATACTTCACGTCCTTATGATAACTGTAGATGGATCTATTTAATTCTAGGTGGAAGTTTAAAATTCTGTACGTGGCCGGTTGTAGGTTTACAAAATTCGCAGCATGCGGTCTCCAACCACAATCGTGAGCCCTGATCTGGGCCGCCGATGCGGGAGATGAACCGCCATAGGTGGGAAAAGGAGACGGTGATTCGGATGATCAGGAGAATTACGAACGTGTGCAACGTAACTGGCGAGCAGTTGTGCACGCCTAACCAGGACACTGGTCACCGGACTCCTCCTAAAAGCACCCGTCACTAGGCGAACGCCACAGTGGTGCACAGGCTCGAGTAAACGCAACGTTGAGGGCGTTGCCGAACCATAAACCAGACCTTCATAGTCAAGACTGGGCTCTGTAGAGCTGCAGCAGCGTAGAGTAATCTGCCCCCCCCCCCCCCTCCTCAGTTGGTGTTGCTCAGACAGCAGACAGCATTGAGGTGCTGCCAACACTTCCTCTTAAGCTGATGAAGGTGAGGAAGCCAAGTCAATCAGGCGTCGACAACCAGTCCTGAGAATCGGTGTGTCTCCACTACAGAAAGTGGATCGTCATGAAAGTAAAGTTCATGTTCCGGATGAGCGGTACGACGCCAACAGAATTGCATAACAAACGACTTTGAGGCTGAAAACTGGAAGCTGTGGGCTAGAGCCTATGACTGCACCTTGTGGATGGCTCCCAGTAGGCGCCACTCAGCAACACCAGTACTGGTGGAGTAGTACGAAATACAGAAGTTGTCTGCATACAGAGAAGGTGAGATGGACAGCCCCACTGCTGCCGCTAGGATATTAATGGCCACTAAATATAGAGATCCCTGCGGAACTCCATTCTCCTAGATATGGGGGGAACTGTGAGAGGCGCCAACCTGGACACGGAAAGTACGAAGCGACAGGAAATTTTGGATAAAAATCGGAGCGGGCCTCAGAGACACACTCATACACTCTGGCAAGGATATTATATCACCAGGTCATGTTGTAAGCTTTTCGTAAGTCCTAAAAGACGGAAACAAGGTGATGGCGTCTGGAAAAAGCTGTTAGAATGGCAGACTCGAGAGTCACAAGATTATCAGTGGTAGAGTGACCCTGGCGGAAACCGCCCTGGCAAGGAGCCAGCAGGCCACGTGACTCCAGGACCCAACTCAACCGTTGACACACCATATGTTCTAGCAGCTTACAAAGAACGTTGGTGAGGCTGATCGGCCGATAGCTATCCATGTCAAGCAGATTTATGCCGGGTTCGCAGGAGAGCTTCTGTAAAGTTTGGAAGGTAGGAGACGAGGTACTGGCAGAAGTAAAGCTGTGAGTACCGGGCGTGAGTCGTGCTTCGGTAGCTCAGATGGTAGAGCACTTGCCCGCGAAAGGCAAAGGTCCCGAGTTCGAGTCTCGGTCGGGCACACAGTTTTAATCTACCAGGAAGTTTCAGATTTATGCCGGGTTTGAGCACTGGCATGATGATGCCCTCACCATTGCGATGGAAAGACGCCATCGCTCAAGATCCAGCTGAAGATGACGAGGAGACATAGCTTGTAGTCAGACGAGAAGTGTTTAGTCATCTGACTGGATCAGGTCTGGCCCAGGAGCTGTGTCGAGGCAATGTGCAAGGGACTGAGGAACTCCCACTCTGTAAATGGGGCGTTATATAGTTCATTGTGGCGTGTAGTGAACGAGAGGACGTTCCCTTCCAGCCGCTTTTTGAGAGTGCGAAAGCTGGGGGGGGGGGGGGGGGAGGAATTCTCCAACGCAGAGGCTCGAGCACAGTGCTCGTTTGCGTCGGTAGATAACACCCCATCGATGGCAACGCCAGGACACCTGCTGGCGTCTGGTACCCAAAAACACGGTGATCTTCATCCAGTATGGCACCCAATGGTCGAGACATACCTCTCCCAATCCTCCTGTTTCCGTCTTTTTATAAGCCATTTAAAGGCTATTAGGTACTCTAGGGAAGGGTGCCGCTTATGTCGCTGTAGAGCTCACCGACGCTCTTTCATAGCCTCAGCGACTTCCGGCGACCACCAAGGTACTGACCTTCAAGGGGGGCACCCTAAAGAACGAGGGATCGAGCTTTCCGCCGCAGAAACGATGATTGTAGTGGCCTTCTGAACTACAACATCGATGGCACTGTGTGGGGGACATTCAACAGTGACAGCTGAGGTGAAGGCTTCCCAGTCTGCCTTGTTGAAAGCCCTTCTGGGGAGGCGTCTGAGGACATGACGCCAGGGGAGTGATAGGAAGATGCAGAATTGGTCACTACCACACAGGTTGTCACATGCTCTCCAGTGGATAGAAGGGAGAAGGCCAGGATTGCAAACCGGTAGATCAATGGCCGAATATGTGTCATGTGCTACGCTGAAATGTGTGGGAACACCAATATTTAAGAGGCAGAGGTCGAGTTGTGACAGTAAATTTTCGACATCTCTACCTCAGCCAGTAAGCACAGTGCCACCCCACAAGGGGCTATGGCCGTTAATATCTCCCAAAAGTAGGAAAGGTTTAGGGAGTTAATGAATCAGTGCAGCCAATATGTTCATGGGTACTGCACCATCTGGAGGGAGATACACGTTGCAGACAGTTATTTCCTAAGTCGTCCGTATCCTGACAGCCACAGCTTCAAGAGGAGTTTGATGGGGCCCAGGTACACTACATACTGAGTTCAGGACCTAGACGCAAACTCCACCTGACACTCTATTTATTCGCTATGGTTCTTGTAAGTGCGAAGGGTAGGGGTCGGCATTGCCAGGAACCATATTTCATGGAGGGCAATGCAGAAAGGAGGTGTAGAGCTTAACAGTTGCAATAGCTCAGTCAGATGGTGAAAACACCGCCGAAATTCCACTGAAGAATGACATGATCCTGAGACTGGGAAGGCATGAAACATTCAATGTGGCAGTCTATGCCTCAAGGTCTCCTGCTGCCACCAGATGAGTACATGTGCGATCATCATCCATTGTATGCAACTGCAGGCTTTCTCGGTGTATTTCAGCTATGAAATCTTCACAGGTTATCAGAAGACCACGCCACTCAGCTGATAACCCTTGAAGATTTCATAAGATCCATTGCGTCTAAGGGCTCAGCGAGATCTAGATCCTCAGCAGACACCAGAATCTCCACTTCATCATCGGACACAGAGCCTGTAGGTAGTGGTGGTGTGGGTGTCATCTCAGTGTCTTGCTTCTTGGGGGTCTTTTTCTTTATTGGTTTATCTCGCTGCTACTTAGGTTTGTCTGGCTGGGAAGGATACACTGATTCAGTCTCGGAGACTGAGGAGAACCATGAAGCCCTATGACCAGCTACCTGTGGGTGCTTCAGTCACTGATGGGTGTCTGCTTTGCCACTGGTGGGAACCTGGGAAGGGAGCGACCCAAGGGACCCCTTCCTAGCGAGAGTAGCTGAAGAAGACTTATACTTCTCCAGCTAAGAAGGGCGATGTGATATCTCCAGTGGTTGGGGGGGGGGGCATTTGTCCCTAAGTAGGTGATGCGGGAGGTACCGGGATACAAATGTACCCCACCATCAAGGGGGTAGGTGTAGTATTATGGCTCTGAGATCCAACTGTACACAGCAGAATTGAAGGTGCTAGAACCATTGATGTAGCAACAGTGTAAGTTGTCACATGCACAGGTTGTAGCCTCTCATATTTTCTCTTAGCCTCAGTGTAGGTCAGTCAGTACAGGGTCTTGTATTCCATTATTTCGTTTCCTTCTGTAGAATCCTACAGTCCGCTGAGCAAGGGGAATGGTGCTCTCCACAGTTGACGTAGACGGGAAGTGGGGCACATGGAGTATTGGGATGTGATGGACATCCACAATCTCTGAAAGTAGAGCAGGAAGACATATGGTCGAACTTCCAGCACTTAAATCACCTCATCAGGGGAGGGATATATGGCTTGACATCACAATGGTAGACCATCACCTTGACCTTCTTGGGTAATATGTCACCCTTGAAGGCCAAAATGAAGGCAACGGTGGCAACCTGATTAACCATCAGACCCCCATTGGATGCACCGGATGAAATGGACACCTTGTCACTCTAAGTTGACGTGTAGCTCGTCATCAGACTGCAAAAGAAGGTCCCTGTGGAAAATAATACCATATTTAAGCTCTTATGGGGCACAGAAACATCCCCCAGCTTGTCACAAGCGAGTAATGCCCATGAGTAGGCAGGGGTGATGTTTTTAACAATTCTGGCCCTGACCGCATTTTGGACAAGTCCTCCACCTTCCCAAACTAAATGCTCCTCAAAAAACTGAGGCTTCATTGACAGGAAAGATTCCCCATCAACTCTTGTACATACGAGGTACTGGAGCGAATAAGCTTCACTGTCATCCTTAGCCTGGCATTCTTCCCATGGTGTGGCCAGGGAGGGGAACGATTTGGGGTCTATTTCTTAGAACTGAAGACTGCTTCGAGACAGCTGGTGGTGGGCCACAAGCAAGAGATGATGTACTACGCTTCATCGCGTGTCATCTGCCCTGATGCGACCCACTCCAACCAGGGGCCCTCCCCACAGGCGCCACACAGCTGCAGCAAAGGCCACCTGGCAGGATGACCATTGCTGGGAGACCTAATGCGCCAGGGTGATGGGCATCTACTCCTTGGTATATGTGGGGAGTTAACGGCTCAGGCATCAGCAGAGCGATCCCTGAGTGATCAGGGAGTACAACCAACAGGGTACATTGTGGGCCCACCACAACAGACTGGCTACCATGCTGTATATCAGGTGCATAGAAGCCCATGATCATCATTGGCGCAGAAAACGATACTCCACAGTGGATGGAGGAAAACTCACCCAGGAGTGTGACATCACCCAACAGCTGGAGAATTAGTGGAAGTGCAGATCCATGTCTATGAAGGACGTGAAAGAGTTCAGTGCACAATGGATATGTTGCACCAGGTAAGGTGCCTTTCCCCAATTGGCTCGCTCTTCGGGAAAATTTTCAAGAATGGAGGTCAAGCCCTACATGGGACCATCACATAAAGGCCGAAACGTGTGAGACTCCTTTTAGTCTCCTCTTATTTCAGGCAGGAATACCTCGGGCCTATTCTAACCCGTGGACCCGCAGTGTGGGAGGGGGTGGGGGTTGCGTGGATGAGATAACTGTGTATTCTTGTTGCTAAACAAACTTGAACGGTTTCCTATAATTTCAAATTATTTGACATAGTATGAGCTCTGTGTATGAGGAAGGTTTTTCGGTGTAATGAGTATTCCATGACATTTGCGATGGTGGCTGGACGATGTTAACTTATTCCTCTCGTATTTCAGCTTACAACAAGGCCATCATCAGGGTTAGTTTTGCAACTGGAGGCTACAGGTCCACTTTTTTCTACGCTCATATATGTACGCCATGGGGGATAGCCTCACGGTCTAAGGGGCCTTGTCACGGACAGCGCGGCTCCCCCGTCGGAGGTTTGAGTCCTCCCTCGGGCATGGGTGTGTGTGTTGTCTTTACCGTAAGTTAGTTTAAGTTAGATTAAGTAATGTGTAAGCGTAGGCACCGATTACTTCAGCAGTTTGGTCCCATAAGACCTTACCACAATTTCCAAATTCCATATATGTATTGGTAAGATGGCAGCCCTCTGCGAAATGGTTAGACGTCCACGGCTCTTCACAGAACGTTGTGTTCGGAGGCTTGTCTGCTCTGCAAAGTACGATAGATGGTGATCTGTGACATCTCTGCTGAAAGA
This sequence comes from Schistocerca serialis cubense, assembly GCF_023864345.2. Taxonomy (NCBI): domain Eukaryota; kingdom Metazoa; phylum Arthropoda; class Insecta; order Orthoptera; family Acrididae; genus Schistocerca; species Schistocerca serialis. The sequence goes on from NC_064643.1 coordinate 270,024,372, forward strand.
GTATAATGCTAGTCCACTCACAGATGTTCCAGAACACACTGTTCTACATACATTGCTGAAGGTGGATCTCCACAGCAGACCAGCCCTACGTGTACCCTTGTTGACTCAGCGACAAATTGAGAGCTGCAAGCCACCTGCATCCCTTCATGTTTGATGTCGTCCCCGACGGCGATGTCATCTTGCAGCAGCGTAACTGTACGTGTCTCGGAGCCAGAACTGTGCTGTAGGGACTTGAAGAGCATTATAGTGAACTCATGACGATAAAAGACGTGTCGAGCAGCAAGTAATTGCTTGGACTGATTTAAGCAACGCAATGCAAAAACAAAACTGCAAATATCTGACGAAGCACCAGAAAAAATGCACCTGACGACTCTTAGGAGAACTCCTTTCCATGCGGCTTCACCCACGAATATACTAAAGACACCCCCTTTTCCCCTTCTGTGTGTACACCTCTTCCCCCTTCTATTTGTTTATCTCCTCTGACACATTCTCTCTGCGTCTTAATCTGCTCCCTTTCTTTGTCGAATCGCTCCCCCTCCTCTCTCTGACCATATCTTCCTCCTCCCTTTCTCTGATCCTTCTCCACCTCTATCCGTCCAATACCCTCGCTACCTTTTCCACCTGCTCACTTCCCCTTTACACCTTCCACCTGCCTCAAGCATCTCCTCCCCTGCTCTCTCTTTATTCCTTGCCATCGCTCTATCCATCCTCTTCTCTGTCCATCTCAATGTGTCCCTGAGCATACTAATCGGCATGGGCAGCTTCACACTACAATTCAGTAAAGCAGTCTGATTGTACTCACACAACACACGTGTCATGCAAACTACATATCAGGTACCGGAAAATCATTTCTTGACCCTGATGTGTATGCTGTCCTAAAAAGCTGGTTCGTTTGGCACACAAAATGCCTGTCAAGCAGGTCAGAGTATATGCCAGTCGCTGGAAAAAGCACGTTTTTGCGCATACCTCCAACCCTATTAGATCTGGGAGGTAAACCCCATAATGCTTAAACTGGTGAGGCCTGCTATTCCTGTGCCAAATTTGGTTCAAATCGATCCATGGGTTTTGGAGGAGATCCTGGACACACACACACTTATTCACACACACATACACACATACTGTGCTTTGTATATACAACAGAATCGCCCATGAAGAGTATGGGAGTATGGTGTGGTTACTTCCATATTCCAATACCACAACACCAGCGTTCATAAATCAACACAAACATGATTCAGGTTTAATGATCACGTAGGCACCTTATTGCTCCTCGAGCAGCCCCCCCCCCCCCTCCCCGCCCCCCCCCCCCCCCCCATGTTAACGCGTCTGGACTAAATAGAACATTGGATTAACTGTAGCAATCGAGATCCCAACAATTCGGTCCTTCTACATCTTCTGATCATCTACGAGTTTCTTGAACTGGTTATGAAGAAACTCGCCGCATTGAGGCTCCTATGAAGGAGAGAAAAGTTTTACGCGGTATTAGCCTAACGTCTTTTTGGGAACAGAGATTAATGAGTGTCGAGATACAGTTCATTAGGATTACAGCTGGCTACAGACAATGAGACAGATGATATCAGTAAGGATCTCAAACTACAACCAATTCTCAAACCAGCCCAGAACTAGACAATATCTTGGAAGGGCCATATACTAACGAATGAAGACAGCCAGGATCCTCCCAAAAAGCTCCTCAGGTAGCAACCCAGACGGAGAAGAGATGTATAAGACCAGGAAGCAGATGTATCGAAAACTTCACAGGTCACTAGGCCTAATACTAGATACAAAGAAGCAAAAGGGTTCAAAAAAATGGTTCAAATGTCTCTGAGCACTGTGGGACTTAACTTCTGAGGTCATCAGTCCCCTAGAACCTAGAACTACTTAAACCTAACTAACCTAAGGACATCACACACATCCATGCTCAAGGCAGGACTCGAACCTGCGACCGTAGTGGTAGCGCGGTTCCAAACTGTAGCGCCTAGAACCGCTCGGCCACCCCGGCCGGCAAGAAAAAGTGTCCTGGAAATAATTAATGTTTTTGTTTAAGTAAAGGGTTCACGAAATACTGCAGTATATGTATCGACTGGCGCTCCCACGTCGTTTTCCTACGAGAAGGGGTTGAAATTTCCCCCAAAAGAAGGACGAGAGGGACAACGGCCGGAACGGGCTGAGAGATGGGGAGCAATACACGCGATGAGGGCGCTCTGCCGCCCGCCGTCTTGCAGACAGGCGATCTGTCCGGCGGCGGCGCGCGTCCGCCTTGGCGGCCGCCGGCCTCGCAATTAAACGCTAACGCGGCGCTATTTTTCACTTGTCAGGTGGGATCTGCTATCGAGCGCGCTCCGGAGTTCGCCAGCCGCCTGCCAAACACAGCCGGCCCCAGCCCTCCCTTGCCGATCACCTTCTGGAGGTCTGCCGTGCTCGCCCGCCTGCATGCATGGAATTAAATGATTTGCGGAACCTAATTGAAATTGATTTGTCCGAGGAGGCAGCTGCCGTGTGGTGAGGGACATGCGAGGTTGGGAGCTGGGTGGGAAGGGGAGTGGGAAGCAGGAGCGCAGGGGAGAGGGACGTCGGAAAATGAGAAGAGGGGAGGGGGCAGAGACAGAGAGAGAGAGGTGGATGGAGGGTGGTGGGAGGGGGTAGAACATAGCAGAGCGGAACGCCCCAGGCGCCGAGCTCAAACACATCCATCCTTCAAGCCGCGCAAAATTAGATCTGCGCGCCTGTGCAGTTTAAAACCCAGATGGAGTATAAATGATAAAAAGTGTGTAGCCGGCGTGGAATGGCCGGGGGGTGGGAGGGGAGGCGCCTCTAGCTGTTAATAATGTAACGGGCGGCCGGCTTTTTATTAGATCTGCAGCGCTGCGGTGCGGAGCGATGTGTGTGTGTGCGACCGGGGGCAGCTGGCAACTGTATACAGTGACCCGAACGGACGGACGCAATGCGCGGAAGGGGTGAGAGAGGGAGAGAGAGAGAGACAAAGATAGTGGGAGAGAGAGAGCGTGAGGCGGAGCGGGAAGCGGCGGGTGGGCGGGCAGGCGAACACGCTGCACTGGGGTTTGTCCGGTGGAGGGGCTTAAGCCAATGGCACCCTAAAACGCAATCATCGGCAACAAGGGGTTTATGCCGCGGAATTGATGAATGACTAAAGCCGGTGTCATTGCCTACCGCCGATTTGCATATCGGCAAATAAAAAGGTCTGTTGACCGCAAACGTAATTTGCGCCCGGCGCGCACCGGCGCGGTGAGTCGGCGGCGCAGCGCGAATCCGCCACCCGCCTACCGCCGCCGCTGCTGCCGCCGCGTACGCCGCTCTCTGCTCTGCTCTGCATTGCAAAATATATAAAAGGCCGGCGACGACACCGGCGCCTAGGTGCGCTAATGCTTCGACGCTCGCAGTATTTACGCTCAACGTTCGACGAGGAGCAAGGGGCGTAAAACGACAAGTCCACTGCAAAGCTGGCTAGTCCTTCTTGTTTCCGCAAAATACAGCGTGTCCATAAATTATCTTTGCAACTTAACACCACAATACCTCTAAAACCATACTAGGTATTAACAAATGGTTTTCAACATATAATACAATAACTCATAAAATTTCGTTTCCTCATCATACACATCAACGTATGCACCATTAGTGGTACGGATAATGACTAATCGAAGTACGGGTCCCGCCTGGTGTGGCCGAGCGGTTCTAAGCGCTTCAGTCTGGAACCGCGCGACCGCTACGGTTGCAGGTTCAAATCCTGCCTGTGGCCTGTTATACGTTCTAGGGGACTGCTGACCTCAGATGTTAAGTCCCATAGTGCTCAGAGCCCTTTTTTTTTTTTTTTTTTAAAGTGCGGGTAATATCTAGTCGGAATTCCATTTCTCTCCGCCTGCTATTCGTGACCTCCACGGCGAGATGTTCAACTGCATTGCGAATGCGAGCTTTCAAGTCCTGTAGGTCTCTAATCTGGGTTCCGTACACCAGGTCATTTACAAAACTACTCAGGAAGAACTTTAGTGGTGCGAGGTGATGAATCGTGGCGGCCATCGAACTGGACCATCTCGTCCAGTCTAACTCTCCGTAAACTTTTAGCCTGGAAACTGACGGACATTTAGAGACAGTGGCGTGGTGTCACTCCTGCTGGGATATGACATCAGGTTGCAGGTTTTCCAATTGTGGCACAGCAAATTCTTGTAACAGGGTCTGCCGTCAACGGTGTTTACCTGACCCTGTTATAAGAATTTGCTGTGCCACAATTGGAAAACCTGCAACCTGATGTAATTTAAAACATGACCAATGATGCAATTGTGCATCAGTCCGCACCAAACATTGACCTTGGGACATTCTCTTTTCTTCTCATGTCCAACATGACGATGCTGTGAATCCCATATACGAATGTTATTATGATTCAGTTTTCCGAGGTACATGAAACGTTGTCTCATCAGAGAAACAAATATTTTCCGAAAAGTCACTGTCTCCGTCATAGCACATCCACTGCAAACGGTTCGCTGCGAGGTTTGTTCATAGGCCTTAATGTATGAAGCAGCTGCTATATTGTACGGATATAGCCGTAACTTTTTATGCAAGACATTGTGCACTGTTGATCTGCTCTGGCCGCAGCACGCACAGATTTTGTCGGACTCCTTGCAAAGCTCCTGCAGTATCTTCTGCACGCCGGCCTCTAAAACAGGCGGTCGACTCACCCCTTTTTTATGGGGAACACTACCTTATTCCACAGATAACATATGCCAAGTCCGCATAGTTGGACGGGACGGTGGTTACCTTTGATACCGGGTTCGAAAGGTTCGTAGCACTTGGGTATCGGAGGTCGTGCATGTGAACCAGGCCACACACTGAGTTTTCTTTTGTGGCGGCCACATTTCATCAGGTTTTTAAGTTAAATTTCGAAGCAAAACTGCATCATCTGGAAGGTAAAAAAAAGCTATATGAGTTGTCTTGTCACATGTCGAAAACAATTTGTTAATATCTCGTACAGTTTTAGTGTTATTACGTTCTCAGTTTCTAAAGATAATTTATGGACACCATGTATATCAATTTTCCAATAAAATTACTAAAAATAAAATCATGTCTCAGATAAAATAGGAAATTTTTCCAGCGTCTGAAATGAAATGCCTTTACTCTTCGTGTTTTAAGCCCTTAGTTGATCAATTCCAAAACAAAACTAAGTGCTGGAACGTCACTCAAATCCGCTCCTACGCCCCCTTCCGCCCCTGTTCTGCCTTCCATGAGCAACGCTTCATTGACTAAAATGGTTCAAATGGCTCTAAGCACTATGGGACCTAACAGCTGAGGTCATCAGTCCCCTAGAACTTAGAACTACTTAAACCTAACTAACCTAAGGACATCACACACATCCATGCCCGAGGCAGGTTTCGAACCTGCGACCATAGCAGCAGCACGGCTTCGGACTGAAGCACTTAGAACTGCTCGGCCACAGCGGCCGGCTCCATTGACTAATTCACTTCTCCCACTACTCTGAGGAGTCTGGTCGCATGACACTCAGCTTTGACCTGTGAGCTGGGACGTCCTCTATACATATGAATTTAAAAGGCAATGTGCTGATCAATTAACTCATCACAGCCCATCCCAAATCGCTAAGAATAAAAACTTTAAATTTGGAGAGGATGTTGGTCTTACACTGAAGGCGTCGTTTAAGAAGGGATTTTGCGAAATTCCTCTCCTAAGGGGTTTAAATAGGGGATGAAAGGCTTTCTTAAAATATTTTGCCATTAAGGCCATTTTGAAGCTAGAACTATGAAAATTGGTATTTTGTTTCTCGTTCATAAATAAATATGTGTTTCAGCATTTTTGAAATTTAAGCCATATGGATAAAAGTTCTTTTTTGAAATAAATCATTATTAAAATACTACTAAAGAATTTTTAAACTACATCTATGAAAATTGGTATTTGATTTCTCAGTTACAAATAAAAAAACGTTTTTGCGAATTCAACCGCTGAGGGGATAAAGTAGTGGATGAAGTTTTTTGAAAATAAATCGTTGTTAAAGAACTACTAAAGCATTTTTAAAGCTAGAGCTATGAAAATTGGTATTGGACTTCTCAGTTAGAAACAAAAAAAAAAAATCGTGTTTCAGCGTTTTTGGAAATTCAGCTACTAAGTGGGTAAAATAGTGGTTGAAAGTTTTTTAAAATAAATCGTTATTAAAGCATTTTTAAAGCTGCAGCTATAAAAACTGATGTTTGACTTCTCGGTTAGAAAAAAAAACTGTTTCACTGTTTTTGTAAATCCATCTCTTCACAGGGTGCAATACGGGATGAAAATTTTTAAAAAATTTTTGTTTGTACTAAAAGACGTTTAAATCTAAATCTGTGAAAATTGGTATTTCACTTTTCCCTTAGGTATAAAGAAAGATGTGTTATTGGATGAAAGTTCTATCTAAATTTATTCACAAGAACGCAGAAAGTATGATTAATAAAAACTTCGGACTACCGCTACCAGAATCTGTTTTTGAACAGAAGTTTATTCGGAAACGACCGTGCTTCTATGGCCTTAATTAGCGTGAAAAGCTTAGAAGATGTTGCAATTTGTGAACAACACAGAAATTCGATTAAAGAAAAACATAAAAAAGAAGAATTGCGCACATCCTACAGACTACGCGAGTGAAGTAGCGGACTCTAAGCTAGTAGCATATAATCCATGAAGTAACACACAGTTTCGTTTCAAATTTCCCAGCTACTGCTAAAGCCTTAAGTGCAGAGATAAATTTAATATCAGTCAATTGGTGTGATTCTGTTTGTAAAGAACTGAAATAGTATTAAGGGTGACATTCTTCTCATCGTCTGTAGAAAATAAGCCCTCGTAGCTTCACAGTTACAATATTTTTAGCCGCCGTTCGTCAGCATTGCGAGAGAGATGATATCTCGTGCCCCATGGACTACGACGATGTCAAGTAATCTGGCAAAATGTGGTACGGTTTAAAATTATGAAATGCACAAAGGAGCTTCAAAATTACTTGAAAATGGCGAAAACGAACGTAGAGCAAATTTGATCATTGTTGCCCTGTAGTCGTATGATGAAAATGTTATAATTTCTTATTCTGAAACATTTCTGGAGAGATGGTCTTACTAAAGGCAAATATCACCTTCGCTTCCATTTCTTTTCCACACAAGAATACCAGCACCACAGACTACAAGGAAGGAACTTGTCGAAGATTGCAATTGAAAGATATACTCCAAATAAATTTATAAAAGATTGTGTGTGATGTCCTTAGGTTAGTTAGGTTTAAGTAGTTCTAAGTTCTAGTGGACTGATGACCACAGAAGTTAACTCCCTTAGTGCTCAGAGCCTTTTATAAAAGATTGTACTGATCCCCATGGTACACAAAACAGGTCAGGCACTGTTTCGGATGCAACGAAAAAAGCATATCAAATTTAAAAGAACACACGGTATCCAAGATTGGTAATGATTTACTGTAACTCAGAATTCAGCGTTTACTTCAATGCGGGATGCTTTTAATGATTTCTTCAACGAAACTCTATCTCGAATCTGGCGAAAAATCCGAAGAGATTCTGGTCGTGTGTTAGACGCCAGCGGCAAGACACAACCAATAATGCTCGCAAAATGCATATATTAAGAGCTATGAGCTCTTGTTCAGCAGGAGAGATGTTTCACAGTAGGAAAGTGGAACGACTGCTCATAGCTCTTAAGGTACGCACTTTAGAACCTATATTAACTGGACATTATTTATTATTTCGGTCCGTGCTGCTTCCTCTGAAAATATGGAATGCGAACAGTTTGCAGCAGAAGATGTCCACTGTCGTAGGTATCAGAACGATTTTCGCTTATAACTTTCGACACGTTCGTTTCCGGACCAGGGTCCCTCGCCTCAAACTAATTCATTCACTGCTCTCCATCATCCCTGAAAATTTATGAGATCATCACATCACAAAATTGCCCTGTATATAACCATACAAGGTGTTAAAAAAAAAGGTGTCCAATATTTTGAGAGGTGGTAGTACTCACCAAAACAAGAAACAGTAAACATGGGCTCTAAAATGCATACCTTAAAAGCTATGGGCACTTATTCATCTTCGATGCAGGAGATCTTTTCTTCAGCAAGATCTTTGCTTTCAATCTTTTGCGAGGAGATAGTGTGGACCGAAGCAAGTGAAAAATTTCCAGCAAACATGGGCTGTGAGATACATACCTTAAGAGCTACGAACACTTGTTCCTCTTCGATAATGTGAAACACATCTATTCTATTGAACAAGTGTTCATTGCTCTTAAGGTATGCATTCTGGAGCCCATGTTTCCTGGATATTTTTTACTTGTTTTGATCCACAGTACCTCCTCTCAAAAAATGGAAAGTAAAGAGCTTGGAGTAGAAGACCTCTCTTTCATCGAAGATGAACAACCACCCGCAGCTTTTAAGGTGTACATTTTGCAGATCATGTTTACTGGACTTTCGTTCTTGTTTTGGTGATTTCTACAACCTCTCAACATCTTGGACACTTTTCGTTAACACCCCATAAATCCTTCCGTTTCGTTTCGACTACAGGAGGTCCCTTCAGTGATGAAACAGCAATTGCATTAAGACTCGTCCCCCCTGCCCCCCCTCCCCCCCAAACACACTAATTTATACAACTGCAGAGAGCATATCACCATTCGTCACGTCATGCTGACTGCCTGATTATCTCTGCTCGCACAATAGTTCTCGATTAAGAATAACCGATCCAGATCCAGATCTATCTTGACTGCTTCTCATTACGTGTTAACATTATTATGGTGTTTGAAAATCTCTATGGGCTCTCTATACAAACGCGCATGAGAGTGCGTTGTCTTCGCGGAAACGTTCGTCTCACTCAATTCTATTTCTGCTACCGCCGATTTTTCAGTATGTCCCAGTTCTTTTTCTGTTCTACTAAGAGGGGATAACCCTTTTTTTTGTGCTCCCAATATATACTTGTCCACAACTACATGGAATTTTATATATCATTGTCGTTGCAGATGGACACCGTACATTCTCCGATCTTACTGGTGAATCTAAGATCCACTGCAACCCCATAAGTAGCCAACACTTTCTCGGTGCCAGCCGGTACGTTGTTAATAAGTGGAAAGAAACAGTACCAGTTGGTGACCGCTGTTCCTCGTTATTCTTGGCATTGTCTCTTTTTAAACGAACATCTCGATCCACCTCCTTACTGGTGTAACCATTTTACTCGAAAGCCGACCGTAAGTGATTTCAGCTCATCTATGTGAATGAACCATCTCACACATTTTATTATCCCTCTCCGCCAAGATTTTCTGGTACCTAATTTTTGTCTTGCGTGACGGTTGAGTTCCTTATGAAATTATCAGTTATCGGTGTATCGATCACGGTTTCTCAGTCAGGAAGTTATAAGTGAAGCAAACACTGGCCGTGAAAGCCTATTTTGTCGGAATTTAGGGAAAGACTGCAATCAAAGTTTAAAGGGCGGTGATGTTTATGTTTAATGTGTGTGAAATCTTATGGGACTTAACTGCAAAGGTCATCAGTCCCTAAGCCTACACACTACTTAACCTAAATTATTCTAAGGACAAACACACACACCCATGCCCGAGGGAGGACTCGAACCTCCGCCGGGACCAGACGCACAGGCAGTGATGTTTATATGTATCACCTGTCTGTATAGTCAAGGATAGTCAGAAGTTGGTCAGCTGTCAGGTTAATGTCGCAGAATTTGAAGGCAGAATCATGGTGAAAGCTTAACAACATGACACCATTAGATGTCAAAACTTATGAAATCTAATACGGACATAAGTGTGATTTGACGATGAAGGACATTTTCTAATATCTTTGTTTAGCAGTACAAACTTGTTTTAATTTATTTCGTTGTTGGTGTGCTCACAAATCCATATACTATGTATGATCTATCGCAATGGAGTCTCAGTATTAGCATTTCAGATGCAAGTGTTGAACGAAATTTAAATTTATTTGCTTGATTGGTCTCTGTGTCTCTAATGTAATTTGTTCCAACGTTCTTTGGAATTGCACACGAATCTGAATTTTTGGTGTGTATGGACAATTCCAATGTGCTCAGATGGATCGTATGCCTCGAACAGTTCTCGAAGAGACTGATTTCAATATGCAATGTTTCATCAAGAGCCCGCAGTCGAATCAGTAAAAAAAAATATTAATTCATTTATTTAGAAAATTCTTAAAAGTTTCTGTTGACGTGGAATTACAGAAATTTTTTAAAAATATGGAACACTGTATGTTGCAAATACGTGTTATCCTAAATTCGTTAATTCTTTGTTCCATATCTACATTCTATAGACGTGAACATATTAATATTTTCATCAGCTTATGTTACTGGAAAAACGTATTTAAATTTATCGTGACCGTATACGTCTTTGTCTTTTATACTACACATGTTACTAGTTTTCAGATAATAATTTCTATACAGTACGGAAGAAATTTTCCAGGAAAAAACGACATCAGTTTGGTTTTCGACCTGTCGGACGCTTTACATTGCTTGGTAAATGATGAAGGTCGGTTTTGGCGTCTTTTTGAACACCTGACTATTGATGAATATTGAATGTTACAATGTACCTGTGAAGAAACCTTTTCTATTAAAATATTTATTGGTTATTTATGATGACTTCCACTGGCGAAGGTCACTACGGACTTATGAAGCAAGCACCAACGTTTTTAATTACCGACATATGGGCATTAAATTAGTGGTTTTTTTTTTTTAATGCATCTATGATTTCTTCCCAGAATATCCGGTCTGTAGAAGGCAGATTCACCGATGTATAAGCAGCTCTTCGAGGTAGGTCGGGCAAGAAATTACGAAGCCCAATCGTTGAGTATTGGGTTTTTTGTATTGTTCTGGTGGTTGAATGAATAACGAATCACCAGAAATTTTTAGTCACTCTCCAGGCAAACCAGCGTCGCCGATGATAGCGATATGTGATTCTCAACGAATGGTTCCATTAAAAAAAACTAAATTAACACAAGTATCTCGCATATTAAGGAAACTGCTAAAACGTATTGACTTTTGCTTTGTGAGCTCCTGGTCACGATTCGTCCAGATGAAAAGAGATTACAAATATCATTAACGAGTTAAAATTTGTTTCAGATGAGAAAGGTAGACTGCTTACCCTGCGTATAGTCTGATGTAGTAATTAGAGTGCCTAATAACTCGACGAGACGTCTACGCGATAACTGTGGTTGCTCATCACACATTATTCTCACTTTTTGCTTTTGTGTAATCGCTACTTCCTTTTATAAGTCATGAGTTACATAAGAAATTACGACATAATACATTAATAAGTGGAAACAAGCTAAACAGGTGGAAACTTTGATTTCTTTGTTTGAAACTTGTAAGCAGGCGAAGAACAAAAGTTTCCGAACTTAGATGTTTGAGAAACTCCAATCATTTCCTCATGCACCATCTGAGAGCTGAATATGAGGGAGAACATGATACAGAAGTACTACGTTCCTTCTACTGAGTAAGGACATGTGAAGTATTGTTCTAGATTTCGGTGTAGATGTGGAGTGAGAACCGTGGAACATTGTTAGACTTAACCTGTCCACAGTTACGCATAGCAATAATTCTGCAGAGTATCTCAGCTACTGACTGAGTTGAAATCTGATACTGAAATGAAGTAGCATATGAAGACAAGAACTGGAGATTTATTACAGAACTCAATTAGTCTTTCTTCTCTCTCGTTCCTTGTGTCAAACCCATATGCTCCTGTGACCGTTTCTGCTACTCCTGTAACCGTTTCTGTTACTCTTTTCCCTACAACTGCATTCCAATCCCGCATGACTATTAGATTTCAATCTACTTGTAGCTACTGTATTACCGCTTCAGTACCCTCTTATACTTTCTCTATCTCTTCATCTTCGGCTTGGAATGTCGGTATGTATATCTGAACCATCGTTGTCAGTGTTGGTTTGCTGTCGATTCTGATAAGAACAACTATACCACGACTGTTCACATAACACACTCTCTGCTTTACCTTCTTATTCGTAACGAATCCTATTCCCGTTATACCATTTCCTGCTATATGTTAACATTACCATATACTCATCTGGCCAGAAATCCTTGCCTTCTTTCCATGTCACTTCACTGACCCCTAATACACCTAGATTGAACCTTTGCATTTCCCTGTTCATATTTTCTAGCCTCCCTACCACGTTCAAGCTTTTGACAGTCCATGCCCCGAATAGTAGAACGTTATCCTTTCGTTGTTTATTCATTCTTTTTCTCATGGTCACCTCGCTCTGGCAGTCCCCCCCCCCTTTCCAGGATATTCGAATGGGGGCTATTCCGGAATCTTCTGCCATTGAAGATATCATCACGACACTTTTTCAATCACAGGGCACGTGTCATGTGGATACACGCTACGTGTCTTTAATGCAGTGGTTTCCATTCCCTTCTGCATCCTCATGTCGTTGATGTGATTCTTCCGCATTTAGGGGCAGTTTCCCACCCCAAGAACAAGAGAGTGCCCTGAATCTCTGTCCGCTCCTCCGCCCTCTTTGACAAACAGAAGTCTTCGGCCACCAATGCTGATTATTAATCAAAATTTAAGCGGTGACGGGAATCGGGACCGATGAGGTTTTGGTTATTAATTAAAGACGCTACCCGTGGAACACCTTATTGGCTACAACTATCAGTAACGAATTGCCAGCTGCCTGCAACGAATATCCGCCGACATCTTAAGTGCACTTAGAAGTAGCAACAACACCCGAAAATGTCGACACGCCACTCCATTCAGTAACCCCATATATTTAAGATGCATATCGGCCAACTCCCCTTTAGTAAACCTATCCGTAATACTGTTAACTATTTACGTACAATTTGGACTGCTGGAAAAAAGACGAACAGAGCAATACTGTAAACCTACTTGATAATGAAGAGTAATGTGTGCTTTATTGTGTTCAACAGCAAATACCGTGACTGAATGGAACAAGTTTCTTTCAAACAAGACGCACAGCGCATACCGTCGACATTTGCTTCGATCAGTACAATAAATGGGGGTAAGACACTATGAAACGTCCCCTTTGAAAAATTTATGAATGACTGTGCTGGTAAACCCCTTACGTTATTTGGTTTTCAAACAGCTGAGTAAAACTGAACGTACTGAGACATTTCTCTCTTTACTTATTCTGATCATCACTAAACTGACACACAATATTTTTAGCGCAACGCAATCTGACTTTCAATAGTCCCTACAAAAGATAGGCCGTGACTAACAATAACTTATACCTTTCATGAATCACTTACCTCACAAAAATCTTCGTTACTCGAACAACTGCAATACAGCGAGCGCCAATACTGCCAGCTAAATAAAGGATTCTAGCTACTGAAGGCAATAACTACTGATAGGCATACTTATCAAATGAAAGATTTTGATAGAGAACAAACAATGTATTTACCTTAATAATGTTCAAAAGTCATAATATACATATATCAGTTCAAGACATCCAGTTTTACAAATTTCGTTTTTCTGACGGACACACGTCCAGATTCGTCCGCTCTCAAAACTCTGTCATCTCTCTTCCCCCATCCACCACTGCTGGCGGCTCACCTCCAACTGCGCAACGCTACGCGCTGTTCACATCCAACTGCCCAACACTACAATAGCGAATATTCCAACAATGCCAACCAGCCACAGACTGCACACAACACAGCCAGTGATTTTCATACAGAGCGCTACGTGACGTTACCAACATAAAAACCTAAACAGCCTACTTATAACATGAACCGAAATTTCACTACTCTGAATCGATCACCTGTGGACCACGGGTTCCTTGTACCCAAATACTCAGAAAATATCCCTGTCTACCTCCTAAATGATGCCAGTGGAGTTAGGTTTCAACCTGTAATCACTTCTCGTCATTCGTACAATAGTTTAGCTGTATCAGTAACAAAGGCCATGTATTTATTTTCACGAATAGTCAGGCTGCTGAGAGGGAGAGAGATGAGGCCTATCGGTAAGCGGCGTGGAACTGTTTGTGGCAGTGACTGTCTAAGGATGTCCAAGATGATTATTTCTTCACTGAATTACCCCTACTGCCACTGGTTCACCCGACGAAATGCGTATAGACTGGTGAGGTCAGTAAAGCTATTAACCCTTTCGTGGGCAAAATTATTGAGCAGTTTTTTTTAATGAATGGAGAGCAGAAATTAGTTAACAGATAGGCATATTTATCATACAGAACATCAAATTTGCTCCAACTGTGAAAGTGAGGTCACGCAACAAGGTGGGAAGTATTCTTCCCACTGCCCGTCCTTGGAGTTAAATGACAAAAACAACTTTTTCAATATATGTCATATTTATTTGATAAATTTACTTCTCTTGTTTCAATGATTGTTTACAATTACTTGCCATGAAATTTTCTGAAACATGGGTCTATGCAAAGTGGTGTTTGACAATATGTACAAACACAGCGAGTGCTCTTTTCTGCAGCTTTGGTACTACAATGACGACACGTCCAGTAGGTTTCTCCTAAAATGGGTTGATGCTCCCCTACAGCCACATGACGAAAATCTTCAGGTACTTTACCCCTGTTTGCGGAAAGACAGGTTTTTGTCCACGCCTTTTTTGGGATGAGACGCCAGCGATCAATTATCTGGCTAGATGGATCCTGTATGTGAGCTGATCATGCTGTCCACTTTCTCTTTTACCTATTTTCCACAGGATAAAACTGTTCACTGCAGCAACGTCCACCAGGAAATAAAATATTCTGTGTCACCATTTTACAGAACGTCTGCCAATAACATACCTTTCTCGTAATTGATCAAACTTATCGACACCACCCATTATTTTGCTGTATTCTGCCACAACTTTAGGACATTGAATATCTGTACAAGTACCATCCTTGCTTTTCCTTTTCACTGTGGCTGTTTCTTATGGGTCATGAATTGAGCACAGGAAAATTACTGGACGGTTATCTATCCATTTTACTGCAGAAATGACTCCTTTTATTTCAAACTGGAATTCTCCTGGTTCCAATTTTACGTTTTCCTTCATAAATTTTGGTAAATCAAAAGTATTAACCTTATGCTATAGCTTTGAGGAAAAAATTACAAAATGTCACGCAAACAGCACTGAAAGGCTCCTCTACAAAGCAACACTCAGCTATACAATGCCTCTGCGAGAAGGTACCGCAAAAACGGCGGGAACTTTCGATTGGAAGTAGTACCCTATACTGTTCACTAGGTGGTAGCACCGTACAGAGGTGGGAACTGTGAATCCCACGGGACTACGAGCGAGTTCATTGCAGTGGGAAGCATGTTTCCCACGGCTCACGAAAGGGTCAATCACGTAGCAGGTACAACTAGGAGGAATACAGCAGGCTCTTTGATGCGACCGCTGAGAAACGTGGAGTGAATATCGACAGTCGCCGCAGAGAGGACTCCGGCTGTAACGACAAAGGAGAGTCGGTGAGAGAAGTCTGGCGCCCCGGCTTGTCATACAGAGACGGACTCCTCGCCTCGCGTCAATACGGCGGACGTGTGGCCGCTCCCTCCGCTGCGGCCACCCCAGCCCGCCGGACGCGATGACCGCAGGCGGCAGGCGGCGCTGTGCGCACACTGGTGCACAGCGATGCGCCGCCACAACCGCCTCAATCGCTCGCCTCTGTCAAAGGCCTCCGTAAATGCTCTGCGGCTCCCACTGTGCAGACGTCAGTGCTCTTACTTCATCTGCTCACTGCAGTCAACTATGAAGATCTACGCAAAGGGTGTTCGTGTTCGCCGCCCGCTGTTGGCCGAGCGGTTTGCCGGCACGGTAGCTCAGCGTGTTCGGTCAGAGGGCAGCTCGCTCTCTGTAATAAAAAAACTGAGTAAAGGAATCAACGATCAACTTGAACGGATGTCTTCTGGCGTCCGCCCAAACGCAACGAAGGAATACCCAACAAAATGAAGAAAAAGAAAAAAAAAAGCGGTTCTAGGCGCTTCAGTCTGGAACCACGCTTCTTAAACGACGCCTACAGTGTAAGACCAACATCCTCTCCAAATTTAAAGTTTTTATTCTTAGTGATTTGGGATGGGCTATGATGAGTTAATTGATCAGAACATTGCCTTTTAAATTCATATGTATAGAGGACGTCCCAGCTCACAGGTCAAAGCTGAGTGTCATGTGACCAGACTCCTCAGAGTAGTGGGAGAAGTGAATTAGTCAATGGAGCCGGCCGCTGTGGCCGAGCGGTTCTAGGCGCTTCAGTCCGGAACTGCGCTGCTGCTACGGTCGGAGGTTCGAATCCTCCCTCGGGCATGGATGTGTGTGATGTCCTTAGGTTAGTTAGGCTTAAGTAGTTCTAAGTTCTAGGGGACTGATGACCTCAGATGTTAAGTCCCATAGTGCTCACAGCCATTTGAACCACTTTTTTTTTCGTGTTCTACGAGCTGCTCTGGCTAAGTTAAATATCTAAATACGTGATTTCCTTTCTTTTTTTAAAAAAATACGAGGTTGTACCCAGTAGTACCCGATATATATTAACTAAAATAATTATGTCTTATCTAGATTTAGCACCATCACCTTCAAAGCAATCCTCTTGGGAATGAATACATCGATCCCGACGCTCCTGCTACTTTTCGAATGAATCCTGCACACACTTCTTTGTTGGGGTATTTACTACCCTCTGCGATTTCACTTGAATTTTCTCCAATGTATCAAATATTTGTCATCCCTTCATTTTCATTTTGTGGAATATAAAGCAATCACATGCAGATAAGTCTGGTGAGTATCGAAGGAAAGAAGGAACTGTTATGTTGCATTCTTTAAAAAATTCTTGAATAATCTTATATATGCTAGTGAATTGTCATGATGAAGTACCCCATATGTGGTCTTCCTTGGACACAGTAAAGTACCCATACATCGTAGTGCATTGTCACCCCGTATCTACGATATTGCAATGAATGTGTTGTGCAGAAGTGGCAAGTGACTTTCAATTAAAATGTCCCTTTCTACGGGAATATGCATAGTGGATATATGAGAACAAGCTGTACACAAATGATTGACAGTGTATGGAAGTTTGGGTATGGCCGTGAAGCGAGCTCCGATAGCCTAATGGTAAGGCGACCACTCGTGGTAAGTGGGAAATACGGGTTCGAGTCCCTGCCAGTACAATTTTTCATTGTCATTTCATTTTGCAGCTGATGGTTGACCATATTCGCAGCTGCGTATACATTTCATGTACACAGAATGTGGTCGTGGTTTGTTGTGGTGAAGTACCCAGTACTTCGCATGCCTCTTCCACGGACGTTTTCTTTTGTGGCCTTCCTTAAGTGTCTTAGAACACCGCGATAGAAACCTTCGTTGACCATCTGATTCGGAGAGATTATATATATATATATATATATATATATATATATATATATATATATATATATATGTATATATATGTATATATATGTATGTATATGTGTGTGTGTGTGTGTGTGTGTGTACCCAGTACTTGACATGCATGCCGCTTCTCTGGACGTTTTCTCCTTGTACTCCTCCTTAAATGTCTTAGAACACTGCCACAGAAATCATACATACACCCACCCACACACCAATCCACCCACCCACCCACGCACCCACCCACTCACACACATAGCTTAATGTTACTCTGGATTTGTCGTGTGTTTTGCTTTTTGGGGGGGGGGGGGGGGATATGAAGAAGGACTCTTCCGTTGACACTAATTTATGCTTAGTTTCAGGTCATAACTCTAAATTCAACTTTAATCACCAGTGACAATCTTTGAAAGAAAATTTGGTTAGTCTTGGATCAGCTGTTTGAGTTCCTTACAGGCTTCCATGCGGTGTTGTTTCTGATCGTCTTCGAGCAGTCGTGGGCCAAACTTCGCCGCACTCCTTCTCAAGTGCAGTACTTCTGACAGAATGATAACAGGAAGTAACTTAGTTTTTATTTACTATATGCATTTTAGTCTGAGTTGCCAAATCTTCAGCAGGTTTGCTTATCTAGCACCCAAGTTCCACGTTTTTATAGCTGTGTAGTGTATATTTTGCATCGCGACAGGCACTTGTAGCCAGCAATCAGTTACAGCTGTTGAACTCGTTAGCAGTCCCCGTGTCGTCAGCTGCACTTAGTTTGTGCAGTGTAAGAGCATCTAATAACAAGAAGCGACCCATTTGTTGTTTGCTGTGTGCGTTTTAGTCTGAATTCTTAAATTTCTTGCTTTTTATGTATCACGTAGCCAAAGTTCTGCGTTTTTGACGCTGTGGTGTATATTTCGGCCGTCCTTAGGACGAACAGGGACTGTGATTGTTGCGTACAGATGCTAGCTGAGTTGGTAATCCTTCGCTCACAGCTCGAGGCAGTGCTGGCTTTGGTCGCACAGCTTGAGGCTGTTGCCAGTGGGTATCGCTGTCGAGGTCCGGACGTGGGGATGCAAGTTACCGTCCAGCACATCCTTCATGTCACCTGATCAAATAGTTCAAATGGCTCTAAGCACTGTGGGACTTAAACCTAACTAACCTAAGGACATCAGACATCCATGCCCGAGGCAGGATTCGAACCTGCGACCGTAGCAGGTTCCGGACTGAAGCGCCTAGAACCGCTCGGCCACAACGGCTGGCCACTGGGTCGTCGATGATATACAAGGTCTAGCAGTGAAATCAAGTTATTTACCAACACCTACGCACAGCCAGAACAGAAATGACCTCCTGGACAGAGAGTGCAGCTATTTATACTTCCATAGAATATTCCAGAATGTTAGTATTTATAGAAACATAAAATGTTCCAGACTATAGAGGTAATACATACGTAAAGTGTTTGCACAAACTTTCTAGAAATAATAAATTCGACTTAACAAATTATTGCTGGTGGTCGTGTTTGAAACATCACACAGAATGTCACCCAGTGATACTAGCCACTACGCCACGCCGCACACAACACACAGCTCGCGGCAATATTTATTTAGCGCACACCACACAGGAAATCAATGTTAATATGAAGATAAGCATTTAGAGTGTTATCCTGTCATCAGCTCGCTGTTCGTGTTTAAGGTTTCTGTCAGATATACTTAAATTTTCCAACTCAATAGTCATAAAATTATTTTGTGGATAAAAAATACTCATCATACTTTACAATTTCCAGCTTATGTTCTACTGTTACATCACATCACATTTCCACTCGTTCACCATTGTGCCTTGATTTATACCCCATTGGTTCGTCCAGACAACATGAAGAGCACAACGTCTTATGAACGTGGCAGGTCAGCAACTGTTCTTTTCTATTCTAATGACGTCATCACTTGCTGGCTGAAACAAATATTTACTTTAATAATCTGTAATTTTTTTATACGCGTGCGCGTTTACACCAATATCAGAAGAGGTCCCTTAAATCGTTAAGAAATCATATTTGACTGGCGTTAGGAAACGTCAGCCGTATCCAAGCAGATGTACAGTACAGGCCACCCACAAAAAAATTGAAGGGTAGAAAACTTGACCTACTTGAAAGACTAGAAATGGCAATTCACTAGGGCGGTTCTGACAATGTGCTAAATGTAGAACGGGAGAAATCCAGAACGGATACCACAAGAGTTTCACGCACATTTTATGATATAATCACGGCACACGCGCAACAACTTTCACATCTAACTAATGTAAATACTTGTTGCAGCTTAAGCATGTCTTGTTCAAAGGAAAATATACAAGGTAAATAGATCACGTGTTCTTACATTACAAATGAGAAATTGCAGTTGATTTCCTAATTTCATGTGACGTATTTACTGGACTAACCACTGTACAAGAAATCAGCTGGTGTGACAATACGTGGCCACGGCCGGATACACGACGGAAGAAAATAAGGCACAAAGATGAATCAGTAGGAGTGTGGTACGACAGAACAGTGGCACACAAGATGGTTATTTAAGCGCAAAGAACCTTATGACAAGAGTGCGAGTCCCGAAAAGCTTAACTCTGTCGTAACGCTGTCTTAACGTGTGTTCTAAGTTAAATAAATATAACACGTAAATACAAAAGCTTTGACTTTCGTGGCCCAATGCGTTTCAGTGTTACACTGTGCTGTGCTTGGCCACGTCATAGTCTAAATAAAAGTACTAATGCCTTTTAAAGTGTGAATGTTTCTTATTCGACGTTGAAGTTGTGTACGCGTTGAGTACTATTTCTTTTGCTTTAAGCAAAGTATTTGTTGCGATAATTGTATGTGACAAAGTAAAATTGTGCAGAGGATAGAGATTGTAACAGAATCTCTGCTTGTCACTACTACTGCGACAGTTTCAGTTTGTCACACGTATTCATTGCATCACATACATATGCTTGGATTATAAAAATCAATCCTTAGCCACGTCACTGAAGCTGTGAATAAACCAAACACACCGTTTTATCCTTTGCCTTCGAGATGCTAATTCCACAGCACTGTTAGCTAACCTCTACAGAAACTTCCTGGCAGATGAAAACTGTATGCCGAACCGAGACTCGAACTCGGGACCTTTGCCTTTCGCTGGCATGTGCTCTACCATCTGAGCTACCCAAGCACGATCCTCACAGCCTCCTACCTTCCAAACTTTACAGAAGCTTCTGTAAAGCTGCAGACAAGCAGAATCTTCTGTAAAGTATGGAATGTAGGAAACGAGGTACTGGCAGAAGTAAAACTGTGAGGATGGGGCGTGAGTCGTGCTTGGGTAGCTCAGATGGTACAGCACATGCCCGCGAAAGGCAAAGGTCCCGAATCCGACTCTCGGTCCGGCACACAGTTTTAATCTGCCAGGAAGTTTCATATCAGGGCACACTCCAATGCAGAGTGAAAATCTCAATCTGGAACCCTACAGAGTTTGGAAGGAAAGGGGAAGAGTCAGATACAAATCGAATCTTTGTGTAAGTCTATGAGGCGCATTTGGCTGGCGCGATTGGTAGCGCACTATCCGCTCTAATCACAACCCAGTACACAGTTCTGACATGTCTCGTTCAGTATTGAATTTATAATACTGATCTTTATCCTGCGACTGTATCATAACAGAGATGCAGCCCACGCCCCATACATTGACTGGATGATGGTTTCAAGGGGGAAGAAGGGCAACTGTCGTATTCCAGAAAGGAACCAATCTGTGGAAGAGTGTATTCAGTCTTGAAACTTCCTGGAGGTATCTGCGTATCGGACCAAGATTAGAACCCGAAAAAGATCTTTCGCTGGGAGTTCCCTTACCGAATAAACTGTCCAGATACCCTCACAGTCTCTGTCGCCCAGTATATTTCTCTATTTTTTCCACATTCCCCCAAAGATCAAGGAAACGAATTCTAGATTGATGACATGAATTCTAGACTGATGACTTACCTAATCTCTTCATCTTCTGTAACTTTTACATCTGTATTTGAACATGCATATGCCACAAGCCACCGTATAGTTTCAGTATCAGCATTTTTCTGACCTCTCCCATTTGCTTATGGAACAAGTGAAAAATGACTGTCTATATTCCTTCTTATTCTTCGTCAAAAGATCCCTACTTGCCATAGATTATTGTGAGACCAGAATAAATGCATAATCTACGCTGAAACATTGCGCAAGTCTCCGTGTAGAGTTACACACAAAGATAATAAACAACTGTTCTTCGATGGTTAAATTCTAAAAATAAATGGTTCTAATGGCTCTGAGCACTATGGAACTTAACGTCTATGGTCATCAGTCCCCTAGAATTTAGAACTACTTAAACCTAACTAACTTAAGGACATCACACAACACCCAGTAATCACGAGGCAGAGAAAGGTTAAATTCTACTAAACAGTTAATAATAGACAGTGACATGAGATAGTGCTATAGTAACAGATGTGGAAATGGATAAGCTTGCGTGCTGGCTTACATACGTCAATGTTTTAAAGCATTCTGCAAATTTTGTATATTTGTTGTGTACGCAATCTGATGCAAACTTTCTACGATTTTCTTCGGGTTATTTTCAATACCGTCAGCTGACTATCAAGGTAGATCAGTATCAAGGGCAACGTCCTAGTGCGGTGCAGTCTGGGTTTAGGTCCTCTGAGTCTGACGAAACGACGAACAGTAGCACTCAGAAAAACAACTCGTATCTCACACTGCGCTGCATTTGTTACGCAGCCGTGGCGGAGAGTCCTCTTGTGGGAAAGTTGGCACCACGCGGTCGCAGCTGTTTGTCCAGCAGCGAGCGGAGAGAAAGCGAAGGCCGCGGCTTGTGGGCAGCAAAGGGTGGTCGGAGTGGGGGTGGGGTGGGGGTGGGGCGGCGCCGCGCGTGCGCACTGCGGTGTGACCTGCCACGGCTCATAAAGTGACTATCAAGTCCGCCGCCGCCGCCGGTCCATCCCCTGAAATATGGAACTGTTTCCAGCATGGCCGGCAGGCTTACTGCGCGCCCGGCCGGAGTTAGCCAACCATTTCTGCTCGCGATTTATTGCTACGAGATGACCATTGCGGATGTTGTGAAGGGAGGGACAATCCACTATCTCTATCCACCCTCCAGATAATGGCATCACCCTCGCCGCCGCCACCCCTCCGCGGCGCTTCCTCTTCCCCTCCGCCCCCTCTCGGTCGTCCCGTTTCGCCGTGTCCTCATCTCTGTCCTCTCCATCTCCCGCCGCCCACGCTGGCCGGCTACTGCCAGACGCTCCAATACACTCTGAGCGACCCTTCCTCTGGTTCCTTCGGACGACACTCATAACGTGACACACTGCAGAGGCATCCGTCGCGCTAGGCCGCTCCAGTTTCTGAACGACGGTTCTTCTTTGGCGCTGGCTAGTTTCCAATCTTAGCAAAGTGCCACACCCTCTTCGCAAGCAGACGAGGCATTCGGAAGGGCATACACCTAGGAAGATTGAGCATTTTTCTATGTCTCTCTTGAAGTAGATGTCGTTAGATAGTGCCGCAGGACAGCCTTAGTTGAAAGAAAAAAAAGTGTCGGAGTGGTAGCGAAAACCAAAAACATATCGCTTTCTCTGAGTCCGATTCCTATACAAAAATTTACAAAGAATGTGTCTATGTTAATTATTGTCATCTGCCGCTAGGAAAATGACATTTCGACATATTTCCAGATAGATATAATAAATTATGTTCTTCCACCATTGAGAAGTGAAAGCATACTACAGGTCACCATACAGCTTTAATGATCATTTCCATAAAATTGAACAACTCATTTATTTTGTTTCATGTGTTTGAAGATCAAAACATCAAATAGATTGACTCCTACTCGTTTACAGGACAGCTGTCTTAGCAAAAATCGATTAGAGAATGAGTTTGGTCGTGGTTTCTATTCGGTTCACCGTTCTGTTTTATTATGTTCATCGTTCCCTTATGCCGTACGTTGCCCTCGACGGCGAGTGTTCGTCATAGCACCGCTCATATTCTCTACATATATAAATGATCTACCGGGGGGGGGGGGGGGGGGGGGGGAGGAGGCTGAGCAGTAATCCACGGTTGTTAGCTGATGACGGTGTGCTGTACAGGAAGATGTCGTTGTGTGAATGTAGGAGGATACAAGACGACATAGTCAAAATTTCTAGTGGAGTTGATGAATGGCAGATTGCTGTACAACTACATCTACACCTACATGGTTAGTCTGCAATTCACACTTAAGTGCCTGGCAGAGAGTTCATCGAACCATTTTCATACTACTTCTCTACCATTCCACTCTCGAATGCGTGTGGAACAAAGGAACACCTAAATCTCTCCGTTCGAGCTCTAATTTCTCTTATTTTGATGATCATTTCTCCCTACGTAGGTGAGTCTCAACAAAATATTTTCGCATTCGGAAGAGAAAATTGCTGATTGAAATTTCGTAAATAGATTTCGCCGCAAAGAAAACCGTCTTTTTTTCAGTGACTGCCACCCCAACTCGCGTATCACATCAGTGACACTCTCACCCCTACTACGCGATAACACAAAACGGGCTGCTCTTATTTGCACTTTTTCGATGTCCTCCGTCAATCCTACCTGGTAAGGATTCCATACCGTGCAGCAATATCCCAGCAGAGGACTGACAAGTGTAATGTAGGCTGTCTCTTTAGTGGGTTTGCCGCATCTTCTAAGTGTTCTGCCAACAAAGCGCAGTCTTTGTTTCGCCTTCCCCACAATATTATCTATGTGGTCTTTCCAATTTAAGTTGCTAGTAATTGTAATTTCCAGGTATTTAGTCGAATTGACAGCTCTTAGATTTGTGTGATTCATCGTATACCCAAAATTTATCTGGTTTCTTTTAGTACCCACGTGGATGACCTCGCACTTTTCTTTTTTTTAGTGCCAATTGCTACTTTTCACACCATACAGAAATACTCTCTAGATCATTTTGTAATTGGAATTGATCGTCTGATCAAGGGGGCTGCTCAGATTATCACCTAGATCATTTATGTAAATCAGGAACAGCAGAGGGCCTATGACACTACCTTGAGGAACACCAGATATCACTTCTACTCAATGATTTACCGTCTATCACTACGAACTGTGACCTCTCTGAGAGGAAATCACGAATCCAGTCACACAATTGAGACGATACTCCATATGCACGCAGTTTGATTAATAGTCGCTTGTGAGGAACGGTATCAGAAGCCTTCTGGAAATATAGGAATATGGAATCTATCTGAGATCCCTTGTCGACAGAACTCATTACTTCGTGGGAATAAAGAGCTAGCTGTGTTGCACAAGAACGATATTTTCTGAACCGTGTTGGTTATGTATTAATAAGTCATTTTCTTCAAGGTGATTTATCATGTTCGAGTACAATATATGCTCCAAAATTCTACTCAAACTGAGGTCAGTGATATGGGTCTGCAATTCAATGGGTTACTCCTGTTTCCTTCCTTGAATATTGGTGTGACCTGTGCTACTTTCCAGTCTTTAGAAAAATGTGAATTTAATGTAGTACTGCATTGGTGGTGCGCTGTTTGCGTGTGAGAAGGGAAGGCGAATAGTTAACTTCGTTTTACTGGGAGGATTTTAGGAAAGTGTAGTTCATCTATAGAGGAGACCGCGTTTAGAACGATAGTCCGACCCACTCTTGAATACTGCTCCAATGTTTGGAATTCGCACCCGGTCGTATGAAAGCAGGACACTGAATCAATTCTGAGGCAATCTGCTAGATTGTTACCAGTAGGTCCGATCATCAAGCGACTGCTTCAGAGATGCTTCGTGATCTCGAATGGGAATCCCTGAAGGGAAGACAACGCTCTTTTTGAGAAACACTGTTAACACTATTAAAAAAAAATTAGGGAACCGGCATCTGAAGCTACCTGTAAAACGGTTCTACCGCAAGCAACCTAAATTTTTCATTAGGCCACCAAGATAAAATGAAAGAAATTATGGCTCCTACGGAGGCACATAGACATTCGTTTCCGTGTCGCTCCATTAGCGAGAGCAACAGGAAAGGAAATGACGACTAGCAGCAAAAAGTACGCTCCGCCAAGCACCATACGGTGTGTTACGGAGTGTGTCTGTAGATGCAGACGACGCCTGGGCCGTTAACGTAAAAATCGTGATTCGTTTTCGTTGTTTGCACCCTTTGTGTGACAGATTTATTGTAAAAGACAGAATATCCTAAACTAGTTGTGAAAGAGCGCTGAAAACTGCAAAGACAGCTTCCACACTGCTAAGAAAATCAAAACTGCACTTACCGGCCGTGTGTGAATCAAGGACGTAGTCAGAATTTTGTCAAAGGGTGGGGCGGACGGGGGACGCCTGATTTGTTAAAAAAGGACCTTAAAAAGACTTATGTTTTTCATTTATTGTAAAGTTTCGATAAAGAACGATAAACCATTTTATTCGACAATGACTATGGAGTTTTCACGACGCGCCCGGGTTCGATTCCCGGCGGGGTCAGGGATTTTCTCTGCCTCGTGATGACTGGGTGTTGTGTGATGTCCTTAGGTTAGTTAGGTTTAAGTAGTTCTAAGTTCTAGGGGACTGATGACCATAGATGTTAAGTCCCATAGCGCTCAGAGCCAGCCAGTTTTCACCAAGCGCAGATATAATCTGACAACTTAGAAGTGCAGTATTTTGGCAAAAGACTAACAAGCACTCATGCTCCTATCTCCCTTCATCCTTCAACGTCGTTTTGCACTTTTCTTCTATCACTCTGGATTTGAACTGAGGAAGAAATTCGAAATGGACTAGCGCTAATTGTTTAGGACACCGTGATTATTTCGGACAGGGCTTTTGGAATAAAGAAGTCTATGTACGACAGAGATTCCAGATAAAGAGTAGTCCCCCAAGGGGGCTCCCGCCTTGGGAGTATGTAGGTGCCAAACACAAGAGCCATTAGCTAAGTCTGACATTACTTCCACTTACTTGTGTCAGGCTTCTTCTGTTTTCTTTCCTACCGGGCTCTTACTTTTTCGCCCCCAACGGTATTAGGTTTCGAGGCCCAAAGGTGTCTTTCATTCTTCTTTTCTATCTTCAACAAAGAGGGCAGGGAAGGCTTTAGAGGCGTGGAGAAGCCAGCTTTCCTAAGGGAGTAAACCCTGAAAAGAAATCCTGTCAGCTCAGGGCAGAACAGTGGCCGTCTCACTACTGGGCTAACCCGTCGCAGCACCTGTAACGCGGCCATGGGACATTTTATCCCCACAAAAAAACCTCACAAATGTGCCTCGGAATAGGATGGAACCCCATAAGTTGAAAACGGCTGGGTACACTGGTTTAAGAGTTACACATGGAATATTAAATGTATATATAGACCTGGAGCTGTTCGGACAATAGTCTCTGAACTAGAAGAGTATAAAATGGACGTTACAGCATTACGAGAAACAAGATGGCTAGGGGAAGGGATATTACGTGAGAAGAAATCAGTAATCCTTTATGGAGGTTGTGAAGAAAATGGTAAGCATGAACATAGAACGAGATTTGTGGTGAGTGAGTTGGTGATAGGGCAAGTGAAAGCCTTCAGTGCAGTCAGCAACAGGATATCGAGTGTAACTATTAGACATAGGTATGGCGATCTCACTCTTGTTGATGCATATGCACAAACAACGTAAGTAATGGAGAGGAGAAGAATGTATTCTATAAAGAACTGGAAGAACTGGAAAGAACAGGGGAGAGTATTAGCAACATTCATTCATTTCCAGAAGGTAGCAGCTCCGATGGCCTTGTTGGTTCCCTCGATCAGCTCCTGTGTTGTGCATGGGTGTTCAAGTTGAGGACAAATTAGCAGGTGGACCAGGTCTTGTGTTGTTCCGCCCTCGCAGGATGTATCTCCATCAGCTGGAAGAGTGCCCCATTTTCGTATGTTGGTCTTGCATAGAGGAACGCCCAATCTAAGACGATTGAGCGATCTCCAAATAGGGTAAAGAAAGTCGTTTCCTGGAGCTAGCTCTTCCTTTACAGGGATATCAGGTGTTGATCAACTGTTAATCAGCAATAGAAATCTTAAGATTATTCTGGGAGACTTCAATGGCAAAGTGGGACAAGAAATGTATAGACCAACAATAGAAAAAGAGAGTTTACATGCAAAAACAAATGAAAATGGCCTGAAGTTAATCAGTTTTGCGTAGTCAGAATCTTGTGGTGAGTCCAACATCTTTCCCGCACAAACAGATCCACAAAGGCACCTGGATTTTCCAGATGGTAGCACCGTCAGTCAGATAGATCATCTGCTGATAGAGGGAAGGCCGAAGAAGTGTGTGATGAATGTGAGATCGTATAGAGGAGCAGATGCGGACACAGACCACTTTCTAGTCATAGCCAAATTACGGTTACAGCTGTGCTATAAAATGGAAAAGAACAACATGGCCAAGAGACAGTTTGATATTGAGAAGATTAAGGATCCAGAGATATGCTATGCAGTATAACATTAAAGTGCGTAACAAGTTTAAAGTATTGGCATCAGACCACGCTAATGAAATAAGTGTTAACAAGCAATGGGAAGAAATAAGGACCTCTGTAACTGAAGCAGCTGAAGAAATTCTAGGAGATAAAAAGCTAACAATGAAGAAGAAATGGTTCAATGAGACATGTGAACAAGCTGTGAAGGCTAGGAAGAGAGCAAGGGCGGTGCAAATGCTGCACAGACAACGTGCGGTACAACAGGAAGCATTCAAGACCGTAAGAAGAGAAACAAATAGGATTCTGAGAACAGAAGCAAGAACGTTCATGAACAGTGTGACTGATGAAATCGAAAAGGGAAATACAAATCAGACAGCTGGAAAATGCTTCAGATGTTGAAACATGTAAGGAATGCTCACAGAAACGAAGCTTTAGTTATTGATGATTAGGATGGAAATATACTAACAGACAAAAAAATTCCGAATAAGTGGAGAGAATATTTTGAAGAGCTATTAAATGCTGAAGATCCAGAGAGTGTCTTTCTACATGAGAAGACAGAGGGTGAAGGATAAGCCGCAAACATTTAAGTGACTCAACTATATGCAAAAGAGCAATGAGGAAACTAAAGAATAGTAACGTACCAGGAGAGGATAGGATAACGGCAGAGATGTTGAAGGCAGGAGGAGAAACACTTCAGGAAGGGTTATACAATCTCATAAAATAAATATGAGAAAAAGAGGAAATCCCAGAAGAATGGGAATCAGCTGTCATTATTCCATTGCATAAAAAGGACAGTAATAGGAATTGTAGCAACTACAGAGACATTTCTCTCCTAAGTGTACCTTATAAAGTTCTATCTCCAATAATACTTGAAAAACTTAAGCCATTTGCAAAAGATATTGTAGGAGAGTACCAGGCAGGCTTCCAGGAAGGACGATCGACCATCGACCAAGTTTTCACCATGGGGCAAATCTGGGAAAAATGCTGTGAATTCAGCCATCGGTTTCTGGTGACGTTCGTGGAATTCTCAAAGGCTTGTGACAGTATCCACAGATTAAGTATGTACAACATCCTGAGAGAGGTTGGTATACCAATGAAGTTAATAAATATGGTCAAGGTGTGCACAGCGGAGACAATAGCCAAAGTCAAATACCAAGGGGAGTTGTCCGAGGAATTCCATATCAGAACGGGTGTAAGAAAAGGTGATGTTATTTCACCATTGTTATTTAACCTGGTCCTAGAGAAAACAATCCGAGAAAAGAAAAGAGAAAACAAAGAGGTGAAGCTAAATGATAGGATAGACTTATTGGGTTATGCAGACGACATCGCTGTTCTAGCAGAATCAGAGGAAGAGATGGCAGAAACGGTAAAAGACCTAGCGCAAAATCCAAGTAAGATAGGGTTACGGGTTAATGGGAAAAAGACCGAGGTAATGGAGGTATCAAGAGAACCCCGTAATGACATCCCATTACAGGTGGGGATATGGAAATTTGCTCTAGTGGAAAATTTTAAATGCCTTGGTACATGGTTCAACAGGCAAAATAATTCAAAACAGGAAATAAACCAACGTATTGTCAACAGGTCTAAAATTTCTTTCAGTCTAAAGCAGATAATATCATCCAAGAATCTGTCAATTAAGACCAAACTTAAAGCATACAATGCCGTGATAGTGTCAGTATTGTTGTATGGGACAGAAACCCCAAGCACAACAAAGAAGGATGAATAAAACATGTTGGTCTTAGAAAGAAAAATTATGAGAAGGATCTTTGGTCCTGTCCAGGAAGGGAGCTCGTGGGCACGTAGAAAAAACCAAGAATTGTATGAGCTGATGAGGCAACCGAACATCGTCCAAAAACTGAAAGCACGGAGAATAAGCTTGCTAGGAGAGCAGACATCTCTCGGGCAAAAGCAGTATTTATGAGAAGACTTGATGGTACCCGTCCAATGGGGAACCCCAGGAAGCGATGGGAGGATGGGTTACAGAAAGATCTTTGCCAACTAGGAGTCTGTGACAACTGCATCCAAAATGCAGAAGATCGTCATCTATGGAGGAGCCGATTTGATGATGATGATGATGAGGATGATGATGTTCGACAGAAAAGCTGTAACAATTTTTGTAGTAGAAAATGCAAAGGATGTGGAATTATTCGGTCTTACACTTTCCCAAATTTCCTCATCTAAATATGCACCTGTAGCTTCTTGCAATTCCAGAAAAATCATTTTCTGCATCAAAGAATGTCCTGACAGACAAATGCATGAGCCTAGATGAGGAGAATTTTATTTATGAGTTATTTATCATTTGGCTTTTAGTGCCAAGAGTCCCCGAAGGGATCCTCGGCTCGCCTTCGATCCAGACCTTTTTTTTTCATTAAAGCAGAGGGCCTGTACATTTAAGTGAACTGTAATCTTGAGGAAAGAAAGGTATTCGGGAGGAATTGGCTGTGGCTTATAGTAAGGAACCAATCTCGGCATTTGCCTAAATTGAAAATGGGAAACCACAGAAAACTATTTTGAATGTTGCCGGCAAATACATTCAAATTATCTCGTCTCTCGAATCCAGAGACTGAGCTCAGTGGCTCTACACGAACAGCTACCCGTAGTCGGTGTGGCATTTGGAAAAACTGTTTTTTTTTTAAATATAAAATGCATCACAACAAAAGACTGAATTCTTACATTTCCTGTTTTTCCTTTAATTGTACACGTCTAGTTATTTGATAGTGCACGAAAGCGTCCATATTTTACGACTCAATTGTGCGTGGAATTGGTAGCTCCAGTTATTATGTTATTAGAAGAGCGTAAATAGATTTTGCAGAAAGGTATAGGGACGGATGCAGGGCGCTGTGGGCTCGGACGAATTCAAGCAGCCCGCTGAGAAAATCTTTCAGAAACGAACGAACTGTAGAATGCTGTGCCATGACATACCCCTTCCGCTCTCCTCAGACCCCTCACCATCGTTCCGTATCGGAACTGGTTTTCATAACGTCCACGTTGGGCGACATTTTGCCATTTGGGGAACTAATGATAGAATTTTTAGCAATTTTTTAAGGAAAGCAACCATCGCCGTTTGGGCGACATTTTTGTTGGTTAATCCAACTTTTGGGCGACACAGAGTGTATTTTTATGCACCGATTTTAATATAATGTTATTTATAATGAAATTTGCCCCTTCGATGCCTTGTGAGATAGTGAAATATTGCAACCCAGAAGTTCTACCAGCTTCCAAATAACAACTCCAGAGCCAACATTAAAGTGTTGTAGTTAGGTAACTGGGATATTAAAGCACTGCGTACATATTTTTAACTTACCATAACGCTAGCGGATGAAACAAAATCGGTTTTCCTCTTCCTTCTTGTTACAAAATTTCCATAATACGGAACTGTCAGAACAGCATACAGCACAAAACAATAAACGGTAGCACTTACATTAAATTCAGCTGCAAGTAAGAACTGAACTGATTAAGAAAACAACAACTAAACTCTAGCAAGGCCAACAGTTATTCTTGGTTAAAACATGGTTGGGCGATAGCCGATAGAGCTGCGAATGTATAGATAGCTTAAATCTATCGTTGGCCTTGCTGACTGTCAACAGTGCGTATCCTTTTCCTTTATCGTATAACTTAAAATCAAAATGCTTTTGAATTTCAGCACACGGCAGATGGGTCGTGAGTAATTTCATTTAGGAGATAGGGGGTCCAGATAACGTGGATCCCCATTTGGCTACGTCCTTGTGTGAATGCATGTTGAACGCAGTCAGCTGTTTCTGTCGCATACATATTGTCTGCACAGACAAAGGTGATCCGCCAAAACATCACCCCTTCCCACTCTCAACTGTCAATCACGTTGTTTTGATCGAGGTATTGTACACATTCAAATCACTGCACCACTGTACAGTAGCACTCCGTTAGAGCAGTTGGAATTCGTTTTCTGCATTTGAAGCTGAACAACGATGCGAAAATGAATGCTGTGTTGGTGGAAATGTATAGCAACAATTCATCCGTCATCAGGCGGAGCGGACAATTCCAGCGTGGTCAAACAAGTGTGAATGCCGAAGAACGAAATGGCAGACTATCGGTCATGAAAAGTAAATGACAAGTGAAGTGGTAGACAAGACGGCGGTGGCGAAAAAAAGTGATAACCAGTCACGGATCAATTTTCAAAACATCTTGCACGCAATTATGTATATGAGAAAGGCTCTGCGACTGCTCACACGCACTCAAAAAGTCCTAAGAACAAACGTAGGAAATGTTCAACTGAACGAGGCATTTGGCCAATGAAGACGACTTCTTTAGCCGCCCATTCTCGGGTGCAGGGATCGTCATTAGGACCCAGAGGCCAAGGATTGAAGCAAGGAGTGGAAACGCGTAGATTCCCCACTGTCGGAAAAGCGAAGCCTTCACTGGGAACGGTTTTCCCGAGCTCTTTTTTGTCGCAGCCATGGTCTGTTGCAGACAGATAAAGTTCGTAAGAGGCAACATGTCACACCGTCTCCTGAGGAGCTCACGGCAGGCAGTCAAGGCGAAGCGTCGGCCGAATCGGACCAAAGGGAGAATCTTTGCCCCATAGCACACCGTTTCAATCTGCGCAGGTCACAATCACAGACGTTGTTTCTTTGGGCTATCAAATTTTGCCCCACCTCGGTATTCTCCTGACATGGCACTCAATGACTTCTTCTCCTTTCCTCGAATGAAGAAATCATTGCGTAACACACATTTCCAGAATGACGACTAGGCGATTTTAGAGGTGGAAAATTTCCTCGACAGCCACAAAGCAGACTTCATGACCATCTCCACCAAAACACCCATCGCCGGGAAAAAGTGCGTCATATTTAAGTGTGAATACTCGGATGAGTACTAACGCCATCACCATATTGCACGGTCGCAGCTTGATTTTTAAAGGGGCAATTGAAACTTCATGACAACTGTTATATAGTAAGTGAACAAAGTGCAGATTATTAAACAAGTTTAGATGGAACATTTAAGATATGTCGAAGATACTTGGGGAACTTTCACGTAAAAAAAGAAAAGAAAAGAAAACGTGGAAACCCTTCACGCCACGTTTGTAAGAACATTTTATATTATGTTAATGAGAAGAATCGTGTGATTCATCCGTGGGCTCCATCATATCTTAGCTTCTTAGAGATGTACCAAATGTCACCGTGACACATCGATATTTATGGCAGAACCACTCAAACAGTCTGCACATTTTCCCGACCTCAATCGCTTGAGTTTTTTCCTGTAGAGACACCTTGAAGAATTAGTTAATGCAATAGACATTTCTCTGCAATGACATGATTTTTGTCAGCTTCTTACGGAAAGCTGCGGAAAGGTGATACTCTACTAAAGGGTTTTAAAAGAGTGGTGTGTTCACTCGCAATCTGACGAGCATATGTGCGCGTACGGATAAAGAACAACACATCTCGAACGTTTTCAATAGATTTTTGTGAAGCTATAAGGTTTTAATACAATTCTCTTAGATGCTTACAGGAAACCGCTAATTACAAATGAAAAACACAATATTGTGTATCTCCTGTAGTAGTAATTTTTTTAGTTAACCGGTTTTCGACTTACAAGGCCATCATCAGTCATTAATTGACTCTCGTCGTCAAAGAAGGTATAACATTCCTGAGCCACACTGAAAAAGATGTTGCACATCAAAAGCGAGGTACTAAAAAGGAGTAAATGTGATCTTTATTGTGCGGTGCTAATTCAGTTAAAAATGTTAAGGGTGAAATACATATAGAGGGTACAAACCAGAAAAGCATTAACATGAAACCTCGAAAAAACGATATCTGTAGAAGAATTTAAATTAAATTTACAGTCACTATAAAATAAAATTAATACGAGTACTGAAGAAATGATTCCAGAGGTGGCCTAATCATATGAACGTGGAAGAATTTCTATTACTGTAGGAGAGATTAACATGTTATAAAACTGGAACCGCGTGACCGCTACGTTCGCAGGTTCGAATCCTGCCTCAGGCATGGATGTGTCTGATGTCCTTAGGTTAGTTAGATTTAAGTAGTTCTAAATTCTAGGGGACTGATGACCACAGCAGTTAAGTCCCATAGTGCTCAGAGCCATTTGAACCATTTGAACTATTTGAAGTGGAATGATCATATAAAATTAATTGTTGGTAAGGCGGATGCCAGGTTGAAATTCATTGGGAGAGTCCTTAGAAAATGTAGTCCATCAACAAAGGAGGTGGCTTACAAAACACTCGTTCGACCTATACTTGAGTATTGCTCATCAGTGTGGGATCCGTACCAGATCGGGTTGACGGAGGAGATAGAGAAGATCCAAAGAAGAGTGGCGCGTTTCGTCACAGGGTTATTTGATAAGCGTGATAGTGTACAGAGATGTTTAGCAAACTCATTTGGCAGACTCTGCAAGACAGGCGCTCTGCATCGCGGTGTAGCTTGCTGTCCAGGTTTCGAGAGGGTGCGTTTCTGGATGAGGTATCGAATATATTGCTTCCCCCTACTTATACCTCCCGAGGAGATCACGAATGTAAAATTAGAGAGATTCGAGCGCGCACGAACGCTTTCCGACAGTCGTTCTTCCCGCGAGCCATACGCGAGTGGAACAGGAAAGGGAGGTAATGAGATTGGCACGTAAAGTGCCCTCCGCTACACACCGTTGGGTGGCTTGCGGAGTGTAAATGTAGATGTAGAACAACGGAGCTCGATGAACTAAATGCCAAACGAATAAAATTTTCCATTTAACTGCAATTATTTTTATTAAGTCTGGTCTTGCAGTTTTAGCATTGGACCTATTTGGACGTGCAGTGCATCGTCACTCGGCACATGTCAAACATTATCTGCACTGGATTAGGGCTCCGAAGCCGAAATTTTTTGGTAACTGTGGTCCCTAATAAAGAAAAGAGCATCAACCGGACTTCAGTTTTGTTGTTCCACAAAACCCATCCTACCTCTGTAATTACACTACTGGCCATTAAAACTGCTACACCAAGAAGAAATGCAGATGATAAACGGGTATTCATTGGACAGATATATTATACTAGAACTGACATTTTCACGCAATTTGGGTGCATAGATCCTGAGAAATCAGTACCCAGAACAACCACTTCTGGCCGTAATAACGGCCTTGATACGCCTGGGCATTGAGTCAAACAGATCTGGACAGGGCAGCAGTCGAACATTTTCTGTATCCAGAAAGGCCCGTACAGGACCTGTAACATGCGGTCGTGTATTATCCTGCTGAAATGTAGGGTTTCGCAGGGATCGAATGAAGGGTAGAGCCAGGGGTCCTAACACATCTGAAATATAAAGTCCACTGTTCAAAGTGCCGTCAATGCGATCAAGAGGTGACCGAGACGTGTAACCAATGGCACCCTGTACCATCACGCCGGGTGATACGCCAGTATGGCGATGACGAATACACGCTTCCAATGTGCATTCACCGCGATGTCGCCAAACACGGATGCGACCATCATCATGCTGTAAACAGAATCTGGATTCATCCGAAAAAAAAATGACGTTTTGCCATTCGTGCACCCAGGTTTGTTGTTGAGTACACCATCGCCGGCGCTCCTGTCCGGGATGCAGCGTCAAGGGTATCCGCAGCCATGTTTTCCGAGCCGATAGGCCATGCTGCTGCAAACGTCGTCGAACTGTTCTTGCAGATGGTTGTTGTCTTGCAAACGTTCCCATCTGTTGACTCAGCGATCGAGACGTGGCTGCACGATCCGTTACAGCCATGCGGATAAGATGGCTGTCATCTCGACTGCTAGTGATACGAGGCCGTTGGGATCCAGCAAGGCGTTCCGTATTACCCTTCTGAAACCCACCGGTTCCATATTCTGTTAACAGTCATTGGATCTCGACCAACGCGAGCAGCAATGTCGCCATACGATAAACCGCAATGGCGATAGGCTACAATCCGACCTTTATCAAAGTCGAAAACGTGATGGTACGCATTTCTTCTCCTTACACGAGGCACCACAACAACGTTTCACCAGGCAACGCCGGTCAACTGCTGTTTGTGTATGAGAAATCGGTTGGAAACTTTCCTCATGTCAGCACGTTGTAAGCGTCGGCACCGGCGCCAACCTTATGTGAATACTCTGAAAAGCTAATCATTTGCATATCACAGCATCTTCTTCCTGTCGGTTAAATTTCGCGTCTGTAGCACTTCATCTTCGTGGTGTAGCAATTTTAATGGCCAGTAGTGTACATTTAGGCGCATCTGAGTATGGCAGGAGTGATTCAACTACATTTATACGGAGTGCCGTCGGAAACACAGAACAGGGGCGCTAGAAATGTTACAGGTCTACTGTGCTTTATTGCCAGCCTCGTTTTCAGGAAGCACGATAGCTTCTGCACTCGTGGCACGTTAGTTCAGCGCCGTGGCTGCCTTTCTACCTTACATGTCGAGCGCCTTAAATGTACTGCACGTAAGTGCATCCTCTCGTTAAATACTATCTGGACGTCGTTAAACGTTAGTGCCGGGTGAGGCCGCAGCTCATGTGGCCCCAGTAATTGGCAGTCGTGGCCATTTGTAAACGTCCTTCAGGCAGCGGCCGCTCTCCTGAGGTGCTGCCGCGCCGCCGGGAGCCAGCGGCTCGGAACGGACGCCGTCAGCGCGGGCGAGAGGTGCCGCCCGCCTCCATCACAGGGGCCGCGGGTATTCATACATTGTTAACGCGCGCTAATAGCGGCCTCGCCTGAGTTACCGCGCCACCGCCGCCAGATATACGAGTACGGCGTCCCGCTGCTGCCGCCGCCCGTGCCCCGGCAAGGCGGTCGCACGCACTGTCCCGCACTGCCACCCACGCTGATGTGGCGCACAGTGAACTACTTGCCACCGGTCACTTAATTGCACGTCAAGCTAATTCTGCTAAACGACGAAGAGTGGTGTGCTTCGAAACGACAATAAACGTCACTAGCGGCGTCACGTTTTCCTCGACAATTGAGAAATTGCTTTTTCTCTACGCGTGCCACTTAAAGAAATATTCCTTAGAGGGGCCGCCACCGGTAGTTTCCAGCATAGTTGATGGCATTCGAAAGTCATGCATATTCACAACCGGTATAGAAACCAGACAACGGTTACAAGAATTGAAGGAGATGAAAGGAAAGCAGTTGTTGGTAAGGGAGTGAGGCAAGGTTGTATGTAATCTTCGATGTTATACATAGATCAAGCAGTAAAATTAATCAAAAAATAATTTTGTTAAACACCAGGGAATAATTTCCAAGGTACTAGAGGGAGCTGTAGAGGATTAAATTGTAGAGGAGGACGACAGAGGCATCGCGGATTGGCCGTGCGGTTAGAGGCGCCATGTCACGAATCGCGCAGTCCCTCTCGGAGGAGGATCGAGTCCTCCCGCCGGAACGGGTGTGTGTATGTTGTCCTTAGCGTAAGTTAGTGTAAGTAGTGTGTAAGTGTAGGGACCGATGACCTCAGCAGTTTGGTCCCTTAGGAATTCACACATATATGAACATTTTGAGGACTATAGGGATTCGAGTACATCGAGCCGCGCGGAGTGGCCGCGCGGTTTGAGGCGTCCTGTCACGGACTGCGCGGCCTCTCCCGCCGGAGGTTCGACTCCTCCCTCGGGCATGGATGTGTGTGTTGTTCTTAGTATAAGTTGGTTTATGTTACTTTAGGTAGTGTGTAAGCCTAGGTACCAGTTTGGTCCCTTAGAAATTCACACACATTTGAACATTTGGAGTACATCGAACAAATAATTGAGGACGTAGATTCCCGATGCTAGACTGAGATGAAAGAGCTGTCAACGCATAGAAATTCATGACGGATGGCGTCAAACCAGTCGGAAGATCGATGATGCAACAAAAAAAAAGGGTAGGGAATTAAAGTTCAGGCAGGAAAAAAAAAGAAAAAGATTGAGGTTCACCTATGTACCGGAAACTGGGTCAGAGATAGGCCAAGAATTGTGAAGGTCAGTTGACCGGAATTAGTAGTGTCTTGGAGGATGAATATATATACACATTGTCCCATTTATCTTGACCACACTAAATAACTGATTGTCCAGATGCAAATTACAAAATGTTTCAAGCAAAAGTTCATTAGCCATCAGGGGACATCAGTCAGCATGATTGCTTTCGTTGTAGCTTTCATTTTTACAAAGATATGAACAGCGGTATGACTTTTTCAAATGGCACCCTGTATTTTTTATTCGTTAACTCATTTCCTCTCCTAAACACCCATTAAAAATGTATCACAGTGTTACTCTCATTGAAACACATCGTTATCGATGACATAACACAACATTGACGTTGACGCTCCCAGCGCTTAGTGCCGGTACTGGGGGCAGTGGAACACGTAAGTTCCACCCCTTGTGACGTTTAAGTTAGAAATTTGGCTCAAAAGTGCGTAAATCCTTTTTCTGTAAGAGTGCGAAAGCGTGACGCCATGGGACCTCACCCTCGGTATGCCGCGCGGGATTAGCCGAGCCCGCATCTCGTGGTCGTGCGGTAGCGTTCTCGCTTCCCACGCCCGGGTTCCCGGGTTCGATTCCCGGTGGGGTCAAGGATTTTCTCTGCCTCGTGATGGCTGGGTGTTGTGTGCTGTCCTTAGGTTAGTTAGGTTTAAGTAGTTCTAAGTTCTAGGCGACTTCTGACCACAGCAGTTGAGTCCCATAGTGCTCAGAGCCATTTGAACCATTTGATTAGCCGAGCGGACTTGAGCGCTGCAGTCATGGACTGTGCGGCTGGTCACGGCGGAGGTGCGAGTCCTCACTCGGGCGTGGGTGTGGGTGTTTGTCCTTCGGATAATTTAGGTTAAGTAGTGTGTAAGCTTAGGGAATGATGACCTTAACAGTTAAGTCCCATAAGATTTCACACACATTTGAACCCTCGGGATGGTCGATGCTTAGCCGGCCGCGGTGGGCGAGCGGTTATAGGCGCTTCAGTCCGGTACCGCGCGACTGCTACGGTCGCAGGTTAGAATCGTGCTTCGGGCGTGGATGTGTGTGATGTCCTTAGGTTAGTTAGGTTTAAGTAGTTCTAAGTTCTAGGGGACTGATGACCTCAGAAGT
This sequence comes from Schistocerca serialis cubense, assembly GCF_023864345.2. NCBI lineage: Eukaryota > Metazoa > Arthropoda > Insecta > Orthoptera > Acrididae > Schistocerca > Schistocerca serialis. The sequence continues at coordinate 270,063,083 of NC_064643.1, forward strand.
TAAGTCCCATAGTGCTCAGAGCCATTTGAACCATAGACGACGCTTCAAACAGCGAAGTGTCGACACGTGTGAAGAAAATCCCACAGCTCAGTTCATGTGAGCTGTAGGGTGGGCTAATGATGTGACATTGACACCACAGGATCACAATTCTGTCCAACGCCACCGTGGACGTGTCACGCGATGAGAAGGTTGTCACGGACCTTCTTGCCCACATTCATCCCTTCTTTTGCCGTCTCTCCGACGGAGGTCAGAACCGCAACAGACAGCGTTGAAGTGATGTGGTTTTCTTATGGATGATAGAGGAAAACATCTCAGACACATCACAATCGGAATCGACACGAAAAGGCCTCAGTGGGAGGCATAAACGGAGTCAATGAAACAACACCTTTCCCTGGGGCGTTAATTACCACTCACTTTGCAATTGAAAACAATAGTTCGCAATGCGATAAGCAACAGGAAGATAGTCTTGAGAGCCTTTGATGCTGCTGGCAGCCTCGAACGTTTCGACCCCTCTCTAAGGACATGACAGGGCTGCATACCCATTGAACGTGGTCGTACCCCTTTGGAGCACAACATGACCGTAATTTTTGCTCTCGTGTACACTTTCGAACCACTAGGGGCCGTTCAAAATCATTCGACGAAATTTGAACGTGATCCGAAGCAGCAAAGGGTACTTACATTTTTCTGCGCTCCTGTTTCTCCCTCCGGTGGCGTGGCCACGCAATAGTGCAAAATTAACATGTTCGTGAATAAAACGGCATATGTCTCTAGAAGAGCCCCTACTTCGGCAACTCCCTCAGTGCCACCAACGCAATTTGTTTGAGCATGTTACAAATGTACCTTTCAGATTCTTCGATACCAATCCAGCCTGGAGGCTGTTCTATCTCTTGAAGGTAGGCAAATCCACCCCAAGGTGTGTCGGAAAGTCTGCCTAATCCTTGGGCGGTAAAGCAGCCACATGGCTGATTTGGTGTCAAAATTTCTGAAGGTAGTAGTTCGGGTTCTGCAAGGAGAGTAGATATGATTCGAATATTAGTGCTGGATGGTATCCGGCCGTCTCCAAAGAGGAAACTGGAGGTATTGGTAGGCACAGAGTAGTGTTACGTGATATGAGAAAATTCTGCCTTGGCAACAGTTATGGTCATTTACTAGGAGAGTGGGGACGATGTAATTACGACAGTACACTGGCCGCTGCTATAAGGGTGGAACAAGCACCACAAGCTACAGTTACTGCACACCTCCAGTATTTGTAGAAAAAGAAAAAGTGTAGCGGAGTGCGACAAGATGCACGATATCTCTTGTTAAGGGCCCCTCGAAAATAGTAGCTCAACACCCTCACCAGTTATGTCATGCCTCGTACCGTCGCCTCCCCCCCCCCCCCCCCTCCAAACGGGGGGCATGTGTGATACATGCAGCTATGATACCAGCTCAGCCTCCATTATCGACAACAGCTCTAAGGATAACAGATATAGCAGCCCGTAAAACTATATGTAATGTTGATTTCGATAGTGTGCACCCAACATAGAGCAGCGCTGTAGCTGCAGAAGCTGAAATTTCCCCTTGGAAAAATTAATGAATGACTGTGCTGATAAACCTCTTACGTTATTTGATTTTCAAACAGATGAGCAAAACTGAACGTACTCAGACAGTTCTCTCTTTACTTATTCTGATCATCACTAAACTGACACACAATATTTTTAGCGCAACACAATCTGACTTTCAATAATCCCTACAAAAGAATGGCCCTGACTAACAATAACCTATACCTTTGCATGAATCACTCACCTCACAAAAATCTTCGTTACTCGAACTACTGCAAAACAGCGAGCGCCAATACTGCCAGCTAAATAAAAGATTCTAACTACTGAAGGCACTAAATACTGATTGGCATACTTATCAAATGAAAGATTTTGATAGAGAACCATGAATATATATATATATATCAGTTGACGACATCCAGTCTTACAAATTTACTCTTTCTGATGGACACACGTCCAGATCATCCGCTCTCAAAACTCCGCCATCTCTCTCCCCACATCCACCACTGCTGGCGGCTCACCTCCAACTGCGCGACGCCACGCGCTGTTCACATCCAACTGCCCAACACTACAATAGCAAATATTCCAACAATGCAAACCAGCCACAGACTGCACACAGCACAGTGAGTGATGTTCATACAGAGCGCTACGTGGCCTTACCAACATAATAGCCTAAACAGCCTATTTACAAAGCTTACACAGCATAATGAAATATACGTTCACTACAGTTTACCCATATACATATGACTCTGTAGTGAAAGTAATGCAGAGCGTAGAATAGTTGTAGAGCGTCAAACCCTTGTTTCAGGGTTCATCACTTTCCAGTAGTGTGTTAAAATTAAAGTTACTGATACAAATTATCACTGTGAAGCAGGACTGTAAATACCATATAACATGGTGGACACAAATTCACGAAGCACGTATCTAGGACTTACGTATGAAGTAACAACTATTTATGTTTCAGTACTGCAGACTGGCGACATACGACATTTACCAGTAGTGAGATTTACTCAGTTTACGTCCACTGTTAGCTGCAGATGCAAATCAGTTCGAAGCTGCTGATCGGTTCGATGGATTTACTGCAGTCACCTTCGAACCCCACCCTGGACGTACTGCATTGCGGATCGTCCTCTAGACACCGTTCCGGATATACTGCGCGTTGGATCCACCGGAGGGAGGACTGGGTCAGGTTTACTAGAGCCATCCACAACGCCCACGTGGACATAGACATACAAAAAATAGAGGAAATGCATTGTATCTGTAGATGGTTCAAATAGCTCTGAACACTATGGGACTTAACATCTGTGGTCATCAGTCCCCTAGAACTTAGAACTACTTAAACCTAACTAACCTAAGGACATCACACACATCCATGCCCGAGGCACGATTCGAACCTGCGACCGTAGCGGTCACGCGCCTTGAACCGCACGGCCATACCGGCCAGCTGTATCTGTAGAACATTTGGTTGTCAGTGACTGGGTACAGTACAGTACTACACCGTCAGACTAATGTTCTGTTCTTTATCGTACATAAGAATAATACGAAGTACTGTTTCCCTCCATCCGATGGACATCTAGCACACAAATTAGCGGAATTGGGATGATTACGTGCCGACATCGTTATTCACAACCGATACAAGACAGTTACATATTTGCACCTGTTGGTGTAGAACCCATTGCCAGCGATGTGGAAGGCGTAGTATACTGTTAGCAGAGCCTGTTCTGTTGATGGTGCAAATGGAGCGGTCTAATGCCTGTCGAACTTCTGGAACAGTTCTGAAGCGAATGCCACAAAGTGGTTCCTTCATCTTCGCAATCAAATCAAAGTCATATGGACTTAAGGTGCGGTTCTGTGCGCTGCAGTCTGGAACCGAGCGACCGCTACGGTCGCAGGTTCGAATCCTGCCTCGGGCATGGATGTGTGTGATGTCCTTAGGTTAGTTAGGTTTAATTAGTTCTAAGTTCTAGGCGACTGATGACCTCAGAAGTTAAGTCGCATAGTGCTCAGAGCCATTTGAACTTAAGTCCGGGGAGTATGGTGGATGGTACGGTACTTCCCACTCCGATCGACCGAACAGAGCAGCCACAGGCTTGCGCTGTATGCGCCCGCGCATTCTCGTGCAAAATGATGGGTGGGTTGCACAGAAAGTGTCGCCGCTTTTTTTGCAGAGCTGGTCGCAGGTGATGCTCCAAAAACGAACAGTAATACTGTGCATTGACGGTCTGCTGTGGAGGAATGTAATGCTTTGGCTTGCTCATATGACTCGTCCGACAAAAATTTAATGGCAGTACATACAATCACTCGTACCTGATTATGAAGAATGATCCATGTCCCTACGGTGCACTGAGACTGCGGTGCAATGCTTCGTAGCAAAGAAGTAGCAACGAGAAGTCTCGACGCGAGCATGCCGGCAAGCCATATGGAACTCGACTTGGTTGCCACTTCAGAACAGGAGGATGGAGTCACCCAGGGCTCAGGACAAAAGTGTATTTCGGCTCAGGTTCCACGCTATTTTGCACGAGCCGGGCCGATCACAAACCAGTAAAATCAGTACCAAACAATCTCGACACCTACATCCACTTTCTCTGTCTCCCATACCACAATCTGATAAATCCTCTAAGTGGTAATGATGGATATATCTGTCAGAAACATGCACCGTGTCAGTGGGTGTGATGGATGCATCCGTCTGTGATTTGTAGCTAACGGAATGACAAGTTTCAGGACAGCAGTTGTCATAGTGCTATTAGTTAATGCTTCCTGCAGTAGACGGTACCGTACCTGTAGTCACTCTAGATAATGTATTCCATGTCATTTATAATGTTTTTCATTGATGGTACCGATACGACCATAAATTATAGCAGTCGTTATCCAAAAGAGAAGAAAAACTTGGAAGCGTTTCAGAGCTTGTCTAACATTTGCTCGGAAAGGATTATAAGTTTTATCTCGAGTAATGCTACACAAATACTGATTTCGTCGACAGACTAAAGCATAAGAACACCGACGTTGTCAACACAATCAGGCACAACAGAAAGGAATTGCTTGACTTAATTAGAAAATAAAAACTGAGGAAATAATCAGTTGTTGATGAAATGAAAAGACAAGAGCGACGTTGTGATGCTCAGGATGTTCCATGTCGACACAATTCAGGAACTAAATTCAAAGTATTGCTTCGTGCAAAAAGGAAGTTTTGTCGTAGATTACAACAAGAATATGGGAGGCATGGGTAGGACCAGTTCCAAGTTGCGAAGCTACCAAATGTCCAGGAGCAGACTAAAACTATATTATCAGAACAGTCTTCGCCATTTATTTGATGTTTCATGCTTCAATGTATACGTTATGTGCCAAAAAAAAAAAGAAATAAAGATATAAAACAGATTGGAATTATTCTCGGGTAACAGCTAACAACATCCTCTCCACAACAAGAGTCATCAAATGGACGCACAAGTCGAACACCAAAAACGACACGTCTTATAGTAGCATTCCAGCACTTTCCCCAGTCGCAACGAAGATAAAGATAAGACCAGCGAGCAGGTGTGGACTAATCACGAGAAGAGGCCTTCGAAGAGGGACATACTGGCGTGTAGAGTGTGAAGTTCGTCTATGTGCAGCACCATCTTATAAAATATTTCACACAGAAAACAGCCTGTAAATATGGGAAAATAAAATTTCGTTCTCTTGTTTAATACGCCCTACTCGATTCTAATCTACTTTACTTTTGGCCCATAGATTAAAATCAACGAACAAATATGAGTAGATCTGTAGTTAAGCTGGCTATGTCGCATAAAAGGTCATACAGCAGGTGAAGAATCACTTGATTGGTCACATTCTTACGTTTGGCAGTCAGTGATCTAGCTATGTCTTTAGGCGTATACCACCACACGCTTAAACCAAATGATGTATATGTAACTGTATTTTTGTTTCCTTCGTAATTTTATTAATATAGCTCATTACATTGTACTATTTTCTTGTGCTCTGATGTACCACTTTTAATTATATCATGCTATGTAACTTAGTATCGTAGTATACGTGACGCAGCACCACCCTGTTTACCCTGCTGCCACCTAGTGGCAATATTGTCTTCCTTCCCTGGTTTTATTGGAACTTGCTTAGTAGCCTGTCATCGCTTGTTACGTACACAACTGGTAAAGCTCTTATCTTTGTGCTATCTTTGCACTTTGGTAGGTAGGAAAGGACTGCGTTGACTCCTTTGCTTAATGTTTCGTAATTACAATCCAAAAAATATTGTAACGTATTTTTGTATACCATTTCAATTGTTATATTTCTATTTTAGATTTCTGAAGATGGAAATAATACCGAAACCCCTCATGCATAGTATGTGATCACGCAAGTTATTCTTCACTTGCTGTATGGCTTTTTATGCGACCTAGCCGACTTAGATATGGATCTACTCATATTTGCTAGCACGGTCGCCAGCCTGCTACGTGACTTTATGTCATACCTTTACAACAAAGAAATTTTCGAATGAGTCATTAAGACACAGGGCGCGACAGCGTCAGGCAGCGCTATAGAGAGTCACCCGCTGAGGTAGAAGAGTCCACACGAAACAGAATTTAATAACTATACTTCTCATAAAACCTTCTTTAATGTAATGCTTTGGCTTCCTCGTATGACTCGTCGGACAAAAATTTAATGGCAGTACATACAATCACTCGTAACTGATTATGAAGAATAATCCATGTCCCTACGGTGCACTGATACTGCGGTGCAATGCTTCGTAGCAAAGAAGTAGCAACGAGAAGGTTCGACGCGAGCAGGCCGGCAAGCCATATGGAACTCGACTTGGTCGCCCCTTCAGAACAGGAGGATGGAGTCACCCAGGGCTCAGGACAAGAGTGTATTGTAAGAAACAATACTTATAAACAGTGGTTTGTAGGCAGCAGCAGAACATACGGCCGCACGACTCATTCTTCATTGTTTTCTCGTCCTCACCTGAAACAGTGTGACCGAACACAGCATCTCAGTTTCCCGATGAGCCCACTAGTAAGGCACGACTTCATTTATGACAAGTATTGTCTCCCCAACCTTCTACTTAGTCCTCCCTTCAAGCCTACAAAGCTTGTAAGGGTCATATAGAAACATCTGGAAAGGCGGTACATGGTATCGTGAGGCGTAAGCACCTCTGTGTCGAGCGGTTATCCTTTGTCACAACTATTTCCCCGATTACTATTTGCGGCTGTAGTCATCATGCCCGAGACCAAGCTGCTGCTTACGCAGAAACGTATGACTTGCTGAGTTTTCCAGCAGCCGGCCAGAGTCCTTCTGGCGACATCTCTGAAGCACTGCCTCCAGTAAATGCGTACCACTGGATCGGACCTGCTGAGAGCAGTTCGGCCTCCGGTCGGTGCGGCGCGGCGGTCCATCATAAATCGCGCTTTATTATGTGACGGCAGGCCACATGGGGCCTCACATTAAATTTAATGTGGTGTTGCCGGCGCGTCAACACGGCCGGCGCAGGCGCGCGCGGGCGCACCACGCGCCCGTTTTACAGCTGGCCTAATGGCCCGCCCCCCTCCACCGCCCTCCACATTTATTGATGTTCACACTTTTGATCTCGCGCCTTTGAAATATGCGCAGCTGTGCGCGCGCGAGTCGTCTCGCCGTCCCGTTTAAAACTAACAGCGGAGGCCGAAGCAACGTCTCCTTTGAGGAGCTCCGACTCGGGTAGCGACGATCTTCCTGCAGAGCAAAGTGAAGAGCAGAACGCTCTGTGTGTGTGTGTGTGTGTGTGTGTGTGTGTGTTCGTGCGTGGCACTGGTAAGAACGCGCACCATCCGCCGGAAATATACGTGAGCCCGGCCACGCTTTGCTGGCACTAGTACCGGGTGGATAAAAAAGGTCGCGCTGCCTGCCAAGGAGATGGATGGCTTCAATCCTAGATGCCTCAGGACTGCGTAGTGGCATCTCGCCCAGATATAAAGTACGTGTATAGAACTCCGTTTTAACAGCTCTGGCAGAATCGCTTAGGTCAGCAATTGACACCGTCTCGGTGGGGTAACGCACGCGCTGGTACACTGCTGTTGAATCTGGGGTGAGCCGGTAGCTGCAGAAATTTTAGTCATTGTTATTTATCAGAAAAGGGAATGGTGCGCCTTAGGTTACAGTAGTTGGCGACCAAATAAAAAGTGTGGTCAGAGACAGTCTCAGAAGCTTATAAGTGTGTTGCAGGGTACGTTGTGCTGAGAAATAACTGTCAAGAAGAAAAAGCCATGCTTTGTGCCGTTTTCGAGTTAATTAGCACTGATGTTAGCCACTCAGGCCGTTGAGCGCATAAATTCTAGCGACCCGCCAAATAAAGTAAGAGTCAGTTTTTCTTACAATGCAGATAACAGAGCGTAAGACTGCTCAGTTTTTGATTGAGGTTCGATCCTTACTGCCGTCCCATGTCCGATTATTGTACCGCTCTTTTGTTGGTTTTAGGAAACGAAACGAAGAACACGTTTGGCGACACCTCCTCTGGCGGCCCTTTTCAATGTGCACGCAACCGCCTGTTTGGCTGACTTCAATGCTAATTAATTCGAACACGACGCAACGTATCAATTTTTGTTCTTAACAATTATTTGTCAGCACAATGAACACCGCAACATCCTTACAAGCTTCTCAGGCTGTTTCTGACCAACCTCTATGTGAAGAATCTGGTTTAAATTCGAAAACTTCATCCAATATCTCACATGGTAACTATTTTTGAAACTTATGTAAGACCAATATGTTTCGAATAACGGGGAGAAACAGGGAGAAATGCACCTCGTCATTTCCTGGAGTGGTAGATGTAATTATGACAGCAATGAAAATAAAATAGAGATGGACACACATATGACCAAATGAATGGATGGTACAAGCCGAGAAATTTCTTTGTTGAAATCCAAGAGATAAGAAAAGAGGCAGAGGACAACCGAGTGAAAGGTGGATGGTTGACATTATAAAATATGCTAAATTAAAACGGAATGATATATCCGAAAGGTGTAATACATGGAAAAAATATCTAGAAGAAGACTGTTTATTCACCTATTGATATAAAATGCTTGACGGTGATAGTAATGAAGGTGATCGAAATGGAAATAGAAATCCAACAACTATATTTAGTCTAAGCACTTAAAATATAAATCGAATGATACCTGAAAGATTTACATCCAGAGACTCTTGTAGACTGCTTGCTGTAAGTTATAGTGTTAGTTATATTATTTAAATTGTTTCCCTACTCTTGCGTTTAAATCTGCAAGCACTATTGTTAAGCCATATCTGCTTTGCTTGTCCATTCTATTTTCCAAAATAGAGTAAAATTCTTTCGTATTCTTCTCTATTCCTTCTTCTTCGTCATATTAGGTTAATTTTCGTTCTTTAATGAATTTTAGATCCCCATTTTTTTCCACAAGTTCTGCCATTCCTGTTTGAGCACTGGTGTCTTGTGATACTCCACTGAAAAAACATCATCAGTTCATTAATCATCAATGACACTTTTAACTTTTTCTTTATCTCTATTGCAGGTAGCATATCTATTTTCTTGTCTTTCATCCCTTTAACTAATTCAAATTCTATGTTGACGAGTCCTCTGACATTCTAATTTGTCATCTTTAAGCAATCCTGTAGCCCAAAGTCTTTCTTCCTGTGCCTTTTCATGCTATACTCGACATGAAGTTTATTTGTTCGGTTACTTATCTGCTGAACCTTGTAAGTGGTTAATGTTTTGTACTACTAGTGGTTACTGGCTTATCGCTAAACCACTATTCCTGGAAGACAGGGAACTGTGATTTGGGTTGTACTTCTCCTGAAGAAGCTACCTTCTGTATGCGTTGTAGGCCAATCTTAGCTTCCCCTCACCTCTTCCCGTCCGGCAAGTTAGCAAACTAGACTTCCCTGGAACGGACGCATGGATCACAGAGTACTATGCCCTCCTGCCACGACAAGGTGAGGCCCATAGGAGGGATGTAAATGTTTAGAGTTGCAGTTCTCTGTGACATGTAGAAGGGCCACCAGAGTGCATTGGTATTGTCCGTGTTTAGTGTCGTTATCAGGTCAATTAGGGTATATATGGGGCATGAACAGCTTCAGATGTTGAATGATCATTGTAAAGTACACGGAAACGCGTTATCGGCACCTGACAGAGTTTGAAAGGAGATGGCAAGTCGAATCGTCGAATATCCAGATATGTGGCGCAACCAGATGTGACAGTGGTCGATGTTCGATTCCATGAGAACGTGAGTGCAGGCATACTCATCGTCAACGTCCTAGTCGACCACACCTGGCCACCGCAAGGGGTATTATGCACCAAGCACATCTTAACCACTCCAAATCTGACCCTGCGATTCGAGAACAAGTGATGGACTGCCTGGAATATTCTGTCATCCCGTACCATTGGTTGGAGACGAGCAGCAGTGAGGCTAAGGAATTGCTGCTCCATGCATAGACTGCCTTTAACAGCACACAACAAACGGCTTACCCCACCTTTTGAGATCTAACTTTCATCTTAAGATGTAATGTGAGTCCTAATACTCATCTTAAGCTGTGTTATAGAAGACGAACGACGCCGTTAATTATAAGTTACAAAGGTAGATCGTTCCCATTCGTTCCTTTCTCGTTATATGTTTGGTAAAGATACAAGTGTCATAAGATTATTTTTCAGGCCTTAACGGGCAAGGTCGCTCAATAGGTAAGTCGCTGACCTCAGTCCGATAGAACTGGATTTCTGATCCACGTTCTGTAGATCAAACTAGAATTTTCCGTAAACCACTTGGAGAAATGTCATTTTCGTATTGCATAAGGCTACCTCCGATATGCATTCTCCCTCCTGTCCCTTTCGATTCTAATCATTTCGAAGGGGGCTACAATGTTCTTTATATCATGCTATACTGCAAACGTTCTAACAGGAAATGTTACGAGTACTTTCTGTATATCTCCTAAGAGTCGCCAGATGTCATTTCTGCAGTGTTTCGAAACATATTTGCAGATTAGTTTTTTGAGCTGTGTTGGGTTCAAACCAAACAGTGTTCAGTAGAGGACGCTCTGCATCAAAGTAAATGTCATTTTACTCGTATCTCTCGTTCATAACAAGATGTTGTTAAAAGTGAAATATTACGTACTCAGCCGACAGAACTGTCTCGAATTATTATGCTTTCATCTTTTCAGTAATATAGTTCATGGTGGCAGCAGAAGACGAAGAATACTTAATATTTACAACACTGGTTTAGGAGTAAGATCGTCGCGCTAGCGTCACAACAGAGGCCTTTGTGTAGATTGCGTTCATCTAGACGTTACTAACACTGAATGGATAATATGTTTCGAAACGTGAGAGACACTTCACGATTCTTAGACGGGGCTGCAAATACCATGGCTTTACTTCCCTCCACATGTAAGAATTAAACAGACAGTTACAGCGGGATCCAAATTTTAACTCACCGTTAATTGTGCAGTTTGGCACATTGCTCTACAACATGTCATTGTCAGACGATAAAATGGCGTTGGGATTGTAGAAACCACTTAGGATGTAATTGAACAAGACCCCAAGCTGCTAAATTTTTCGTTGAATACACAGTTCATACAATCTTTCGCGCAGTGCACAGTCCAGAGAGACTAGAAAAGAGTGCAGATCGCTCTCGTTAAAAACAGAATAAAACAACGGTTGTATAGAACTACAGACCAATAACGCAACTCTCATTTTGCTCTAGGTTTATAGAAGCGCGTTCTGCAACTCAAATATTATGATACTGCTTAAGAAAAAGCATTTGCTCTTTAAGACGCAGGATGGGTTCATAAGAAACAACTTTGTGGAACAGCTTGCTTCATTCATACACATCATGTAAACCGTAGACAGAGGTTAACAATTCTGAAGCTATTACACACTGTACCACTTGTTAAATTGAAAACCAAGAAAAAATCACGCGCCGTGGCTTCAGTTTGATTAAATAGCTCATTATGCATTACTGGACGACGAGCGTTCCATATGAACTAAAGTAACGTAGGGTCTGCCCGAATGAAATGTAATAGGACCTCTAATGTTACCAATTTACGTAAATAATTTATCAGGTACGTCATTGGAATTAACTAATTGTTTTCGGCAGTGCTGTTGACCATCACCATTGGACGATTGTAAGAAAATGCAGAATTACTTGGGCGGTATTTTCACTCTGTGTGAAGAATGGAAACTCTCCACACATATGGGCAAATGAGTGATCGTGCTCATTGCAGAGAGAATAAACCCTATATCATTCGATTAGTCGTAAGCTTCTGGAGCCTGTCACATCGTAAAACTATTTAGGGTCAATTCAACGATGCGATATGAATCAGCACAAACAGCTGTAGGAAGGGAAATTAAAGACTTTAATTTTTAGACGGTTTCTAGAATAGTGTGATGCATCTGCAAAAGCAACTGCATGCAACACGCTACTACGTCCAGTTATGGAGGACTTATTCAGCTGTAAAGTTTGTATTAAGTAGCAGACATCAACAAATTCAGAGATGCTCCACAAGAGTCCTAGCACGTCAGTATACCTAAAACAGAACTGAAACAAGAATCTTCGGAAGGAAGGGGACGCTGGGTTCGCGAAAGCATATCAAATAAAAGTTAGAGAAGTGGTATCTGGAAAGGACTCCGAAATTGTATCGCAGTTATCGCGCAGAGACCATGAGAAAAAAGTAATAGAGATAAGGTCAGATTCTAATTAATGGAGACAATACGTAATTTTATCCTCACATATAAATGTAACAGACAATTAAATTGGTAAAATAAAATTGAAGCCATTGTAAACGATGATCTGTTTCGCTTCAGTCAGCAGGCAGTCCTGACGTCGCAGTCGAGAAGGGAATCAAAGCTTAAGAAAAATCAAGACACGTTTATAAGATTTGTCGAACTGGAAGAAGCATTCGGCAATGTAAAATGCTGAAAGGTATCCGAAATTCTTCGAAAAGTAGTTGTAAGCTACAGGGACATATACGTACAATATGAGGAAAAAATAAGAATGGCAGACCAAGAATTTAAAAAAATGGTTCAAATGGCTCTGAGCACTATGGGACTTAACTGCTGAGGTCGTCAGTCTCCTATAACTTAGAACTACTTAAACCTAACTAACCTAAGGACATCACACACATCCATGCCCGAGGCAGGATTCGAACCTGCGACAGTAGCAGTCACGGGGTTCCGGACTGAAGCGCCCTAACCGCACGGCCACCGCGGCCGGACCAAGAATTTAAGATTGAGATCAAAGAACAGGACGGGAAATGAAGGAAAGTTTCAGCAGTGGGAATAAAATTCAGGGTGAAAGCATATGAACGATGAGAATCGCTGATGACATTACTATCTTCAGTGAAAGGCTGGCATAATTATAATCGTACTGAATAGAATAAACATTCTAATGAGCACACACTCTGGATTGAGGGTAAAACGAAAAAGACGGAAGTAATGAGAAATATTGCTATTAGCAAGAAGCCAAGTACCAAAGTGGGACCGAGCGAGGTGGTGCAGTGGTTAGCACGTTGGACTCGCATTCAGGAGGACGACGATTCAATCCCGCGTCCGGCCATCCTGATTTAGGTCTTCCGTGATTTCCCTAAATCACTCCTGGCAAATTCCGGGATGGTTCCTTTGAAAGGGCACGGCCGACTTCCTTCCCCGTCCTTCCCTAATCCGATGAGACCGATGACCACGCTGTCTGGCCTCCTTCCCCAAAAGCAAGCCAACAACAACCAAAGTGGGGACCACGAAGTTAAGGTATTCTGCAACCTTGTAAGCAAAATAAAACGTGTCGGATGAAGGCAAGTAGGCCATAAAAAGCAGATTAGCACAAACAAAGAGAGCATTCCTGGTCAAAATAGTATCAAACATCGCTCTTAATTTGAAGAAGAAATTTATGAGAATTTACTGTTGGATAAAGTACTGTAAGGAAGTTAGTCGTGGACTGTGGAAAAACCGAAAGAGAATAGAGTCGAAACGTTTGAGGTTTGGTACTGTAAAAGGATACTGAGAATTAGATAGACTGATAAGGCAAGAAATGAGCAACATTGCCGAGAAGCGAAACGTGTGGAAAATGTTGATAAGAATGGGGGACAGAATAAGATAATTATATAGAAAGATAGAGATTGGAATATAATCAACAAATAATTGAGAACGTTGGGTGGAACGGCTACTCTGAGATGAAGAGATTGGCACAGGAGAGGAATGCATGACACGTAGCATCGAACGAGTCAAAAAACTGATGACAAAAAAACAAAATCGGTAACATTTGTATGACTTCACAGTGATTTGCGGTGTATGTATATAAATACAGGATTTATAGTGTGGTGGGAATCCAATTACCAAGCTAATATCTTCTTATTTACATATTTTTTTCTTTTCTGCAGTTTTTCATATTAAAAGCAGCGTCCGTATTTCTTGATATCTACATCTGTATCATATTCCGCAAGCCACCTCATGGTGTGTGGTGGAGGGTACTTCTGATAGCACTAACTGATCCCCCCTACTCTATTCCACTTGCGAATGGCGTGCAGGAAGAATGATTGTCGGTAAGCCTCTGCGTTTTCTCGAATTCTCGTCGTGGTCATTACACGAGATGTCGGGGAAGTTTGCTAGCGATGTACTACCTGACGAAAACGTGTAACAAAATGCTCGAATATTGTAATAAATATTTCATATCAAGTTTAACTTGAATATTATCTTTTGCATTTCACTGTAGCAGACACAAAAGGCATAAAAATTCAAAGTTTGTGAAGTACTGGAAAAAGTAATCATTTTTCATTGGCCCACTGAAGGAGACTGGTTTCCGTCACTGGGCTAGGAGTTGTCGTGAATGGAGAATAGTGTAAAAGCTGTTAAATACTACACACATCTAAAGAAGTATCAATGCATTTTGTAATTTGAATTTTTTTTATTTTAGGAGGTTTTTTTGGCATCCGAAACCGAATAACATGTATTCGAACACAAGGAGGCTAAAAGTAGGAACAGAAAAAGAACAACTATTGACTGATTACCAACACGCAAACTATTAGAAAACATAATGGAAATCATTAATTAAATTTTGTTCATAGTGTCTTATCTAGTCCTAATATTGGACATAGTTCGAGGTGACTCGTTTAAGGAAACTCACACTGTATCACTTAAAATGACTGGCCTTCGTCCACAGCATGTAACTTTACGTTGCGAATATGACAAAATGATGTGAAATATTCGTACTTTCCAATGATGGCTGCAGAAATTTAATCACCATTGTCATATCTGTACGACGTTTGAATCATTAATATTAATCAGTTAAAAGAACATAGTGGCAATCTCATGTTTTTTCACTACTTCTTTGTGTCTTCATGGGACAACTCACCACTAAGATGGTGAATCTTTGGCAACACGGTACATTTAATAGCCACTAGAATACTCCTATTGCCACCATTCATAGAGAAATTGAGCTGGCCAATCGGTGGCTACCTTCCCCCATGTGAGAGGAAGTAATATGTTGTCCGGCTCTTCCCGGAAAGTGCTCTCTCGACATTTCAACAGTAGACACCTCCTTGATGAACAACGCCTCCCTTGTGATGTCTGCCAGCAGAGTTTGTTGAGTATCTCTGTAATGCTCTCAAGCCGACTAAACGAACTCCTTAAGAAACGCGCCGCTCTTCGTTGGAAAATCTCTAACTCTTCTGTCAATGCTACCTGGTAATCATCCAATATCGATGAAAAATACTCAATAATCGGCCGAACAAGCACCATGCACGCCATTTCCTTCATGGATGAGTTATATTTCCTTAAGATTCTTCTTGTGAATCTCAGTCTGGCATCTGGTTTCCCTACTATTTATTTTATGTGGCCATACCACTTAAGATCGCTCTGGATACTTACTCCTACGTATTTTATGGTAGATACTATTTCCAGCGGTTTCTCATCAACGAAGTAGTTGTACAGTAGTGCCTTTCTTTTACTCTGTAAGCGCAATATGTTAAATTTATTTACATTCGGGGTCAAATGCTTATCTTTATCTTTATGATTAAATATAATTTTAAAAGTAGGGCAGCCACAGCTAAAGTCATTATACAAAACTGATTGACCAATTCACACAATATCAGAACCGTTTACATACATAAGTTAAAAATAATAAAATATAAAACTGAATAAAGTCCAATAGTCCGCTTTAGCTGTATTTATTTAAGTAGACTGGAGGCTCACAAAACCGATTTCGCAACTTTTTAGTTGCATCTTCTGGTGTATATAATGCTGTGTTATATTGTCTAGGGAATTACTATTAGGTCTACAACTTTGCTTCCGCCGTTTTGCAACAGACAGCCGTAGCGGCAAGTGGGGTTCGGATTGTTGGTAATAGGTGTAATACAATAAGCTTAGGCATCTGTAAACATAATGGCATAAAAATATTTGTCGATTTGTGATTGCATCATAAGGTTATTCTCAATTAAGTACGTAAACTTACGTACCCATTTCTCGCCATTTGTAGGAAGATTTAATTTACTGCTTTAACATGAAGAAATCTGCGGCTGTGACTCTTAAAATGCTGGGTAAGGCCAATGGTGAGGGAGCTATTAATAGAAGAACGTGCAGAGAATGTTTTCAACGCCTTAAGAATGGTGATTTTCATATCGAAGACCGACATGAAGGTGGAAGACGGTACGTTTTCGTAGCTACTGAAACAGACGAAGACAGTCACAGGACATCATTATCGAAAGCAATTGATGCGTTCGAGCCCAGCACTGAAACACAAACGGCCGCAATACAGCGATAGAAACGTAAAGGTAAATTTACAGCAGGTCAGTGCACGACCCCACGTCGTAAAACCCGTCAAAATATACATGGAAACACTGAAATGAAAAGTCCTATCTCTCCGCTGTATTCTCCATACGGTGCTCTCTCTGACTACCACCTTTTTCGACCAGTGGCCTAGTCTGGCTGGCCAGTACTTCTGATCAAATGAACAAGTGCAAAACTGAATCGATTTATGGATCCCCACAGAAGACGCCCAGTTCTTCCGCCACGGGATTCGTATGTTATCCGAAAGATGCGTTGTTATTGTGGTCTCCAGTCCTGAGACAGGTTTGATGCAACTCTCCATGCTACTCTATCCTGTGCAATCTTCTTCATCTCCCAGTACCTACTGCAGCCTACATCCTTCTGAATCTGCTTAGTGTATTCATCTCTTGATCTCCCTCTACGATTTTTACCCTCTACGCTGCCCTCCAATACTAAATTAGTGATCCCTCGATGTCTCAGAACATGTCCTACCAACTGATCCCTTCTTCTAGTCAAGTTGAGCCACAAGCTCCTCTTCTCCCCAATTCTATTCAATACCTGCTCATTTTATGTGATCTACCCATCCAATCTTCAAAATTTTTCTGTAGCACCACATTTCGAAAGCTTCTATTCTCTTCTTGGCTAAACTATTTATCGTCCACGTTACACTTCCATACATGGCTACACTCCATACAAATACTTTCAGAAACGACTTCCTGACATTTAGATCTATACTCGATGTTAACAAATTTTTCTTCTTCAGAAACGCTTTCCTTGCCATTGCCAGTCTACATTTTATATCCTCTCTACTTCGACCATCATCTGTTATTTTGCTCCCCAAATAGCAAAACTCCTTTACTACTTTAAGTGTCTCACTTCCTAATCTAATTTCCTCAGCATCACCCGACTTAATTCGACTACATTCCATTATCCTCGTTTTGCTGTTGTTGGTGTTCATCTTGTACCCTCCGTTCAAGACACTGTCCATTCCTCAACTGCTCTTCCAAGTCCTTTGCTGTCTCTGACAGAATTACAATGTCATCGGTGAATCTCAAAGTTTTTATTTCTTCTCCATGGATTTTAATACCTACTCCGAACTTTTCTTTTGTTTCCTTTATTGCTTGCTCAATATACAGATTGAATAGCACCGGGGATAGGCTACAACCCTGTCTCACTCCCTTCCCAACCACTGATTCCCTTTCATACCCCTCGACTCTTATAACTAGCAATGGCCAGCGATGGGCAGTACTATGAATAATAATTTTTTTGTAAGTTTTTCACAGTAAAGCCCCGAACTTCGAGAAAAAACGGTGGAAGCAAAGTTGTAGACCTAGTACAAAAATGCCAAGACACGTCAGCTGTAACTCTGCGGCATTTTGTAATAACTCTCGAGACTATATAATAGAGCATTATATACACCAGAAATGGAACTGAAGAGTTGGGAAACCAGTTGTGTGAGTGTCTAATCGACTTAACTGAATACAGCTACAACGAACTATTGGAATTTTCATTCAGTTTTATATTTTAATCTTTATAACACCTGTGTATAAATACCTGTTACACTATATGAATTGGTTAGGCAATTATGTACTTTATCATTAGGGTAGCGGGGAAGTTATTATTTTAGAGTCTAGTCTGAAGCAGTTTATTGAGAAACTCTCAGGGTCCTGTTCGCCGAGCTGGAAGCAGCCCGGAGCAACAGGGGCGCCCACAGGTGCCGGCTGCCGCCCGCCAAGTTTTTTGAGGCGTGCCCGGGTCCCGGAGCCGCCGCCGGCACAGTCGCCCCATTATGAGTCGCAGGGGGCGGCATCAATTTCCCCGCACCGAAGCGCCTCCTTTGTCTCCCAGAAGGGCAATTCATCTGCAGCCGCCGCCAGATCCGTCTTTAGCGAGATTATCATCTCGTCTGTCATCGTGTCTCGCTGGCGCAGGCGTCGGGTCGCCCGCCTCCGGCGTCGGAATCTGAAACGAGAGAAATGCGCCCGTCATTCATCTTGCTCCCGCGCGCTCGCGCCGGCGGCGATAATACGCCGTGACGAGTAAATATAGCGCCACGCGTCGCAGGCCGCTGTCATATTGCCAGAGGAGAGCTCCCGCCACTTAGCGCCCGTCCTCCCGCCTTATTAATGGCCACTTTGCGCCGAGACGCCCCGCCGGAGGCGTCCGGTAATATTTAGGACGACAGGAACAAGAGCGAAGGCATAAACACGAGCATTTACACGGCACAACACGGGCACTCGAAACTGGCTAAGTTTTCTCGGCGTTGCATAGATCTCTCTTTGCCGGCAATAACTCATAAGTCGCCTTAGCGTAAAACCGTCATGGCTGTGGCTTGTTGCTATAACTAGATTGACGAGTTAGTGCTGCCTAGGTCGGAAGAAGCTATCGTTTGACGACGTGTAGAAATGTTGCTACCGTAAAGTAAGGGGGGAAAGACTCAATTATAATTCATTCCAAAATACTGTCCAACTCTCTGAAAATCAGCGCTCATATTAAAGAGACCTTTGGAGAAAAGAGAACCACTTACTTGTATGAATATCAAGAGCTCAGATGGAAACCCAGTTCTAAACAAAGAAGGGAAAGCAGAAAGGTGGAAGGAATATATAGAGGGTCTATACAAGGGCGATGTACTTGAGGATAATATTATGGAAATGGAAGAGGATGTAGATGAAGATGAAATGGGAGATATGATACTGCGTGAAGAGTTTGACAGGGAACTGAAAGATCTGAGTCGAAACAAGGCCCCAGGAGTAGACAACATTCCATTAGAACTACTGACGGCCTTGGGAGAGCCAGTCCTGACGAAACTCTATCATCTGGTGAGCAAGATGTATGAGACAGGCGAAATACCCTCAGACTTCTAGAAGAATATAATAATTCCAATCCCAAAGAAAGCAGGTGTTGACAGATGTGAAAATTACCGAACAATCAGTTTAATAAGCCACAGCTGCAAAATACCAACACGAATTCTTTACAGACGAATGGAAAAACTAGTAGAAGCCGACCTCGGGGAAGATCAGTTTGGATTCCGTAGAAATGTTGGAACACGTGAGACAATACCGACCCTACAACTTATCTTAGAAGCTAGATTAAGGAAAGGCAAACCTACATTTCTAGCATTTGTAGACTTAGAGAAAGCGTTTGAAAATGTTGAGTGGAATACTCTCTTTCAAATTCTGAAGGTGGCAGGGGTAAAATACAGGGAGCGAAAGGCTATTTACAATTTGTACAGAAACCAGATTGCAGTTATAAGAGTCGAGGGACACGAAAGGGAAGCAGTGGTTGGGAAGGGAGTGAGACAGGGTTGTTGCCTATCCCCGCTGTTATTCAATCTTTATATTGAGCAAGCAGTGAAAGAAACAAAAGAAAAATTCGGTGTGGGTATTAAAATCCATGGAGAAGTAATAAGTCGGGTGATGCTGAGGGAATTAGATTAGGAAATGAGACACTTAAAGTAGTAAAAGAGTTTTGCTATTTGGGGAGCATAATAACTGATGATGGTCGAAGTAGAGAGGATACAAAATGTAGACTGGCAATGGCAAGGAAAGCGTTTCTGAAGAAGAGAAATTGAAGACCACAACAACAACAACAACATCTTCCGTTTGGAACATGGTTACCAAGAGTGTATTTTATTTATTTTTATCTATATAAACAAAAGCTTTGAGGTGTGCCGATGACATTTTAATTCTGTCATTGGCAGTAAAGGACTTGGAAGAGTAGTTGATCGGAATGAACAATGTCTTGAAAGGATGCTATGAGGTGAACATCAATAAAAGCGAAACAATGATAATGGAATGTAGGCGGATTAAATCAGGTGATGCTAGGGGAATTAGATCAGGAAACGAGACACTTAAAGTAGTAGATGAGTTTTGCTATTAGGGCAGCAAAGTAACTGATGGTGACCGAAGTAGAGAGGGTGTAAAATGTAGCCTCGCAATGGCAAGACAAGCATTTCTGAGCAATAGAAATTTTTTAACATTGAAAATAAATTATAGTGTCAGGAAGTCTTTTCTGAATGTAGTTGTATGGAGTGTGGCCATGTATGGAAGTGAAACAAGGACTCACAAAAAGATTAGACAAGAAGGGAACAGAAGCCTTTCAACCACAGAAACATGCTGGAGATAAGGTGAAAGAACACGTAACTAATGAGGAGGTACCGGATAGAGTTGTGGAGAAAAAAAATTTGTGGTACAACCTTCCTAGATGAAGAGACCGGTTGATAAGACACACTCTGATACATCAAGGGATCCCCAATTTAGTACTGGAGGGAAGTGTGTGTGTGTGTGTGTGTGTGTGTGTGTGTGTGTGTGTGTGTGTGTGTGTGCGTGCGTGGGTGGGTGGGGGGCGTGAGGGTGGAGGGGTGGGAGGGCAAAAATCGTTGAGGGAGACCAAGAGACAAAGAGATGTGTACAGTAAGCTGATCCAGAATGATGAAGGTTGCTTATTTGAAGATGAAGAGGCTGGCGCAGGATACAGTAGGAGAGCTGCATCTAACCAGTTTTCGGACTAAAAACCAAACAACAACAACCAAATCAGTTTACGGCTTACAGGCCCTCTATTATGTAAGACCAGGATTTTATACATATAACTTTACATAGTAGCTATTTAAGGAATGATAATTTTAATACGATAATAAATAGTAAAGTGATAGTAATAGAACTGAAAGTTATTTGAGACAAAATTTAAATGTATGTAATGATAGTATGAATAACACTACTGCTGCTATTAGTAATAACAAAATAATAATTATAATAATAATGGCAATAGCCTAAACAAAATGTGGTTATAGGTGTATCAGTATCTAAAAGTCCTTCTAAATTGAGTATATGTTTAGTCTTGCATATTTTTGGTTAAAAGTAATAGTATTATACATAGTAATTCTGGAGTAGACCTCTCTCACTACAGAGCCTAAATACAACTAGCAAACATTTCTCTACATGTGAGTCTGATCTCTGGACACTTAGAGACATAAAAGCACAAATATAATAGAAAATTATAATATTTCGAACGACGTGAACACCAAACAGATAAAACTGACTCAAACTTGTAGCTAATTAAATTCATCACCTGTGTGTCCCTACTATCCATAGTTGCAAAATATATACTTCACTAAGCATCACCAAAGAATAGATAACAACCGGCTGTACCTTATGCATTAGTAATTTAGTTCACCTTAACTAGTTTCGCAGCTGGGGCCATCATCAAAAAACACAGAGAATTTCTCAACAAATTTCATATTTTAGGTTCTTAAGGGAGTATTTTGCATTATATTTTACATCATAGAGGTCTGCGCGTTGATATGTGACTTGCTAGACCATGATTAATGAAATTATATGTATGAAGAGAAACATATCAGTTTATACTTTGAACAGAATTATATTGAAGCGAAATACATGTCTTTTACGTAATGCAAGATAAGAAAAGGGGAAAAGGAAACATAAAACAATGGCTAATCTTAAAATTTCTTAAATAAATATCGATGTGCACCTGTGTGACATACTGCTAAGTTACAATGTAAGTTTACCACGTAAATTTGAATTTTGGGGACACTATTCTCCCTCCGAATACCATCGTCCATTCGCGCGCTGTTGTAAGAATCCTGGAAAAGAAATTTTTGAAACTGCACTTCACGAGGGGAATGCGAAAGCAAATACTCATTACACCCTCCGTCTCCAATGTTTATGGCGGAATTATTAAGATTTCGCTTCCACCTCGGAGTTTGTATAAACGGCGCGCGGGAAGGAATTCCCAACGGAACCGCCGGCTCGCCCCGCCTCCTTTTGCGTCTTCCTCTTCCTGTGGAATTATGTCCCGAAAATTTAATCTCGGTCCCTTCCCATCTTCATCCGACTCGTCTGCCGCCGTGCTGCAAAAAGAATGTCCCATAATAAAGGGGGAGGCGAGGGGAAGGGGTGGTTTGCCTGTCACGCTCTTTCTACGACTGATTATAAAATTTCGCAACGTCTGGAGATAGGGAGGAAAAAGAGAACGCGTCTCCGCTTGCTCAGGAATTCAGTTTGTTTTTGACTGACAAGAGCTTCATACATATTACGTAAATGAGGCCTGTAATTTCGTTATCTGAGACGTTTATTTTGGACGAGTGCTGACGAGATGTAATGGAGCGCATTTCCTTCTCTGGAAGTATATTTATATAAGAAAAGCAATTTTAGAAAAATGAATCCTGGAGGCTGGGGATTTAATGAAACCTGAGGAGAACGCGGAGATGTGCTCCTTTACTGCTGATGAAGCCGATTTCCTACGCGTGCAGAACGTCGTTCCAAACAGCGACTTAGGGAATTCATTTATTGCAAAAAGCCACTACAAAAATCTATCGAATCTCTAAGTTGAAATGGAAAACTTACAGTCCGTAAGCAACATTTGGCATGTATTTTTATCTTAAGATAGTACCTCGAAAAACAATTAGTTTGTTTCCTACGATTTTTAAATATGGAAGTTACAGTGTCTTATAGATAACCCATTGTGGCTGATGTAAAAAGTGTACAAAATTTGGTACTAAACCTCAGTAAAATTTACGATTGCTATTGGTACATCTTTGCGGTCCCTGCCAAACTGGACACATGAGCGACATCTGCTGTTGAGTTCCTTCGTGGCAAACAGTGTTATTATCAATAGCTGAATTGCTTTTTGCCTGACTCCAGCTGTTTGCTGACACTGTTGTCCTTCTCGTAAATATTAGGAATGTTTAGTAGTTGTGTGCCGGTTTTGCAATAGTCAGAGTATTTGTTTTATAACTTAGAATTTATGTTAACGTGTTATCTTGCTTGAAATATCAAGCAGTCACTGTCAGAAGCGCTTAGCTTATATCACATTGGCCCTCTTCAGTGCTAATCTCGTCTTTGGCTACTGAGATTAGCACAACGTGGGTGGTTATGAATTTGATTGTGACACTAATACACTCAGCGATTTTGTTGATGAAGCTGATAAAGACACAGACACTGGAGAATTTAGTGAAGACAACGACGACCTCAAGGGAGAAAAGTACGCTCAATTCGTCCTCCGACATTTTGTAGCCACTGCTCAAGAGCGTAAGTCTTGCACAGACTGTATTACTGGCTAAATCAGAAACACTCTTATTCATTTTGAACGTAAAATACTCCTGCAGTTACAATAATTTGCAACATGCATAACATGAATAACTGTGACTTATTTTCAAACAACATACTTAGCATTAAACGTTATTATAGGATAGAACACAGGGCATTTTGTAGTTATCTTGTATATAACATACCATTGGAAATCTAATAATTGTAATTAACTAGTGCATGACCGAAAGATTAGGGCTCCCCTTGAATAAAATTTGGAGTAGTAAAATTTACGATATTGGTCTATTGCAGTATAACATATTCCCTCTTATAGGGTTCTAGAGTTAAATATATGTAGTCGAAATAAATTGCACGTTTAATCATATGTTGCTGCGAAGTATTGCAAAAAACACGGAATGGAAAGCCGGCGTTGTTTAGGTTCAACGAGCTGTCGATTTGAGGGTCATCAGACATGGAAACTTAAATGGACACTAAAGCCGCTGCAAAATTTATTTTCTAGTAGGTTTCTTTCCGTACCCTTCATCCCTTTGGAAGATTATTTGTGCATTTTTCTATAATAAATAAATGGAATAAGTCCAAGCAAAGACGCTTAATGTGGACTGAAAATGTGGTTATGGTTTTCACCTACTTTCCACAGATGCTTACGACTGTAGTACGCAAATAGCCGATCAGCTTCACCGTGTCCGAGATGTTCGTTCACAGGCGACAGGCCATAACGATCTCCTCTCCTCAGAGTCACTCGTGTCATTGGTTTTTCCCATTTGCGGCCCGTATCGTTGCTAAAATGATTGCCCATTCGACTCAGTTCCCCTTGTACTCTTCTCTCACCGCGGCACGTGCCCGTAACGTTATAAAGGGCGTGTTCAGTCTCACAGATGGCAGTGGCCATAATGTTTTGGCTTGTCTATGTGTGTAGTCACCTCCTAGTCACTTATTGGTATTCAAAACTAATCATCCTACGTAGGTTTTATGTGCACGTGAGACGATTGAAACTTAACCGTGAACGTTGCAAAATAAGTATGCACCGAACCAGGAGAACGGGTTTCCCTTCCGTAAATTTGTAGAGGAAGAAAATCTTAACGACGGTGCACTTGGATGTCAACAAACGTCTTAATCCTACAGCTGAGGAGCATGGTGCATATCAGACCTCGGGCGGTGGAAGTTGGACTCTAATAGTGTCCAGATCTTTCATCGAAGAGACCCAAGGCTTTAAAAGAACTTTAGTTTATTACCTCACTTTTCATATGATAGTGTGCGTTTCACCATGTTTGCATGAAATGTCATGAATCTAGTCAGTGTTATTCAAATACGACATAGCAAACTCGCCATCTAGGTTTGCGAACGGAACCATGCGTGTGAATTGAAAATAAAATACTATGATTTTGTGAGTAAACAAGAACATTTTTCATTTATTGTAGATGGGTGGATGATGGCAAAAATCAAAACCAATAATTGTTTTGTTAGAAAAATGCCATTTTTTTATGATATAGCATGCAGCAGTTATGCTGAAATGAAGAAAATAGCGAGTGAGCGACAGGACTGGAAACTTCATAAAAACATCCTCATTGTTTATCATCGAAACAATAACGTTCAGTTTTCTTTTGCAAACAAGTTGGTGAGTGTCACAGTACGAGAAGGTATCTGGGGGGTTAATGCACATAGTTCCAGAATAACACTAAGTGGATTTGTTTTCTATTTGACAAATTCACCTCATCACCTACATTTTCTATCAAATTACAATCATTGCCTTTGTGACTTACATGTATTTTCTCAATAATCAGCAACGTGAGGTTGAGAATGGTGTTGTTGGAACATCGGCCAAGTGCGGGAGCACAAACACAGAAGAGTAGCTTGTTAAAGGACTTACTTAACCCTAGAAAACTGAAAGGGGAAATGTTCAATAGGTGGTAAACCATCGTAAATTGTACTACTCTAAATTTATTCAAAGGAAGTAATAATTTATGCGTTTTTCATTAGTTAATTACAATTGTTAGTTCTCCTACGGTATATTGTACACCAAATTAAATACAAAATGTCCCTTTTCATACTCTGCTGCAATCGTAAACTTTACGAGAGTTTAGTAATTTGGGGCTGACAAATGGGTTTGGTGTAAAGGTGTGAGGACTAAATACTATGGGTAACCTGACACTGTCGGAATATTTCTGCGCAGTGTGGGATCCTTACCAGATATGATTGACGGAGGGCATCAAAAAAGTGCAAAGAAGGACAGCTCGTTTCGTGTTATCGCGCAATAGGGGTGAGAGTGTCACTGATATGATACGCGGGTCAGGGTATCAGCCACTGAAACAAAGGCGGTTTTTTTTGCGGCGAGTTCTATTTACGAAATTTCAATCACCAACTTTCTCTTCCGAATGCGAAAATATTTTGTTGACACCCACCTACGTAGGGAGAAATTTTCATCATAATAAAATAAGAGAAATCAGAGTTGGAACGGAAAGATTTAGGTGTTCCTTTCTTCCACGCGCCATAAGAGAGTGGAATGGTAGAGAAGTGGTATGGAAATGGTTCGATGAACCCTCTGCCAGGCACTTAAGTGTGAATTGCACAGTAACCTTGTAGATGTAGATGTAGATTACTGCACTAGACTGTGACATCACGCGTAGCGAGGGTAACTTTCTGTAGGAACTGCTGAACAGAGAGGCGGGGTGTAATGGCGTCAAGAATCAACACTACGGGTAACTTGGCACTGTTGGCGACAGCATCTCTCAATCATACCACGTACGGCGCTCTACTATGAACCGCCTGTCTCGGCGTTGCGCGTTTTGGTACTCATTCGTGGAAACTAGAAGAGGAGTTCATAGAAGAAGACAGCACCTTACTAGTTGCTTATCTCTAGGACTCGCTTAGAACGAGTCGTTCAGCTGAAGAAGGACTGGAAGAGGAAAGTGACGCAGACTAACATCTGTATTGACATGCATAATCCGCAAGTCTCTGTGCAAAGCGAGATAGTGATAAGTTGGTGCTAATGCTGATTAGTGCTGATGAAGGCCAACGGGCATAGTCCACATTCCTAGATTTCCGAAAAGCATTTTTCACGTGGCCCCCTGCAGTCTGTTAACGAAGGTACGAGCTTTTGGATTAGGTTCCCAGGTATGTGATGGGCTCGAAGACTTCTTAAGTAATAGAACTCAGTATGTTGTCCTCGAAGGCAAGTGTTCTTTTGAAACTAGGGTATCGTCAGGAGTGAACCAGAAAAGTGTGACAGGATCGCTGCTATCTTCTACATACTAAATGATCTGGCGGACAGAGCGGCTAGCAATATGCGGTTGTTTGCTGATGATGCTGTGGTGCACAGGAAGGTGTCGAAGTTGAGTGACAGTAAGATAACACAAGATGACTTAGACAGAATTAGTAGCTGGTGTGGTGAATGGCAGCTAGCTCTAGATGTAGAGAAATGTAAGCCAATGCGGATGAGCACGAAAAACAGCCCCTTAACATTCTGATACAGAATTACTAGTTTTCTTCTTGGTTCAAATGGTTCAAATGGCTCTGAGCACGATGGGCATTAATTTCTGAGGTCATCAGTCCCGTAGAACTTAGAACTACTTAAACAGAACTAACCTAAGGATATCACACACATCCATGCCCGAGGCAGGATTCGAATCTGCGACCGTAGCGGTCACGCGGTTCCAGACTGTAGCGCCTAGAACCGCTCGGCCACCCCGGCCGGCAGTGTCCTTCTTGACACAGTCGTGTCGTTTAAAATATCTGGGAGTAATGCTGCAAAGCAATACGAAATGAAACGAGCATTTGAGGACTGTAATACGGAAGGCGAATGTTAGACTTCCGTTCGTTGGGAGAATTTTAGGAAAGTGTGGTTCATTGGTAAAGGATCCCATATATACGACGTTGATGTGACCGATTCTTGAGTACTCCTCGAGTGTTTGGAATTCGCAAAAGGTCACATTGAAGGAAGACATCGAAGTGATTCAGAGGTGGACTGCTAGGGTTTACGCTGTAGAATATAGACAGTCATTTTTCCATCGCGCTATCTGCGAGTGGAACAGGAAAGGAAACGGCTAGTAATGTTACAGGATACCCTCCGCCACGCACCGTATATTGGCTTCCGGAGTATGTATGTAGATGTAATTTTAGCTATTTTCTATCCTATTCCAGTCATGTGTGGAATGAGGCGAAAATGTCTGTCAGTATCCCAATATGTCAATATACCAACAGAATGGACGCAAAATAACCTGTTGCGAAGCAAGTACAAAGTACAGATCTAAAGACGGAGAGACGTCGTAACATTACTTAGGGAAGACGGCAGTAACTCGCTGGATGAAGGGAAAACGAGCATTTTTCCTTTACCGTGAGACATTTAAACCATGTAGCATTCTCCAGAATCTTACCACCAACGTAATTGTTGGATATGGTCTAGCTTTTTCCGTTTTATGTGGCATTATCGTCAGTTTCTCGACATTTGACGTGAGCTTCCGTTCATTACACCAAGTGGAAGTACTTTACTATCATACAACGATAATACTTATTGAAAGCACCAATAGCCTATTAGCCAACAGTCTGACAGAGCTGCCCGCATCTCGTGGTCGTGCGGTAGCGTTCTCGCTTCCCAGGCCCGGGTTCCCGGG
Organism: Schistocerca serialis cubense; assembly: GCF_023864345.2. Lineage (NCBI taxonomy): Eukaryota > Metazoa > Arthropoda > Insecta > Orthoptera > Acrididae > Schistocerca > Schistocerca serialis. The sequence continues at coordinate 270,091,023 of NC_064643.1, forward strand.
TTCGATTCCCGGCGGGGTCAGGGATTTTCTCTGCCTCGTGATGGCTGGGTGTTGTGTGCTGTCCTTAGGTTAGTTAGGTTTAAGTAGTTCTAAGTTCTAGGGGACTGATGACCATAGCTGTTAAGTCCCATAGTGCTCAGAGCCATTTGAACCATTTTTTCTGACAGAGCTACGCACCCTGTATTACGAACGATTTATGTGTATAGCATTACCATTAAGCATCTTTTGCGATTCCCGTGATTAATTTCGTCCCTGCTGAGTATTCGCTATCCAGCGCAGCATGTTACGTTCTATGAGCAAAAAATTCTTCAAGCCAGTCACATATTCGTGAATATTGTCCGTATAACCGAATCTTAGTTACCTGTTGAGAGTATGGTAGAGTTTCAAACACCTTTCGTAGATCTACGAACAAAATATACCTATTTACTTGCATCTCAAAAAAAAAGATTCGACATTTAAGAGCAGTTATATTTTCTTTTGTTCGACAATGTCAGCACAAATTGGACGGCTTCCATTTCTATTGTTAACAATTTGTATGCAGGGCAAGCAATAAATAAAATCGATGTGATATTTCAGAAATTAATTAAAGTTCAGCGAACGCAAACAAAAACTTTAAGCTTTTCTGATGACGTTGTACAAAGACATATAAAACTGCTTAAACGGAGTGGGTAATGTATTGAAGGGAGGTTATGATACAAAAATCAACAAGAGTTTGAGAGGCACCCACATGCCTTGCTCATACTGTGGCATCAAGCAGTCAGGCCTGCAAGATGAGTGGTCTGCCAAGCGAGTGGATTCATTCTTATTTATCAAGTAACATGAGCTCTAGTACTCACAAGTTACAAATTATTCTCCTGTTTGAATATTCCGCAACGGAAACGGATAACGCACGCCTGACTATTAGTAATTTACACAACTCTGACTGTTCACTACGCACTGGCAATACCACATTTTCTTTCTTACCCAACGACTTTGATCAACACGTGGCCATCGCACTGAATATGAATGGCGCACGCATTATAAAAACATACTGTTCGAAGGAAAAGGCCACCAATCTTTTTCTTTTCACTATCTTTTTTATTCCGATAAATTCTATAACCTAAACACACCATTACATTTTCTACAACAATTACACATGAGAAACTCCGCCCAGTGGGCATGGCTTTACATTGGTGATTCTCTATCTTATGGTCTCGTAATTATCTAACACTACAGTGCACTTTCTGGATAGGATGGTGGATCTTTTGCTATATCTCACACTTCGACTCTCACACCCATCATCACGAAAATTTCCTCCAGACCGAGCGGTACAAAAAGGAACATGCATAACCCACTGCCTCTGAACCTATCTTGCAAACCACACATACTTATATTACACGAAATACATCACACTGGCAACATACAATAAAACACCAAGAATAGTCACAACGTTATAATCACATCACTTTCAGCTTTCCCACTTCAATTAATATTCATCCCAGTTTCACACGACACTGCCCCACTTCGTAACTTTTCTTTCCTACTACGAACTCTGGAGGATATATGAACGTCTTCCTGTGCAATGCAAGCCAAGTGGCGTTGCTGGATAGACAGCTGACTCACCTTGCTTCTCTCTCAGAGTATTAGAGTTTGAATCCAGCGTCACATGGAAACATAACACGCAGAGTAATATTAAGAACATATTCGTCACACACGCGAGTCCTCAACTGATACCATGGACGAGTGCTTCTCTTTATTCTTTGTCTCATACACAGATTGAGACTCACACAGTACTCACCACGTGGAAGAACTCGTCTCTATTTCAAGTCCTGCACACGCCATTTCTGAAGTATTTCCAACTCATAGTACACACGCCAGTAATTCAGCTTAACTTTAGCACTCGGATGTATTTCAGCTTATTGCTACACGTGGTTTCATTGCGACCGTTGGTCACTTCCGAAGATTACTACGATCCCCTTAATATTACCTGCCTGAAATTTAATTCTCCCCACAAAAGTTCCTGAAATAGAGGAATTATTATTCCATACTACTCATAAGTATTCCACATGCATACCATTCTCTCCACTGTTTTGTCTTTACGGAGCACACCTAAGACAGGTCTTACCAACACAAGATCCAGTGGCAGAGTACTGAAACATGGCCGTTCCTCAGGTCATCTCACACCTCTGTCGAGGTGGGGGAAGACCATACTACCCATTGGTCAGCCACATTTCAGGCGCTCAAAGCTCGAGTAAATTTCATCTCTTTGGTTCCACCAAAGGTGACCAAAGGACCGTCTCAAAGATGACCATATATTGCACATTCACTATGTGCGGTTAGCAGACGACCATACATTCATTCATTTCGCAGATCTCACCAAATTGGATGTAGGGATTTGTTTTGTGGGAGTGCACATGTGATCAATTAAATAAATAAATTGTCATTCTTTCCTACACTGGTATCCGGCTTCGGTGTATTAAGTGAAATTGAGTAATTATTACAAAAAGTATGTTGTTCTGACAAGAATAGCGAAGAATGTTGTACCTATTTTCAATGTCGGGCGGTACTGTACCCTTTCAAGTTAAACAAGTTTAACTCAGCGTGGAGAAACTACATCAGGCTAGACTGAGAGAATTAAACTGGGAAACACGACATTAAAAATAGTGGACGAGTTTTGTTACTACGGCAGCAAAATAACTGACGATAGGTCAAGTAAAGAAGATATAGAATGTATACTAGTAGTAGCAACGAAAGTTTGCTAAAGAAGAGAAATGTGGGAGAACTTTTTGAAAGTATTTATGTGGATGTAGACGTATAAGGAAACAAAACAGGGGTGATATGCAGTACGTACAAGAAGAAAACAGAAACTTTTGAAATATAGTGTTACAAGAAAATGCCGGAGATTTGGTGGAGAGATAACAAAACTACTAAAATTTGTGGCACAAGCTGACTAAAGGAAGGTACACGTTAAAGAAGCAATCCGGACGCATCAAGGAATAACTTCAGAGGTAATGGGTGGACTTTTGTGTGTGTGTGGGGGGGGGGGGGGGGGGGCGAGTTGTGGAGGGGGATCAAGGCTGGAGTTGTTTTTATATGCTTTTCAATTATTCCTCCAAAAGGCACATTGGTCTCTTCGCATTTTGGGCTCTTATCGACTCAGGGTCTATACAACTAAATACTGGACGATCTGATTGTAGATCAGAGGGAATCCCAGTTGGGTAGATTTAGGAGGAGGTTGCCAGTTCTGGCATTTGATTTAGAGCCAAGGAAACTACTTTAAAACCTAGGTCAGAACAGGGGGACAGGAACCATTTTTAATTACACTGAGGTGACAGATGTTATGTGCAAGCGATGTGTCCATATACAGATGGCGGTAGTATCGCATACACAATGTAAAAAGGGCAGCCCATTGGCGGAGGTGTCGGACGGGAATTCACAGACTTTGATTGCGGAATGACAGTTGGAGGTAGGCGCATTTCGAGAATCGTTAGATAATTCAATATTCTGAGATCCAAAATTTCAAGAGTGAGCCAAGAATACAAAACTTGTGGAATTACTACCACGAACGATGCAGTGACCGACACCTTTCACTTAACGACCGATAGCAGCGGCGTTTGCTCAGTGTTGTCAGTGCTAACAGACAGCCAACACTGCATGAAATAGCACCAGAAATCAATGTGGGACGTACGACGACCATATCCACTAAGGAGAGTGCGGCGAAGTCAGGTGTTAATGGGCTACGGCAGCAGATGATCGACGCGAGTTCATTTGCTAACAGCATGACATCGCCTCTCCTCGACTCACGACAATATTGGTTAGACTTAAGACGACTTGAAAACCACGGTCTGGTCATACGAAACCCGATGGCAAGAGCTGATGGTAGGGTTCGAGTGTGGCACAGACCCCACGAAGCCGTGAACCCACTGTCAACAAGGCACTTTGCAGGCTGGAGGTGGCTTGATATTGCAAAGGGTTGTGTTTACATTGAACCGTTCATTGACTGGAAATGGCTACGTTCGGCTACTTCGAGAGCATTTTGAGCCACTCATTTATAGAATATAATAGAGAGGTCAGTTCGTGCACAGATTCCTTCACCAGCAAGACCTTCGCTGTTACGGACGGCTGTAGATGCGGCTTGGCTCAGTATTTCGCAGGGGAGTTCCAACGATTTGTTGAGGCCATGCCACGTCGAGTCGCTGCACTACGCCGAGCAAAGGCAAGTCCTACACGACATTAGGAGGTATGTCACGATATCTGTCACCTCAGTGTATGTGACAATACTGTCACATATCACTATGCAATATGTATTCACTTCAGTGGAAGCATTTTTTTTTCCGTTGAACATTGGTGGTCTGCTGGTCAGTGTGCGGTATGTAGTAACGACAGAGAGCCATCAGTAAATCTCATTGGGTCCAACACCGCCCACTGTCGGAAGCCAAGACTTGGCGTCGGTCTGGACGCCGCATACCATCGCCTTTAGTGTGTCGGCAAGCGGCGCCGATGTGACGTCGCTTCGGCCTTGTTACTCTCTAGAGTTAAGTGGGTGTGATGATTTGACATCCCCGTGTGCGCTTGTTACAGCCGGATGTGTTGCCGTCAGTAGAAGCGCTAGAATGGCATCTCTGTTTTCTCTCCAAAAATCTAATTCAACCAGTGAGTTTGCGTCGGTTTGGCTAGCTAAGGGCACGGACGAACCGACCAATCGAAAATAACTCGGTTTCAGTCCAGTACCAACTTCTTAAAGGTTAAAAGTGCTTCGTGTAGCAGAGAGGGGGATGTTTTCTGCGTTTCTTCTCTTTTTTTCGAAAATTTTGAGACATTTCTGGGCCATCAGGGTATCTGGGAACTATAGCCTCCAGACAGTCTTCCTTCCATAGTGTTCCTCCAATAATGCTAGACACACCCATATTGCTAATCTAATTAAAGACTGAACTGGTTTTATTTTACTGCTAACTCTTGTATAATATTTGAGACATTTAAAATGAAACAAGAGCCTGCGAAAGGCAGATGGCTTGTTATTAACTTCTGTGTCAGTTAACATTGAACTTTTGTTAAGGGCAAATAACTTGTGTCTCATCTTGTTCAACTTAAAGAGTAAATAAAGATTTTGGTAAAAGCATACTTGACTTCCACTACAAAACCCTTAATTTGTCCTATAGCTTTCCTGGTTATGTAGTATAAACTTAACCTGGTATACTATCAAGTTGTGCTCCGCTGTGTCGTGCAGTAGAAACAGCTTGAGCCCTCGTGCTCTACCACGTATTGAGAGACTTCAATTGAAGACGACTCCCCTACGCTTTAATTCTGGTCAAGATGACCTAGAGAAAAATACGAAGCCTTAGTGTACTTGTATGTGTAAAGGTAAGTGTGTTTGTCTACGTGCATACAAAGTAAACTGAGGAGTTGCTACACATGTACGGTGTTCCTTTGTCTCTTCTGATCAACGACTACTGTTGTGCCATGAAACTTAATTATACACTTCTAGCCATTAAGTGTACAAGACCACGAAGGATAGTAAATACCGAATTTTAATTAATCAGTGTGTACACTATAGTATGAAGAATACATGATTATGTCTGTAGGTGATTTGTATGTATATAGAGCGGGAAATTTAGTACACAGAGCTCCTGTGGCTGCAACAACGGCTAGCACACAGCTGGGCAATGACCAGAAGTGAGCTTGGATGAAAGGTATTGGTACGTAATTCCATGCTGCTTCAGTTCCATGGCTGAGTTCATCCATCATAATAGCTGGTGACACGCTGTGTTTTAGTCTCTCGCGAACCCCTGACCAAATGTTTTAATGGGAAACAGATCTGGGGATCGTGCTGGTCAGGGCAGCAGCCGGACAGTCTCTGTATCGAGGGAAATCGAGACAGCTCGGGCAGCAGGCAGTCTTGCGTTATCACGTTGAAATACAACGTCACGGAGACCTAAGATAAAGCAAAGCGGTCGGCTTAACATGTGAGATAAGTTACGGCTGCTGTTCAAATTACATGCAATGCAAACCAGAGGTGATCATATTGTATACGCGCAGCCACCGTTGCTGGTTTTCGAGGAATTTTTCCCAAATAAAATCGTCTCTTTACGAACTTGATATTTCAAAACTCAACGAAATCGGGATCTGTTTCAAAATATTATCTCTAAAGCTAGAATTAACACACACATGCATATATGTATTCTACAGTTACTAGATTACTATTTGCAGTTCTAATACTATCAGAACAGTACCGGTGACACAACATAAACAGGAACGAATTTGCACTCTGCGCAGAGCTTGCGCTGATTTGAAACTTCCTGAGAGACTGAAAGTATGTGGTTGACCGTAAGATATGCTGCAGAATTTCTGTGAAGTTTGGAAAATGGAGATGAGGTATTGCCCGAAATAAAGCTGTGAGGCGTGTAGTGACTCGTGCTTGAACAGCTTAGTCATTACGTGACTTGCCTTTGAAAGGCAGGTTCGAATCCTGGGCATGCACCCATTTTCAGTCTACCAGAAAGATTGAACATAAACGAGTTTGAATTGAAGCAGAACACTGCATTTTAACCTTAAATTGTTCGCTTTTCAATGTCCTTAGTAGAGTGTCATCTCCTTCATTTTCGCCTCCGTTTGACACACAGACATATGAGAGGCACACAGAGTAGTGAGCATTAAAATCATCTTTAGGATTGTTAAACAGTTAGTAATCCTTGCACTGTTCATTATTAAACTTGGTTTTCTGTTTCAGATTTTCCCACTTTTTTTTTTTTTTACACTATCACTTCATCAGTTTTCCTGGAAATTTGTGAAAATATTTCAGGAACTGTAAAATGCACAGTAACAACAACCAGATGTCTTGATCGACTTTTAACTCGTTACTAAATGTGATTCTTTCGATACTAAATGTGATTCTGTTGGGTGTTTGTAGAACAACTTCGTTTTCTTTGGACCAATAGCTGAATTTTTACCTTCAGTTACGTCTACAAGACTAATCATTAATTTAAGCGTTATCATAATGAACAGACTATATTATGTGAAATAATATCTGTTTTGGAGTAATCGAAATTTTTATGTATCCGTGATAGGTTTAATCGGAAGTCGGATTTTCAGTAGAAAAATCGGGCAGTCTAGCCTTAATTTGGGTATATGGTAGCTCTGGAACCCATGCTATCACGCCTGGTGATATGACAACAACGCCCCTTCTCCTCGGAGCCTTCATACATCAAACGTCAATTGCGATGCTATACGCAGAACCGGGAGTCGTCAGAAAGGACGACGAGGTACCTGACTGCGGCGTGACTCTCTCTCTACTGCCATGTCATCAGAAGCCGTGACAATGATCAATGTGTGACCGATGCCGTACTGTTCGTGCGATTATTTGCCTCGCTACAAACTAGCCCATTTTCTGACTAAGGGTACGTTACGTGGCTGTACGAACCTGTTAGGCCCAACGAACAATATACCTGTCCTGTCGGGCGCCACCCGCACGGTGCAGCTGAAATCCAGCATGGCACTGAGTATGGCCCTGCTGAACCCATCGATTCCACATTCGCATGACAGACATGTAATACCGATCAGCTTGAGAAGCTACACTGCAGAGCCAAAGAAACTGGTACACCTGTTTAATTCCTGTAGGGTCCCCGCAGAAGTGCCGTTACACGACGACTTGCGATGGACTCGACTAATGTCTGAAGTAGTGCTTGAGAAAATTGACGCCATGAGTCGTGCAGGGCTGTCCATATATCCGTAAGAGTACGAGGAGAGGAGATCTCTTCTGAACAGCACGTAGCAAGGCATCCCAGATATGCTCAATAATGTTCATTTCTAGACACTCTGGTGGTCCTTGGAAGTGTTTAAACTCAGAAGCCTGTTCCTGGAGCCACTCTGTAGCAATTCTGGACGTGTGGGGTATCGCATTGTCCTGCTGGAATTGTCCAAGTCCGTCGGAATGCACAAGTGACATGTGTTGTGGACTGACAAGACAGCCAGTCCACAGTGACGGGTAACCGAAAGGCACGCACTTAAACTCAAGCAGGCTGGCTTGAGGTCTGAAACAGGATACGTAATGAATGCTATAAAGAAAAGTACGTAGCTGCTGGAATACTTAACTTTAATCCATCATTTGTATACATCGTTCTTGATGAGACATGCTTCATACGATAACTATCAATTGCTATGGCGCCTTGCTAGGTCGTAGCCATTGACTTAGCTGAAGGCTATGCTATCTATATTTTCGGCAAATGAGAGAGTCTCCGTCCGTGTAGTCGCTAGCGAAGTCGTCCGTACAACTGGGCGAGTGCTAGTGAGACTCTCGAGACCTGCCGTGTGGTGGCGCTCGGTCTGCGATTACTGACAGTGGCGACACGCGGGTCCGACATGTACTAATGGACCGCGGCCGATTTAAAGCTACCACCTAGCAAGTGTGGTGTCTGGCGGTGACACCACAACATGAATGGATGCAGGTAATCAGACAGGATGCTTACGTACCTGTTACCTGTCAGAGTCGTATCCAGACGTATCAGGGGTCCCATATCACTCCAACTGCACCATTACACCATTACAGAGCCTCCACCAGCTTGAACAGTCCCCTGCCAACATGCGGGGTCCATGGATTCGTGAGGTGATGTCCATATCCGTACACGCCCATCCGACTAGACTACATGTTTCCAGTCATCAACAGTCCAGTGTCGGTGTTGACGGGCCCAGGCGAGGCGTAAAGCTTTGTGTCGTGCAGTCATCAAGGGTACACGAGTGGGCCTTCGGCTCCGACAGCCCATATCGATGATGTTTCGTTGAATGGTTTGCACGCTGACACTTGTTGATGGCTCAACATTGAAATCTGCCGCATATTGCGTAAGGGTAGCAGTTCTGTCACGTTGAACGATTCTCTTCAGTTGTCCTTAGTCCGTTTTTTTTTCAGTATCTTCGGAGATTTGACATTTTACCGGATTCCTGATATTTACGGTATACTCGTGAAATGATCATACGGGAAAATCCCCACTTCATCGCTACCTCGGAGATGCTGTGCCCCATCACTCCTGCGCCGATTACAACACGACGTTCAAACTCACTTAAATTTTGACAACCCTGCATTGTAGCAGCAGTAACTGATCTGACAACTGCGCCAGACACTTGTTGTCTTATATAGGCGTTGCCGACTGCAGCGCCACATTCTGCCTGTTTACATATCTCTGTACTTGAATACGCATTCCTATACGAGTTTCTTTGACAATTCCGTGTATATCGCGGAAGTAGCCTCGATAAGCTATAATACTGCCGCTGTTGGATTCTGATCTGTCGTGGTAGACGTTTCTCAATCTTACAAGAAGTATAATACGACGTTTCTCCATCTTACAAAATGTATAATACGATCTTCTTACAAATAACAAACATTACAATGCGATTTCTGAATGAGAAGGCTGCTGTTTAATGTTTCCTTATACGGGTTGCCTCAGGAAGGAAGGTCAGCATACAGACACATGACAGAAGTGGTCATTTGAAACAAAAATATTTCATACGGTCGTCATATGCGCTATTGCGAATGGTTTCCAATGTAGAACACATTTAATGTACATTATTATTTATTTCCTGTATTATTCAACCCATTGTCAGGTTTACTCATGTACATTATAATATACGTTTTGCAACGTATGAAATGAAACTACGTATTTTTATAACATACACCTTTAAGCATTGCTGTGCACGTGACATTAGAACTGTTGTACAATTTACAACAAATGTTCAGATATCTCACTGTAACTTCAGTGCACTTACCCACTCTTGGGAGAACGTACTGTGTTGGGAGAACCTACTGCGTTACTTTTACGAGTGGCTACGGGCGTTCCCTAATGAGGGCAACAGTGTCCATGGTGCGACCAAGCAGTTCATTTCGGGTATTCATCTTTCGTTTGTACACCTCAGACTTCATCCACCCCCATAAACAATAATTTAATGGCGTAATGTCTGGCGATCTTGGTGCCAGTTAACTGTACTAACATGACCAATCCAGTAATTAGGTAAGTACCGTCCAGATGTTCCCTCAAACGTCTGGTAAAATGTGGAGGGACTCCGTCATGCTGAAAGTAACCTACATTGTAGTAGTCTGCGTGGCCAAAGGAATGTTCTCAAAGTGTCCAACAAACATAAAAGGCAAATCATTCTGTTCCGTCATTCGCTCATCTAAAATGACTCGACCGGTCATGCCGCACCAAGTAGTGATCGAAAATCGAACTTGGAAATTGGTTTCTATTGTAGCTTGGGGATTTTCATGCATCCATCGATGGTTATTAGGTGTTTTGTTGATCCCTTTTTCTGTAAACGTGGTTTCATCAGTTAATTGTATTAATGGGAACGTGTTCAAGGGACTCTGATACGTGCAGGAAGTCGCCGTGTGCTGCTCTGTTTCAACAACGACTTACGGATTGTTGAACTACGTTCCGAAGAAAAATGGGAACTTGGAAGAATATTTGTTTCAGTCAGTGTTCTGAAAACTTTGCTAGAAGTCTAAGTCAGGAATTCGACGTATCGGATGCGCCAAGGGTATTTTTCGGCAGCAGCAGGAACAGTACCAACCCAGAAGCCACAAACACAAACCATATGTGCACATTCTTCATTAATTTAGATGTACGGCATTTTAGCCAGCGTGTGTACAAACACAGTTAAGTGACGATTCTCTCTGATGCGCTCTCATCCCCTCGCATTATTTCACACAGGGCTTACCATTCACAACTGTTCATTCAATGCGTTAGTTTAGCAGCAGAAAGACATCCCGAGAAAAGAGGTTCAAAGCAATGACGTAGATTGGGCTAGAACACAGGTGAGGTGGTTTAAGACACATGCGTGAGCGCCACTGTCCCGAAAACAAACGTACACTAAATGTGTTCTATCCCGGAAACCATTTGAAATGGTGTAAATGTCCACATTAAGTTTCTTGGTTCAAATGAGCATCCCTGTCACATACCTGGATATGCATCGTTGCTCCTGGAACACTCTGCTTACAGAGTGCTTTCCTACCTATTCCGTGAGATTTAGATCAAATCATAATCATTTGTAATTCCAAACATGCAGTAAGCTTCCTGTGAGTTTGACGTTTGTTGTATACCATCTTCATGGTCTGACGGCCAGTGTGGCCGAGCGGTTCTAGGCGCTTCAGTCTGGAACCGCGCTACCGCTACGGTCGCAGGTTCCAATCCTGCCTCGGGCATGGATGTGTGTGATGTCCTTAGATTAGTTAGGTTTAAGTAGTTCTAAGTCTAGGGGACTGATGACCTCAGATGTTAAGTCCCATAGTGCTTAGAGCCCATCTTCATGGTCTTACAATTTTAAAAATGGCTCTGAGCACGATGGGACTTAACATCCGAGGTCATCAGTCCCTTAGAACTTAGAACTGCTTAAACCTAACTAACCTAAGGATATCATACACATCCATACCCGAGGCAGGATTCGAACCTGCGACCGTAACGGTCGCGCGGTTCCAGACTGTAGGGCCTAGAACCGCTCGGCCACTGCGGCCGGCACAATTTTCAAAACCAACAGTATAGTAAGCAGGTAGGAAGCGATGCACACTAAGCTGACGAAAGTCATGGGATAGCGATATGCACAGACACAAATGGCGATAGTATTGCGAACACAAGTGATAAAATGGCACTGCATTGGCAGAGCTGTTGGGCTGGGTTGTTTCGGGGAGGAGACCAGACAGCGAAGTCATCGGTCTCATCGGATTATGGAAGGACTCGGAAGGAAATCGGCCGTGCCCTTTGAAAGGAACCATCCCGGCATTTGCCTGGAGCGATTCAGGGAAATCACGGCAGAGCTGTCATTTGTACTCAGGTGGTTCGTGTGAAAAGGCGTCCGATGTGATTATGGCCGCATGATGGGAATCAACAGACTTTGAACGCCGAATGTTAGTTGGAGGTAGACGTATCGGGAATTCAGTTTCATAAATCGCATGTAAATTCAATATTCCGAGATCCACAGCGTGAAGAAAAAAATGGTTCAAATGGCTCTGAACACTATGGGACTTAACAGCTATGGTCACCAGTCCCTTAGAACTTTGAACTACTTAAACCTAACTAACCTAAGGACATGACACAACACCCAGTCATCATGAGGCACAGCGTGAAGAACGTGCCGAGAATACTAAATTTAAGGTATTGCCTCTCACCACAGCTAACGCAATGGCCGGGGGCCTTCACGTAACGACCGAGAGCAGCGGCGTTTATGTAGCTTTCTCAGTGCTAACAGACAAGCAACACTGCGTGGAATAATCATGTGGGACGTACGACGAGCGTATCTGTTAAGGGCACTGCGGCTAAATTTGGGGTTAATAAGCTATGGCAGCAGACGACCGACGAGAGTGCCTTTGCTAGCAGCACGACACCGCCTGTAGCGCCTCTCCTGGGCTCGAGACCATATCGGTTGGACCCTAGACAACTTTAAAACGGTGGCTTGGTCAGATGAGTCCTGATAGCAGTTGGTATGGTAGGGTTCGAGTGTGACGCAGACTCTGTCAAGTCACCGGCCGCAGTGACCAAGCGGTTCTAAGCACTTCAGTTGGGAACCGCGCGACCGCTACGGTCGCAGGTTCGATCATGCCTCAGGCATGGATGTCTGTGATGTTCTTAGGTTAGTTAGGTTTAAGTAGTTCTAAGTTCTAAGGTACTGCTGACCTCAGATGTTAAGTACCATAGCGCTCAGAGCCATTTAAACCCTGCCAAGCCGGCCGAGGTGACCGATCCGTTCTAGGCGCTTCAGACTGAAACCGCGAGACCGCTACGGTGTCCTTAGATTGGTTAGGTTTAAGTAGTTCTAAGTTCTAGGGGACTGATCACCTCAGATGTTAAGTCCCATAGTGCTCAGAGCTAAACCCTGCCAAGTCATTGGACCCAAGTTGTCAACAAGGCACTGTGTACGCTGGTGTTGTCTCCGTAACAAAATGGTTCAAATGGCTCTGAGCACTATGGGACTGTGGTCATCAGTCCCCTATAACTTTGAACTACTTAAACCTAACTAACCTAAGGACATCACACACATCCACGACCGGAGCCGCTACTATTTGGTCGAGTAGCTCCTCAACTGGTATCACGAGGCTGAATGCACCCCGAAAAAATGGCAACAGCGCATGGCGGCCTGGATGGTCACCCATCCAAGTGCCGGCCATGCCCGACATCGCTTAACTTCGGTGATATCACTGCGGCAAGGCCGTTGCCTCAATATTTCTGTAAGGAACTTCCAATGACCTGCGGAGTCCATGCCATGTCCAGTTGCTGGACTATGCTGGAGAAAAGGAGATCCGACGCGATATTATGAGGTATCCCATGACTTTCATCACTTCAGTGTAGGTCGGAGAGACTAGACTAGCGTCGAGAGCTACATCAGACCTGTCTTCGGACGGAACACAACAGCAGTAATAACGACAACAATGGATCGACTGCGAGCGTAACTGACGTTCCACGGCGCGGGTGTCGGCCCGGCGGCGCTGCCACGCGCGGTATGAGGGCGGCGCAGCGCGGGACGCGTGACACGGCCGCAGCCCCGGCCGCGCTGAGGCTGCGGTTCGCTGCGCAACGAAGACGGATGCGGCGCCTCCCAGTCCGTGTAGCTGACGCGGCGCCCGCTGAGTTATGGCCCGCGGGCCGCGGCGCGACCAGGCGCCAGCGCCTTCATACACACATCACGGCTCTGCTCCACCCTCTGCTTGCCAACACACGTGGCCGCGTCTCCACCGATGCCGAAATGCGAGTATGCTAATTCGCCGACGAGGAGCCCAAATGTGTAACAGCGATTGTCTATAAATCTGGTGCATTGCTGGACGACATATTGCTTTCCGCTACACCAACATTAGTGAGAATTGCAGCACCAAGACTGATGAAAGGAAATAAAATTAACTTTCAGATTGGGTAAAGGGCTGTACACAAACGCTTAAGAACATGGAAATGCATACGGCTGGCCACTAAAATTTCGTGGGACAACATGAAGAGTACAAGCAACAAAATCAGTGTGAAAACTGTTTCTCTTGCCGTTTAAAATATTGATATAACTTGCATGACTTCACCCGGCTGTATTCCTCTTAGTTATTTGAACACTGAACATCAAATAGGTATGATGTGCAGTACAGAGCCGGGCGGGGTGGCCGAGCGGCTCTAGGCGCTTCAGTCTGGAACCACGCGGCTGCTACGGTCGCAGGCTCGAATCCTGTGTCGGCCATGGATTAGTGTGATCTCCTTTGGTTAGTTAGGTTTAAGAAGTTCTAAGTCTAGGGAACTAATGACCTCATATGTTATGTCCCATAGTGCTTAGAGCCATTTTGCAATACAGACTTGGGTGTGACAATGAGAGCATTTTAATGCAATAACATGAAAGAAGTATGAGTAACTCCACTCATAAGGGGTTGTAGAAAATACGGAGAAACCGCGAGAAATGCATGCTTGAACATTTTCCACACGCGGACGAGGAAAATAATTCCACGGTTTTTCCCGAATTTCCCGGTTAAAAGTACACCTTTTCCCCGGTGAAAATACACTTTTTCGGTGTTAAGAGACAGTTTACTTTCCATCGGGACTATAAAACTTATCAATCCTATGAATGCTTAAGGTTTTATACAACGGCTTAGAACTCTCCGAAAAAAAAGCTGCGTATTTTCATACTACGTAAGTATAAATTCGAATTCCACCAAACATAGCACGTTAATTCCCGAAACATTGAAATCGAGATGGACAATCATAGCTCATGTCACGTGATCTCGCCAACCATTGACAGCAGATATTCACAGCTTTGAACACGTGTTGTAGTCAGTCAATAGCAACATCTTTGTCAAGCAGCGCGAACACACAAATCAGAAAATTTAATAAGTTTAAATTAATATACATAGTGTGCAAACAGTATGCATATAATATTGGTCTTTAAAATACATCACACAATTACGCCAGTAAAATTTTAAATCATGAATAAATGTCTGGGATTCTGGGCTCTAAATTTTTCTAAATGGCTGGTCCTCAAAGTGTTAAGTTTTAAATGAGCGTCAAACGCTCTGTGATTTAAGAAATTCATCCAACATTCTCACATGTAACATGATTTAACTTGTGTAAAGGGAAATTTACTTTGAAACTAACGCTTCTCAAACAACCAATCGAAATACACTACTGGCCATTAAAACTGCTACACCACGAAGATGACGTGCTATAGACGCAAAATTTAACCGACAGGAAGAAGATGCTGTGATATGCAAATGATTAGCTTTTCAGAGCATTCACACAAGGTTGGCGCCAGTGGCGACACCTACAACGTGCTGACATGAGGAAAGTTTACAACCGATTTCTCATACACAAACAGCAGTTGACCGGAGTTGCCTGGTGAAACGTTGTTGTGATGCCTCGTATAAGGAGGAGAAATGCGTACCATCACGTTTCCGACTTTGATAAAGGTCGGATTGTGGCCTATCACGATTGCGGTTATCGTATCGCGACATTGCTGCTCCCGTTGGTCGAGATCCAATGACTGTTAGCAGAATATGGAATCGATGGGTTCAGGAGGCTAATATGGAACGCCGTGCTGGATCCCAATGGCCTTGTATCACTAGCAGCTGAGATGACAGGCGTCTTATCCGAATGGCTGTAAAGGATCGTGCAGCCACATCTCGATCCCTCAGTCAACTAATGGGAACGTCTGCAAGACAACAACCATCTGCACGAACAGTTCGACGACGTTTGCAGCAGCATGGACTATCAGCTCGGAGACCATGGCTGCGGTTATCCTTGACGCTGCATCACAGACAGGAGCGCCTGCGATGGTGTACTCAACGACGAACCTGGGTGCACGAATGGCAAAGCGTCATTTTTTCGGATGAATCCAGGTTCTGTTTACAGCATCATGATGGTCGCATCCGTGTTTGGCGACATCGCGGTGAACGCACGTTGGAAGCGTGTATTCGTCATCGCCATACTGGCGTATCAACCGGCGTGATGGTATGGGGTGCATTGACGGCACTTTGAACAGTGGACGTTACATTTCAGATGTCTTACAACCCGTGGCTCTACCCTTCATTCGATCCCTGCGAGACCCTACATTTCAGCAAGATAATGCACTATCGCATGTTGTAGGTCCTGTACGAGCCTTTCTGCATACAGGAAATGTTCGACTGCTGCCCTGGCCAGCACATTCTCCAGATCTCTGACCAACTGAAAACGTCTGGTCAATGGTGGCCGAGCAACTGGCTCGTCACAATACGCCATCCACTACTCTTGATGAACTGTGGTATCGTGTTGAAGCTGCATAGGCAGCTTTACCTCTACGCGCCATCCAAGCTCTGTTTGACTCAATGCCCAGGCGTATCAAGGCCGTTATTACGGCCAGAGATGGTTGTTCTGGGCACTGATTTCTCAGGATCTATACACCCAATTTGCGTGAAAATGTAATCACATGTCAGTTTTAGTATAATATATTTGTCCAATGAATACCCGTTTATGATCTGCATTTCTTCTTGGTGTAGCAATTTTAGTGGCCAGTAGTGTATTTCCCGCGACCTGTTAGAAACAGGTTTGTTTCAGCAGCTCCAAGAGAGCGTCGGAAAACAGGCGTTACTGCGTATGCACAGCTACGATGATGTAGGAAGCCCGTATGTTCGCACGTATAAAGCATTAACTTACGTTACGTCATAACAGAAACAGGACCTCAGAGGCTGCTCCAAGAGCATCTGATTTTGGTAAACCTAACTTAAACACATAATTCGACTTAAAATGCACATTCGTATGTCCAGATTCACAATGAAGTAGGCCCTTACTTGATATTTAGCTTTTCAGAGTGGTTTTTCGGGACGTAAATTTTTTTGGAGTACCAGTATTGTACTGTCTGATGTTAGGTTCTTTATTATGGCACAATGCTATACGTGCCAGAACATCGAAACGTGCACTTGACATTCAGCGAACAGTTGAAACTAGCTAACAGTTTGGACTGAAACACTTCGTTTCTGCCGTCCATTGTGACCGAGCGATTCTAGGCGCTTCAGTCTGGAACTGCACGACCGCTACGGTCGCAGGTTCGAAATCTGCCTCGGGCATGGATGTGTGTGAAGTCCTTAGGTTATTTAGGTTTAAGTGGTTCTAAGTTCTAGGGGACTGATGACCTCAGATGTTAAGTCCCATAGTGCTCAGAGCCTTTTAAACCATTTGTACCACTTCGTTTCGAATAAATTGACTGCCTCTGTGGAAAAGGTTAATAAAAGCCAAATTTCTTTAGCAAACTGACAATAATAACTTCATTGTTCTGCAAGGCGCTTAATGCTTGACAGCCAAAATAATGAAAAACAGATAAAATCAGCCTTTATATTTTATGAAGTAACAGCTTTTTCATGAGATGAGAAAACATTTTATCTTCCAAGCACAGATCAAAAACTAACAAGACCTCGTAACCAAGCCGACTACGGCAAAGATAAATATCTATCAGCTGCAGCTTTCACCCGCTGTTTTTGGCGCAGTGGATAAATGACGTCGCCACATCAGCCCCCCTCCTTTTGAAACCGGGTGCACCAGGTATGTGGGGAAACTTGCACTTTATTTTTCTACGAGCTCTCGTGAAAACATCTGGTGCAGGCAATGGCTGCTCCTGTTCTGCACTTGCTGCTTCGCTGTCCTCTTCTGAAAGCGAGGGCTCGGTGAGACTATCTGCTGTTTCTTTGGCCTCCACGTTTGAGGGAGATTTTGCAGACCGAGGAAGGAGTGTACCCTTTTCGGTGTAAGCAGGTTTAAGCCGCTCAATTGAGACTGTCTCTTCTTTACCATCCTTATCGATTTTGAAGCTGTGGCTTCCTCTTGTGATTACCCTGTATGGTCCAGAGTAAGGCGAAACAATAACGTATTTTAGTCTCTCGTGGATTATGGGAATGTATTTTAATTCACTTGATAGCTTCCGGCAAGGGGAATCCGTTTTGTTTTCATTTGACTTGAGAGTTTGAAACGAAGAGGAAACCTCAAAACCACTAACAGCCACTCTTCCAGTAGCCAGAATCGGGAGGCGGTACTGCTCATACCCGGCTCAACTATGCATGAGCGTGAGCCCGCTGAAAAGTGCTCAGACGAACCTAACGCAAACAATTGTGACGTCACGCTCTTCGTAAGCAGTTTGTGGTTATGATGTATGTATTGCACAGTCTTCATCCTAAAGCCTTTGATACATTTTGCTGTTGAAAGACGTTAAGAGTATCAGTTATTACCAGCTAAAATTACAAAAACTTAAGTGAAAACTAAAACACTGAAAAATTCCCGGAATTCTAAAAAATTTTCGGCTTTTCCCGGTTTTCTCTTGGATGAAAACATTCCGGGTTTTTCCCGCTTGTCCCAGGACGTATACATCCTGAGCATGTTGCGCAGTTGTATTAGACCACGAACGACACCTTTGAAATGTCCACAATACTTCAAGTGCCATCCGTCGTCAGAACAGTGTGGTGTGTAAATGTGTGCACATTATGTGGGAACTGACCGAACTCGAGCGAGGGCAAATTTTTGTTGTTCGTATGGTGGGTGTTTTCCTAACAGAGGGAGCCAAAGTGTTTGGTGTTCTAAGGGGCACCGTATACACGGAAAGCGGGAAAAAAACATTATCCACTAAGTTACAATGCGGACGTAAGAGTGTGTCGAGTGATCGTAACAAATTGTCATTGAAGAGGGTTGTGACTGAAAATAATAGGGCGGCAGCTGCCTAAGTCAGTTTAGATTTAAATGTCCCACTCGTAAACTCTTTAAATACCAAATCAACATGAAGACTATACAATAAGCAGGGAATTGGAAGCCTAGTTGGAATTCCATAATCACTCATCAGTGATACACAGCACCATAAATGGAAAATGTGGTGTCGAAGACATACAATCTGGACTACGGAGCAGTGGAAGGAAGTCGTTTGCTCAGAAGAGTTTTGTTTCACACTAACTTCTGGCGGAGTGAAACAGGGCTGGAGTTCGCTGAAGATTTGGGCAGCCATATCGTGCTATTCCATGGGCCCCATGGTTACTCTGCAGTGTCACATTACAGTCAAGGATCATGTAACCATTTTTGCTGCTCAGGTCCATCCCATCATATATTGTTTGTTCCCCAGTGGTAATGCACTGTTCCAAGACGACAGGTCTTCTTCTCATACACCTCGCATAGTCCAGGTCTCGTTTTATAAGCACGAAAATTAAATGTCTCATCTCCCCTGACCACCATAGTCACCAGATATCAGTATTATTGAGGCTTCATGGTCTGCTTTGGAGAGAACCGTGCTTGATCTATATCCACATTCCATCATCAGCACCTTAACTTGTCACTGCTTTAAGGGCATGGTCCTCTGAGAACCCTACAGCATCTATATTAATCCATTTCGAGATGACTGGAAGTTGTCTGGGATGCCTACGGGTTTCCTATTACGTATGACACATGTTAATGTGTTGTGTTTTCGGTGTTCCCACATTTTATCCAACCCCTGTGTATTGTGTATATATGGCAGGATTGCGCTGTGAGTTCCTCACTAAAAAATCGCATTCGCTTTTTGGTTGTTTGTGAAAAGATAGTGCTATGTCTTGTGGAAAGCAGGAAGGTATACCAGGAAGTGTGGTAACTAGATAGCGGAAGGATCGTCGTACATGGAGACTGCGATTGGTCTCGCAGTATTGCTGTGACGTTATCTACGGTCTTGCTGTCCTGACCTAGCTCTGTTCTACTACTGCCACGAATTAAAAATAGTAGGATACGTATTGAATTATAGACTTGTATCCTTTAATTCTGGCAGCGGCCTTACCGCAGTGGATACATCGGTTCCCGTGAGATCACCGAAGTTAAGCGCTGTCGGGCGTGGTCGGCACTTGGATGGGTGACCATCCAGGCCGCCATGTGCTGTTGCCTTTCTTCGGGGTGCACTCAGCCTCGTGATGCCAATTGAGGAGCTACTCGACCGAATAGTAGCGGCTTCGGTCAAGAATACCATCTTACGACCGGGAGAGCTGTGTGCTGACCCCACGCCCCTCCTATTCGCATCCTCCACCGAGGATGACACGGCGGTCGGATGGTCCCGGTAGGCCGCTCGTGGCCTGAAGACGGAGTGCTATTTCTTTTTATCCTTTAAGTCTAGCTTTAGAGGATGTCACTTCATAAAAAATGTCCAGGTGAGAGTAGGACTCGGGCACAGACTTCATTATGTGTACAGACATTTCATCCATTCCGGTGATCGAGGATCTCGACGATTTTTGCCTCTTATCGACATTGATACTGGCCAGACATCGGTCCAAGGGATTTCAAGACCTTCAAATACTTTTTAATTTCAAGTTTAAGACGGAAAACAAATGACAAAATAAATATTCTTTTAGTGTGATATAATTGCAAATTAATAATTTTCAGATTTTCTCTTTTACTTGGACTGCTAAATTTCATGATTATATGTCACAAGGAAATACTCACAGGTTTTAATGAGTATCAAAATGTGCGAGATAAATGACCGTATCTTTAGATTGCATTGGCTTAGAAGCTTAACAGTTTTGCAGCACCATAGGGCAGTAGACCTCAGCATGTGACATAAATGTCAACTTGATAAATCTATCCGTTCCTGAGAAAAGGGGTTGTGAACAGTAGGACAGACAGGGAGACGGGCGGCAAAATAAGGCTTCCCCTTTTTTTGGCGATTGAAGTAGGAAATCATAAAAAGGATTTTGTGCAGTTTAGAAGTATCAGGTTCGTGAAAAATTCCGACTTTATTGGGAAAAACGTGGCACTGGTGGCAAATTGACACACAAAACGATCACTTGAAGTTCGTATAGCCAGCAGTTAGGAAGGGAGCCATTAAACTTAGGTTTACGCTGGTCGCTGTACGTATTTCCAAGATATCTGTGGCATTAACTTTCGACAAAATAGTACAGGACCACATACTGCACACGCTGGCTTCACATACCTCGATAAAGAGGATGTCGGGCTACTAGCCTGGCCAGCATGTTCTCCAGGTCTCTCACCCAATGTTAACATCTGGTTTGGGTGGCTGAGTGTCTGACACTTTGCCAGACGTGCCAGAATTGTATGGTTTCTAGACGAGACATACCACAGTTGGTAGTGGCCGCTTCGGGCGCAAACTGGAGGGGGGTGCCAGGGGCGTCAAAGCGCAAAATTCGAGTACAACGCGTGTCAGAATCCGTAAGAAAACTGACCCGGGTGAAAGTATTCGAGGTAAGAGGGCTGGGAGGGGGGCGCCAAATGTTAAGTGGCTTGTGTGCAAAAACATTATAGAAGCGGCCGTACTGCCGCAGGTGGCAGCTCTGCTTACTTTGCACACTGCACACCAACAAATCACCTACAAATTTAATCACGTATTCCTTCTACTGTAATTTATATGCAGAAGGTTAAAAATTCCCTCATTTACTATCCATCCTGGAAATGCTTTAGTATAGATACAGTATGATCCAGCTGCCCCTACCGGCGCTGTTTTATGCAACCTACAATGTTAGCACTGGCCTTAAAAAACCATGTGCAAGATTTTCATATTATCTCGCTCGCTTCCCCACAAACTATTAGTCCGAGAGAAGAAATAAACAGGACCTTTTTAGTAGGAAATTTGATGATTTAATGGGGCTATATTAATTAATTAATTATTGAAATATAACCTTTTACTTGCATTCGATGGTATGTATCAGGGCAGTTTGACACACTGATGGCCTGCACCAGAGCAATTACTCTCACATACGATGTATTAAAAGTAACATATTACGACGTATGCAAATCATCACGTGTGAGATGTGATGGAACAGTAAAATGAAGTAATCCCCTGCCATGTCTATGAGGTCACTATCAGCTTTGTGTCATCCTGTCTTCCAAGAAGCGTTGTTATTATTTTTTGTATACACGTAAGTGATTATTGGTCATGTAGCTTTGACTGAATCGCAGATATCCAATGAGTAAATAGATTTAGCCTTTCTGGTATCAATGAACCAGAAAATTACAAACTAAATTTAGTAGTTGTGACAACTATATTATGTGCAATCGAGATGTAACTGAATGTTGCGTAAATTTAGGCTGTGAAACAAAGACTTCGACTCCGCAGAAGCCAGTAACAAGTGGCCGATCAGCCACGTCGCTGAGATATTTTACGTGTGACATGCAAGGCAAGCTTGCAGACAGCGGAAGTGATGGCACCTGTCATTCTTCGAATATTGTGTCCACATTCTTGGAAGCGTGCGGCCTGGTGTTGTCATGCTTTAACTGTAGCATATGCAGCTGCTCATCTTGTTATAGATAATTATAATTAAGTTAGGGAGCCACTACAGAGTAGAGATGTGTTTTCACTGTTGCACAGGTAAGCCATATCATTCTTAGGACCAGGTTAAGACATTATTTAGTGAGTATAAGGAACAGTGAGTGTTTATTTCAGAAGTTTTTAGCTAGTAAAACAGATCTCTCATTCTACCATCTCAAAATGAGAAAATTCAACTTTTTAATAAACCTGATACACAGTAATTGCTAGTACAGATAACCTAAGCTAATAATTCACTTTTCCACGTCCATACTACTGTAGAAATCATATTTAACTCTTTCAGACCCTAACTTTTTTTCTGGAGGAAGGAAAATTTCGATCTGTGTTCTAACGTTCTTAGGCGATTTTTTAATGATGTTAGACCCGTGATTTGTACTGGTATATGTACCCGTTTTCAATACATACCTAGAAAATCTGGATTCTTTTAATGGACTAAAATAAATAATTTTGAAAAACTCACTGTTGTAATAAATAAAATGATAATTCAATAATTACTATGCAAGATAATAATAATAATAATAATATTCAGTTATACAGTGGAGTATAACCAACCAACAACTTCCTTCAATTCTGGTAGTCACAAGCCGCTGCACACTGCTACATTTACTTGTTGACGTTTTTACAGTGGTGCCCAACACATGGAAGCACTTGCGCATGATGAAAATGCTGAATATTAACTGATGTATAAATGAGGTTTCCATTGAGGACAAATATTTATGTTGCATCTAATACACACTGAATATCAAAATACACAATTGTAACCAAATGGTCTGATAGGGTTAAGCAATTTGGCATTTAAAAGATTGTCTAAAGAAGTCAACAGATTTTTTATTTACCCTTAGGCTGTAACTGGGGATCACTTTCACTAGTACAATTTGCCACATAGGCGCCATGCATGCATTTCCACAGCTGGAATCATGCCTTAGAATAATTTCTCCTTCAGCGATTTAAGAAGTGCTTGGCACTGTTACTAGTTGTCTGATGACACCTTAGTTTCCACAAGAGTTATGGGACGTTATGATGCCGGCACGCACATGTGGGAACGGCCTGTGGTAAAACATGAAATAATGAGTGTCGTTATCTTTACTGACCAGTGAAGGTTTTGTATATCTCCTTGTCATAATCGAAGAGGGAGAAAGGTAAATTGACAATAACCCACGTGTTACGATCTGCAAACGTAAATTTTCGAGCTGACCTCCAGGACACAAATGTGTTAGTTATAAGTATTGCCGGAAACATCTGCTGCGTCATCGTGCACCGAATCAGTAAGTTACTGCTGCCACTCTGAAATTTCTAAAAATGTGTGACGTACGCTTCCTCATCTGCCACTATCCATTTTTGGCAACGTATCAAACGCTTCTGTTCACTATTACGAACTGCATTCCATTGCATGCAAGATATGGATCAGAACGCTGTTACACGCACGGTCATTCTTGTATTATCATGCCTGATCATTGTTACATTTTGTTAGCAGAACATCAAAACTGTCGGTTGTAATTAATATAGATATCCATCAGCTATTTGTGACACCTGTATACGCTATATCGGAAAACCAATCCAATATAGTCCAAAACACTTGCTAAACGTCGCCTGAAAACCAAAGCTAAGCTAAAATTCCTGCCCTTTGATTTTTTTTCTTTTTGCGAAAACCAGAGATTCTGTACCTTCGTATTTAGTTCGGTAGCCACACTAGAATGAGTGGGAGAACTTAGTAGAAAAGTGTCGAATTCTGTAATATTTCGTTCACGCATGGAACAAGATAAAATATCATTGTAAGCATTCTTATGTGTTCTAATCTCTATTTCCCACACATACGTTAGATACAACAGAACAGTTGCACAATCGAATTCGAATATCTTACCTCTAAATTAATTCAACTGGGTTTCGTGAGAATGATGTCACCTTTCTTCCAACGATTCTCTTGAAGTTCCTGAGCGTATCAGTTTGGAGACAACTACAACTGTTCTTTTTGTTAATTTTTATTTACAGGCATAATCACATATATTGAAATAACTTGTATAAAACAGCCATCTTAAATCAGTGTGCACCGCAGAAGGACCATTCGCTGTCACTTTCGTTATGGGCCGTACCTCCCAGGGGCTATACTAACAGCCAGCTTCCGGGTTCCTTCAGCATCTGATGGCTAGCCAACACCATGAAGGCCGCAGATGCAGGGGACATTCTGTAGGACACGTCACATACATTTTCGCATATGATTCTCTCAACAGATTTACTGCTCTTTTGCAGAATTGTCCCCAAAAAATCCACGTCTTCCATAGCCCCCCCCCCCCCCCCTCACTTCTAATTTCACGTGTTCGGTCCTTTTACTTCACTTAGCAGAGCTATCTTTTCATATTACACTGTCGAAAGACATTCCAGGCGTTTACTCTTATTGGTCGTTTCTCTCGTTTATACGCACCATATTGCATTTATCCGACATTAAAAATGTCCGTCATTCAGTGTACTGAGATTCTTTATTTCATTACAGTCATCCAGCGACATCATTTTCCTGTAGGCAGCGACATGGTCATCCAACAATATTAGAGTGTCACTGTCCTGATATACGGTTCATGTATGTTGAATACTTCAGTGACTCTGCCACGGTTCCTTTAAGAACAACCGGCTACTTTTTTTCTATTCAGCGTTCTCCACGTTGCACAACATACTTCGTTATATCGGTGAAACCTTTCTTAATAGCTTAGTGCAGAAGAGACTTTGTGTGATTCTCTCTTCATAAATAGTCAATATTGTGGTATATCGTCGAAAGTCGTCCGGAAATTGAAAAGAATAAATTTACCTGGCAGTATCGAATTCTCGGAGAGGGATGATGGTGTTATTGGTAAGAGAATATCAGAGAAGTTTTCATGTATTCGAATGTGTGAACTTTTAGGCAGGCCAGCAAAGTCTTTCCGTAAGTATTGCATAATCCTTTACGAGATTCATTTCTCTACCTCGTTGGTGTAAAGTAGGTCTGCCCACTACTGTTTAGCGGCGCCTCTCGCTGTCAGATAAACCTTACTTTTAAGCGGTGTTGCACGCCTCGCACATTTTTGTATGAGTCCGCCAACTGGCCGTAATGAACCCCTTGCCTCTCGTAATGGAATATTAAATTAAAACGCCTCTGCCTAGCAGCCGACCTGCCCTTTCTGCATCTCTCTCTCTCTCTCTCTCTCTCTCTTTCTCTCTTTCTCTCTGTCTCTCTGTCTCTGTCTCTGCCTCTCTCTCTCACTCGCATACACACACAAACACACACAAACAAACACACACATACACACACGCGAGCGCGAGCACTCGCTCGCGCACATACTATCTCTCTTCCTCTCTCCCTGCTCCTGCCTGTTGTCCCCAGTGATTTAAGAAAATAATAAACTGCCCCCTTAATTACAGCCACCTTGCGTTCTCACAGTTACAACCGTACCCTCGCCTTGCTGCCTCTGAAAAGAGTCCTTATAAACGACCCTAAAGAGTTTTTTTTACATGTATAAAATACTATACCCATCCCTCTTATTTTTGCTGTATGCCTAAAAGAGATATGGTAGACAAAAAGAATCCGGAGCACAAAAGCACAAAGCATGGTTCGTTAACCACATCTGGCGCTCCATTAGTTTATTGTTGATTAAGGCATTATTAGCCGTCCTTAAGTGTGTACGTTTACCTAAAGCCGAATTCCGTTGTTAGATGTGTTAGAACCTGTGGTGTCACCACCAGACACCACACTTGCTAGGTGGTAGCCTTTAAATCGGCCGCGGTCCATTAGTATATGTCGGACCCGCGTGTCGCCACTATCAGTGATTGCAGACCGAGCGCCGCCACACGGCAGGTCTAGAGAGACTTCCTAGCACTCGCCACAGTTGTACAGCCGACTTTGCTAGCAATGGTTCACTGACAAATTACGCTCTCATTTGCCGAGACGATAGTTAGCATAGCCTTCAGCTACGTCATTTGCTACGACCTAGCAAGGCGCCATTACCAGTTACTATTGATGCTGTAAAACATGTACCGTCAAGAGCTATGTTCACCAATTATGGATTAAAGTTAAGTATTCCAGCAGCTACGTACTTTATTTGCTAGTCTCAGTTACTTTACCTGTTCCAGAACTCACGCCAGCCTGCGTGAGCTTAAACGCGTGCCTTTCGGCTTCCTGTCATAGTGGATTGGCTGTCTTGCCAGTCCACAACAGAACCATTCGTGTACGCTGCTCACAAACCCAAGTTTTAGTCATCATTCCAAGTGTCAGCATCCCCAACTGCAAAATTACAATCTGTTACTGGTGACTAAATTATAAGAAAATAGATACACTTCGTTAGTTTTGGATTTATTGACTATGATTCTACTGGGGATAGCTAAAGGTGATTGTTGCCTAGTCGCCAGTTAGTGAAAATAGGGTAAGTTTTCCCGGAATTGCTTGTGACAACGCAACAACGAATAAATAAGTAGGCAAGAAAAAGACTAAAGTTATGGACAAGTAGATTGTTTGCAGACTAAATTTTAAATAAAGCAGAAGATGAAGAATCAGGAACTAATCATTGTGGTTTTCACATTTATAATGCATCTCGAAGGCTATGCTTCATGATAATGTGATGTACAGTTAGTAATAGTCTCGATTTCTGAGTTCCACTGCCTCAGTACTTATCTGTACAACCATTAGGAAGATTGTGAAATGATTATTAGACTTGAGGATGGACCATAGCTTCAGGAACACCTTTTGAAGCACGAGTACAGCGAGAAAGCCATTTATATAACTTGCACATTACCTGAGGACTGAGAAAAGGACCCTAAATAAACTCAGATACAGGGGTTGAACGAAAATATGGAAACGGGAGAGAAGTGCATGCTTGAACGTAAATGCAGATGCTAGCCATATCTCAGGGCTGCGCTGTTTTATTTGACCACTGTGCAATATCCTCAATACGTTGTAAGTGGCGGTAAGAACACTGTTCTGTGTAGTCGTGAGTGCCTGATGTCGCAATTAAGGGAATTCGAACGTGGGCAAATTGTTGGTGCCTTTATGATGGTTGCTTCCGCAGACATGGTACCCGAAGTGTTTCAAGAGACGTCGTATCGAGGATTTATAACGGTCATTGAAGAGGACTGTGCGGAATGCAATAGGATGGCAGCTGCAAAAGTCACTGAAAAACTGAATCCGTAGTGGGAAAACGTGGTGCCGAAGTCATAAAACCTGAACTATGGAGCAATAGAAGAAAGTGATTGGTCGGATTAGTCTTTTTCACAATATTTCCAACTTCTGGCTGAGTTTATGTCGCTAGAGTGAAACATGGTGAGAGCTCAGTGATGATTTTGATAGCCATGTTGTGCTATTCCGTGAGTACAATAGTTATTTTCCAATATTGCATTAGTAACAAGGATTATGTGACCATGTTATATCTGCAATAGTGATTCTATGTTCCAAGGCAACAGGGTCCCTGTTCATACAAATCGCGTCGTCCAGGACTGGTTTTCTGAGCACGAGGATGATTTGCCGCATCTTCCCTAGCCACCACACTCAGCAGATCTCAGTATCACTGAGTCTTTCTGGTCTACTTTGGAGAGAAGGCAGCTTAATCGCTACCCATCGCTGTCACAGGGTCCTGAACTTACAACTGTTTTGCAGAAAGAATGATATAAGATCCCCATGAAAACCATACAGCACCTGTATTTGTCCACTCCGAGACAAATGAAAGCTGTTTTGACTGCCAATGGGCTTTCTTAACCCTATTAGGTTTGATAATGTGATGTGTTTTTGGTGTTTTCATGTTTTTGTTCAACACCTGTACACCTGAAATTGACGAACGGTGACAAGTTATGGAAATTCTTCTTCATTCTTACAAGTCAGATCAGCAAGCGAAGTTTCGATCTAAATACAACAAGAAGTGTAAATTACGCCTCGTAGACAAGTCATATTTTTCCGAGTTTATAATATGAAGCATGGGACCAACTGATCCTCAGGAAGCAATTGATTTACTCGTACTTTCGTATATAATGTGTGACACACACGTCCAAGTGGCCAAATTGGTTTGCACACGACATTTATAGTTTGTAAGCAGCCATAATGTAGTTCATTATTCGAACTAGTAAGCAGGTAATCTTGAAGCGTTAGCGTTTCTATACTCCTTAAGAATTGAAATATTGTAAAACGGAAGCATGCGACTTTATAAAAGTTCATATCTTCATTTTTTACATCATAGTCGCCTAAGTACTGTAAATACCCACCTTACGGGTTTCAGCATAATATTGCCATCTTCAGATGCGGTAATTAACCTACAAACAATTTCGTCATCGCGAATATAACTGGAGTTGACACATCATGACGAAACTGTTTGTGGACTGCCAAATCTGAAGACGGTAAGATTATGATGAATCCTTTCCCAAGCTGACAAACACAGCTTTAGACGGAAGCTAATGCAGTACCTTGTATTGGTTACTTTATATGGGTATGTTCCATTGTATGTTAGAAGATCCATGAACATAAAGACGGAGTCCAGTCAATTATAACCTGCTGAGGTACGTTGTTGTTGTGGTCATCAGTCCTGAGACTGGTTTGATGCAGCTCTCCATGCTACTCTATTCTGTGCAAGCTTTTTCATCTCCCAGTACCTACTGCAACCTACATCCTTCTGAATCTGCTTAGTGTATTCATCTCTTGGTCTCACTCTACGATTTTTACCCTCCACGCTGCCCTCCAATACTAAATTGGTGATCCCTTGATGCCTCAGAACATGTCCTACCAACCGATCCCTTCTTCTGGTCAAGTTGTGCAACAAACTTCTCTTCTCCCGAATCCTATTCAATACTTCCTCATTAGTTATGTGATCTACCCATCTAATCTTCAGCATTCTTCTGTAGCACCACATTTCGAAAGCTTCTATGCTCTTCTTGTCCAAACTATTTATCGTCCATGTTTCACTTCCATACATGGCTACACTCCATACGAATACTTTCAGAAATGACTTCCTGACACTTAAATCAATACTGGATGTTAACAAATTTCTCTTCTTCAGAAACGCTTTCCTTGCCATTGCCGGTCTACATTTTATATCCTCTCTACTTCGACCATCATCAGTTATTTTGCTCCCCAAATAGCAAAACTCCTTTACTACTTTAAGTGTCTCATTTCCTAATCTAATTCCCTCAGCATCACCCGACTTAATTAGACTACATTCCATTATCCTTGTTTTGCTTTTGTTGATGTTCATCTTATATCCTCCTTTCAAGACACTGTCCATTCCATTCAACTGCTCTTCCAAGTCCTTTGCTGTCTCC
The DNA here is from genome assembly GCF_023864345.2 of Schistocerca serialis cubense. Lineage (NCBI taxonomy): Eukaryota > Metazoa > Arthropoda > Insecta > Orthoptera > Acrididae > Schistocerca > Schistocerca serialis. The sequence continues at coordinate 270,120,498 of NC_064643.1, forward strand.
GACAGAATTACAATATCATCGGCGAACCTCGAAGTTTTTATTTCTTCTCCATGAATTTTAATATCTACTCCGAATTTTTGTTTTGTTTCCTTTACTGCTTGCTCAATATACAGATTGAGCAACATCTGGGAGAGGCTACAACCCTGTCTTACTCCCTTCCCAACCACTGCTTCCCTTTCATGTCCCTCGACTCTTATAACTGCCATCTGGTTTCTGTACAAATTGTCAATAGCCTTTCGCTCCCTGTATTTTACCCCTGCCACCTTTAGAATTTGAAAGAGAGTATTCCACTCAACATTGTCAAAAGCTTTCTCTAAGTCTACAAATGCTAGAAGCGTAGGTGTGCCTTTCCTTAATCTTTCTTCTAAGATAAGTCGTAAGGTCAGTATTGCCTTACGTGTTCCAGTGTTTCTACGGAATCCAAACTGATCTTCTCCGAGGTTGGCTTCTACTAGTTTTTCCATTCGTCTGTAAAGAATTCGTGTTAGTATTTTGCAGCTGTGACTTATTAAACTGATAGTTCGGTAATTTTCACATCTGTCAACACCTGCTTTCTTTGGGATTGGAATTATTATATTCTTCTTGAAGTCTGAGGGTATTTCGCCTGTTTCATACATCTTGCTCACCAGATGGTAGAGTTTTGTCAGGACTGGCTCTCCCAAGGCCGTCAGTAGTTCCAATGGAATGTTGTCTACTCCGGGGGCCTTGTTTCGACTCATGTCTTTCAGTGCTCTGTCAAACTCTTCACGCAGTACCATATCTCCCATTTCATCTTCATCTACATCCTCTTCCATTTCCATAATATTGTCCTCAAGTACATCGCCCTTGTATAGACCCTCTATATACTCCTTCCACCTTTCTGCTTTCCCTTCTTTGCTTAGAACTGGGTTTCCATCTGAGCTCTTGATATTCGTACAAGTCGTTCTCTTATCTCCAAAGGTCTCTTTAATTTTCCTGTAGGCAGTATCTATCTTACCCCTAGTGAGATAGGCCTCTACATCCTTACATTTGTCCTCTAGCCATCCCTGCTTAGCCATTTTGCACTTCCTGTCGATCTCATTTTTGAGACGTTTTTATTCCTTTTAGCCTGCTTCATTTACTGCATTTTTATATTTTCTCCTTTTATCAGTTAAATTCAATATTTCTTCTGTTACCCAAGGATTTCTACTAGCCCTCGTCTTTTTACCTACTTGATCCTCTGCTGTCTTCGCTACTTCATCCCTCAAAGCTACCCATTCTTCATCTTCTGTATTTCTTTCCCCCATTCCTGTCAATTGTTCCCTTATGCTCTCCCTTAAACTCTGTACAACCTCTGGTTCTTTCAGTTTATCCAGGTCCCATCTCCTTAAATTCCCACCTTTTTGCAGTTTCTTCAGTTTTAATCTACAGGTCATAACCAATAGATTGTGGTCAGAGTCCACATCTGCCCCTGGAAATGTCTTACAATTTAAAACCTGGTTCCTAAATCTCTGTCTTACCATTATATAATCTATCTGATACCCTTTCCAGGGTTCTTCCATGTATACAACCTTCTTTCATGATTCTTAAACCAAGTGTTAGTTATGATTATGTTGTGCTCTGTGCCAAATTCTACCAGGCGACTTCCTCTTTCATTTCTTAGCCCCAATCCATATTCGGCGAC